>NC_071611.1:13852405-14224905 GCF_024509145.1 Vidua macroura
TTCTGTTACTCTCCTGCTGCAGAAATATCACACCACCTTCTGAGGGAGGTGCGGTTACTAAAGAAAAGCTACTTTCTCCCTTTATGAATTAAGAAATTGACACTCACTCAATTCCATGTTTTAGTTTTCTGTATTATTGACTGCTTCTGACATAAACTGGGTCTGACATTTCAGCAAGGGAAATCCTGGAGGATTACCCAACAGGATATAAATCTGCCTGGTGTATTATATTTTCTTACTGTTCTTAGCAATGTAAGTGCTGAAGTTTGATTTATTCCAGTATATCCATTTCCCTGTCTACAGTCAGAATTTGCATAGTAAAGATGTAATCCCTGAGAAGGAAAGCATGGTGAGCTTTTGCCAGGTTTAATTCACAAAACACTATTTTACAAGTTAACTCTTCCTAGTCCAGAGGTCGTTACTAAGTGTCACACAGTGGCTTAATTATCACAGCTGAAATCAGCTGGCCAGATCAAAGTGCCTTAAACACAGTAGTAGGCTGTAGAAGCAGGAGGGCTCTGAGTCACCTGACAACCTAGTTAATAGTCAGCCCCCACTGACAGAAATGTGCTGAAACCCAGGGGTTGTGGTGCATAAGGCATGTTGTCTACAGCACATTCTCTGTGTATTCCAGATGAATCAGGAAGGGCGGGCACAGGGTTGGCTGTATTGCCTTTCTGCCAGCTGGGCAACACAGGTGAGATGGTGATATGGGGACAAGTCTGATTAATTTTGAGGATACTAAGTATTGCATTCATGTGTGTAAATGGCAGCATTCCTGTTTACTAATATTAGGGTGTATTTCTGATGTTTCTTACAAATTTTGCCTATAATGAAAACATTCTTGAAGCTGCTTTTGTCCTTATTTTTCAATCACAACACATATGTATCCTCAAATCTAGTGTTTCTTGGCAAGAACCCTGATTAATACCGTCTTCATTGTCTTTAGTTACCAAGAGTTGAGAGGGTGCTTTCAGATCCTTTATTGCCTTTTCTAAGAAGTTCAGTTCAGTGCTGTTTCACAACCTTAATTGTCTGTGTTGTGCCAAAGAGACATAAGCAGTCCTCCAGGATGATGTACCTTTTCTGAATCATGGGTTACATTGAGCCTGGTCATTCTCAGGTGGGAATGAGCTCATTTTTTCTGTGCTCCAAACCAGCTAGAAACCTTGTTAGTACAGACTCAGCCTGAGCATAGCAAGTGCTCTGGTGGAGCTGGTATTCTAGTTTGGATTTGGTAAGGTCTTGTGGCTTTGAGCTGACTGGAATACAGGCAGGGTAAGTTCATGTTGGCCTATAAATTGCTGCATAAATGTGTCCCTAATGGAGATATATAGGCTGGGTAAGAAACTTACACTGTGAGTTGTTTGTTGCCTTGGTCCATTGAATAAGAAGAAAGTTTCTTCTTTGCTCCATGAAGCATGCTTCTGCTCTCTTTTTACATTAAATTTAATTCTGTGAAATTACTTTTATACCCACCTTGCTTTCTGGAAGCTGCCAATTCCATGTGCCAGATAAAAACCCAAAGCTGCTGGTTCACCTATTCCTATCATAATTCCTTTTATAAATATAGAAAGGGACTAGATTGTAGAGAGCTGTAGCCTGTAGCATGGTCTGATGTTGGAGAAGTTTGTGGAGAACTATGTCCTGGGAGGGGGACCCCACACTGAACCAGGGGAAGGACTTCTCTCCCTGAGCAGTGGCAGGAGCAATGTGTGATGAATTTATCATAACCCTCATTTCCCATCTCCCTGAGCTGCTGCAGGGAAAGAATTAGAGCTTGAGAAGGAAGGAAGTACGAGAGGAAGGTGTTATTAAGAGTTATTGTATTTCTCATTATCCTTCTCTGATTTTTTTAGTAATAAATTCAGTTAATATCCCTAATGCGAGTGTGTTTTGCCCTTGATGGTATTTGGTAAGTGATCTCTCCTGGTCCTTGTCTCAAACCATGAAGTCTTTGTTATATTTTCTGTCCCCTGTCCAGTTGTAAAAGGGAGGCATGGAGTGGCTTTTCCTAGAGTCAAGCCACCACAACTGCTGAATAGAGATCTATGTGACAGAGTAACTAGAAAAGACTAAAACCCTTCATAGCTACTCATGCATGTGCATCTCTGATACTCATTATTAAGGCCTCCAAAGCATTCTCTAAAAATTAAAGAAAATTTATCCCTTTTTCCCTGTGAGGTATTTGGGAGTGGATGGTAATATGAACTCATTAGTTTACAGCCAGATAATAGCTACTTGCAATTTTATTGTCTTTTCCTGTTCCTGAAAGGATGGATGTTGTCATATCTACTGGCAAAAGTCAACTTTTAATAGTAGTAACCAGGAGTGCTTTTAGCACAGATTAGGAAACAAACCCTATGTAGGAGACTGAAATATTACAGTTTATGACTTAAACATCCTTATGAAGGATCTTTGCCTACTGTACTACAATAACTGCAGAGAAGTACAGAAGGCTGCAGAGAACACCACCACACCCTGAGTGGGGCCCTGACTGAAGCCCTACACCACTCACTGATGAAGATAAGTAAAGTAACAACTCAGGGCTGGGGGAGAAGAATAAATTCACAGAGCACAAGCTCAACACCTTGGGAGCGAGGCCGCAGCCCCGGGGCTTTCAGCTGCCGGGGCCGCACAGGCCTCACACACAGGTGGGGGCAGCGGCTCTGGGGTGTGGGGAAAAGGCCTCTGGTGAGAGGCAGTGACCGCCCATCCTGCGCTGTGCACAGGGCTCAGCTGAGCGGGCCCTTGGCCCGGAGGAGCTGCAGCCACACGGAGACACAGGGGGGCCATGGCCTGCCACAGGATCCCCCAAGGGGCCCCGAGCCCGCAGCAGGGCACGGCGGCACAGTGCAACAGACCCGCAGTGCTGCGAGGGACAGCGTCAAACCGGGTCCCTGCAAGGGAGGCACCTGGGTGTTCCCACCTGCCCGAAGGTATCTTCATCCACGGGATGCGATATTTTTTGGTGTGGTGGTGTTGTGCAGTGGAGGTACGGCGGTGAGGGACCCTCACCACCAAGGCCAGATGGAGGGGAGCAACGGGACATTGTTGGTACCCTCAGAAGGGTGATATGTGTCTACCTAACCCCTGTCACTCTCTCCCTGCCCTCCTATGCACACTTCTATTTTCTTCCGCTCTTTCACTCTTTCTCTTTGGCTCTTTTACTATTAAATAAAATTTTTGGCACCAAGATCTTACCTCGTCTGGTTTTAATCGTGTCTTTTGGGTATAGTTTGAACCATTCTGGGTTTGATCCACTTTATTCAAAGAGAATTAGTTTCCTCTGCTCTTTTGTGTTTAAACTAGATCATAACACCCCAAACCAGAGAGCGTAGAGGGTCACTGCAGGTCTTTTTAGAAATTAGAGAGTGAAGATAACACCAACATCATGCACAGTTGGAGGATTATGTTAATGAAGACCAGATTGTGGACTGAGGGAAGACCTTACAGTAAATATATGCAGCGTTGTATGCAAAACCATTTTGACACCCTGCTAAAAATTATTTTCATGCTTCTCTCCTCCACTTTATGGGAGAATATATTTGCATTCAATTTATGGAATGATATTACACTGATTCTGATTTAAAAAAAAAAAGTGAATATATTACAACACCATTAAATATTGAGCATTTTCCAGTCTCACTGGGAAATAGATTCCTGGGTAATATTCTGCAAATGTTGGCGTATCTTCTTTTGCTTAGTGCTTGCCCTTGAAACTAATCTGTTCATCCCTACTTAATTGTGTAAGATCCCTATTATTAACTATGTTCCTCATATGGTCCAAATTGACTAATATAAAAAATAGTGGATCTGAGACATGCTTAGCCTTTTTTATAAGAAAATCATCACATATAAGAGAATAGCAGACTAGTAAAAATAAGGACTTTCTTAAGTCAAATTTTATTTTTCCCCTACAGAATTAAATAGCAGTAGTTTGCTTTCAGACAAACATACTGAATATTGTGCTGGAATAAGTGTAGAATAACAGGGAAAATAAATTTGTCACCAGCAGTTTCCTGCATTAATGAAAGTAATGTGTCTCATATTTAGCGGTCAAGTCTGGTGTGACAAGAATGGAAGCAAAAGCATAAAGAAATACCATAAGCAGATGATCTTCCAAACACAGTCACAGAGCTATGCCCAGCCAAAATGGCCTTCTCAAACACCTCAGAGGTGACAGCTCAGGCTTGAACTTCTCAGCCAAGGCCACTTTGTGGTATGTGTTGGATTTGCAGTTTGTTTTCATCACTGTCTTTGAGAGAGGCTGAGACCTTGCAACTACTACTGAAAATGATTCACTGTAGTGTCCCTGCTAACAGAAATTTATAAAGCTAGAGGGTTTGCTCTTGAGCACTATAACTTCTGATTAAAGTGATTTTCTTTCTTATTTTTATGCTGGTTAAATAATTTTCTGTCTTTGCTAGTATGTGTCTGTACTGTCTCCCCAGGTGTAAAACACTATAGACAAAATGTTAAAAGTCCTGCACTTCCCCCTTTTGGAAGGTTATTCATCCTTTCCCTTTTTTTACCAGCTTTCTCTTTATCTATCAGCATTTACTTCTTGCCCGTGTTTGTTAAGCTTCTTTTCACGTGCTTATAGGCCCTCCTTGGGTCCCTCTGCATAGAAAAGCCTGTGTGAAGCACAGGGTTTAGATATACCTACTGATAGTGAAATGATGAGAGACATGAAAGGGGAGGGAAAACCCAGGGAGATGGAAGAGAGGAAAGAAATATTTCTCCCAAGGAAAATTCAAGCCATGTATCTAACAAGCCCAGACTGTGCTAGATGACAAGCCCAGAGAAATTCTATTTTTTTCCTAGTCAAAGCCTTTTTTGCACAACAGTGAAACTGATTGTCACCTTATAACAAGTTTTACTTTTCTGAAAACTACTTTAATTCTGAGATTCCTGCTCAAACTGGGCCAACCTAATTCTCATGCATTGCAATGGGGAATAATGTTTTTTTCTTTTGTCAGAAAGAAAATGAATGAATGAAATAATGGAAGAATGACTGAGGTACTGTGCTGCTTCTCAGGGACCTCACACATCCACATCTTGGCTACACTCTTGAGTCTCTTCTCTATGAGAATACACATCTATTGAATTAAGAAAAAAGGCTGACCTACAGCTAACAATAAATCACACTAAACTTTGTGCTTCAGACTGATAACAGTCTGCGGAATTTAATGTTAAAAGCACTGAAATACAGACTTTATAAATTCATGACTGTGCTTGGTTAGGTATATTTTCAGTAATGTGAGTTGTGGTTAATGCGCTCTGGAAGATGAGTTCTGAATTGTAAAGGCTGCTTTTTTATCACAGGGGAACTATTTTACTTGAATCTGGGTTATGATGACAGGAAAAAATCACATCTCCAAGGGACATCTCTAAAAGAGAAAATAATCTGATGTTTAAAAGAATTTAAATCTCTACTGACAATCAAAAGAAATCTAGTCTCCTCCCCCTTTATTTTTCCACTGTGTATTTTTTGGTTGTCTGAGAACTACAGTTGTGATTGTTATGATCTTTTCAGTCATCATGTTGCTCTGTGTAGGTTTTATTTTACAGTTGATAAGATGCTGAACATTTTCTGGGAGATCAAAGTGCTTACTATAATGAGAAAAACGTACATAACAACAGTTGTATGGCAAGGGTAAGGATTGCCTGAAGCAGAATGAATTTCTACAGATTGCTTGACAATGTAAGAATAATATAGCACTACAATCATGAGAATAATATTGCTTAATAAATCACTGATATTATATGTCTTACAGTGAAACTTATCATTTTATGAATTACCAAACACATTTTCTTCTTGATTGGCTATTTCATGTTCAGAAAACCTCTTCCTTGAAACTCATTTGAAAGAAAGATCTCAATTTTATTTTAACACTGAAGATTATCAGAGTGGCTGTGGCAGACCAATACCAGACTTTTAGTTTGTTTAGCAATAAATTGTAATGTCAAGCTCATAGTTCTGCCCAACAGGCACAGGAAAGTTTGGCTGTGCTTTGGGAAGTTCGCACTGATGGTCTTGTACCTTACTGTGATATTGAACAAAGACCTGTGAGACTCCAGTTTCATCACTGTAGTGGGTAAGGAATGAATTTCATAAGAAACCTCCAGACCACTTGAGTATCCTGAAGTCTCCCAGGAACTTCACCCTCACCCTTACCACTGATTCCCTGGATGTGTGGATTTTGTGTAGTGTGGGCCTAGGAAGGAAGGATCAGAATAATTATTTCCTTAAACTTTCCTTAAATTCTTATTTTCCCATTTCTTTCCTTGCTCCTTCCCATGGCATCCGTAAAATCAAATGAAACCTGTTTGCCTTGATTTTTCAAGAGGAAAAGAAAGTAGGGCTAGAGTTGCCAAATCTTGTAGCCTTTACTTAGGTGTTGTTCACTTCAGCTTTTGTTGTGTTTTGTCTGGGTGAAAACTACAAAATTAGCTAGTATGGATTTATTGATATAACATGTGTTAACATTTACAGAATCTGAAATCCAAGTTCATACTCCATACACAATAGATGGCAGGTTAAGCTTATGTCATGATCAGAAATTATTTCCCTTTGAAAGAACTAATGTGGAGATTTCATGGCTAGAAAAACAAAACAGCCTTTCTTCATGGCTTTATGACTTCAAAACTTCAAAAAGACTTAGAAGGAAAGGGGAGATTTCTTGTGCCTGAAGCATATTTGCTCATTGCAATCTGTCTCTCTTCCTCTCTATCAATTATTTGAGTGTTTTTTTCTGCAATATGTTTGTTAGACTCTGAATTAGAAGAGTAAAGGTTCTATCAATTCAATAACTTTAAAAGAGACTCTGGATACCTGTCTTTACATAGCTGTTATTCACAGATATTCCTTGTCCCTTGCAGTCAAAATGATTAAGCAGTACTTCAGCTACACACGATCAGCTTGAAAGGAATGTTGCATAGTTTACGGTGTTTTAGTGTTCTCTGGCACATTATTTTTAACTTCTTTCCTCCCAAAAAAACCAAACCAAACCAAAACCAAAACACCAGAAAAAACAACACAAACCACCTTTGGATATTTTTTTTTTTAATTTTTGAAGTAGCTTGTTAAAGTCTGAATATAAGGCCTCACAACCCATGAACTTCAGGGTGGGGTTTTTAAAAATTAGTTTTGTCGTTGACTTCAGCAGCAGCCACAGGGTTAAGCTCATGCTAAGTGGTTACATTCTTACACTGGGCCTGGTAGCAGATTTTTCTGCTGCTGTTTTCATCAAGTTTCTTCATTTTTCTGTTTATATGCCACTATTTATAACTTAGAGATTAATTATATTTATGTAATTCTTTAGGATATGATGGTTTTGTGGAAGACTTTATGGACTAAAATGGATAGAGATTATAATTATAGTTTAGATTATTGCAGATTGAAATTTAACAACAGCATGTCATAGATGACACATTCTTAGAAATTTAGCAAACTTTGTTATAATGAATCAGTTGCATGTAATCATTGTTCCCATTTGTTGTAATGTGTCCATTTGCTTACACCAACGTTGCAACCGCTCTTTACCAAATTGCCTTAGCTGTTGTCTGTAACTTTATTGCTTCTCTACCTTATCACATCAGGTTATAAGTGAGGTTCTTGGCTGGAATTCTGCAATTTGAAAGATTGTTCAGCACCTGATAATGTCCATGTCTTTCCAAAGGTGTAGTCTGAATGCATTTGACACAAAGAATATGCTTGTATTTATGTCCGTTGACTAGAAAAGTAATTTCCTGAAGTTTTGCAGTTCAGAGGCGGACCACCTGACACTGGAAAATAATGCCTTTTAAGTAATCTGAGGACATTAAGGTACCGTTTTCTTGCTTCTGGCATACTGTGCTGTTAAAAATATTGCATTCCTGTGTTCAATTACTTCTTAGTCACAGCCTATCTGCAAGCCTGGCTAGCGAAAAAAATTTGTTTAAATTGTATGGATTTGTGTTGTTTGTTATCCTTCCTTCTTTGGAATTCACTAAGCTGAGCTGTGCTAAAATGGGCCCTGCCATGCAGACTTTCAGCAAGAGGGTTTTTGAAATGCCCTCGTGGCCCATTTATATAATAACAAGGGAGACATGTCCTGACCTATCAATCTCACTTTAAAAGACCTGTTCAAAACATTGAGTATTGTGCACACAGAAACCAGCAGACAAGAATGTTTATTATTGCAACAACTTTGAGCTTGATAAAAAATTCCTAAAGAGTTCAACTGGGACCTTAAATCAAGTTCTTTGTTTAAAATACCTCACAACACCCTTATACTTGACAGTTCATATAATGTCTAGTCTTAAATTGCTGGACTTTTTTTTTTTTTTTTTTTGAGGGTTGGGATTTTTTTCCCTCATTTCTTCCTTGGTAATCTACTTGGTTAATAGCCAGTTGGACTCTGGCCAGGTGTTCATAACTCAGCATACTACATTCTGTTTCTTAAATACATATTAAGACAACCTAGATTTTAAATAATTTCTTTTCTTTTCTTTTCTTTTCTTTTCTTTTCTTTTCTTTTCTTTTCTTTTCTTTTCTTTTCTTTTCTTTTCTTTTCTTTTCTTTTCTTTTCTTTTCTTTTCTTTTCTTTTCTTTTCTTTTCTTTTCTTTTCTTTTCTTTTCTTTTCTTTTCTTTTCTTTTCTTTTCACCACACAAGAATCTGTTTATCAACACTGAATCAAGATAAGCATGCAGTAAAGAAAACTAAAAATATTGAAGTACTTGCAAACACATTGTAAAAGTAGAGTTCAGGTCTCCAATTACACTGGGATTATACTAGCCACATTCTGATAGCAGATTGGATTAATTATCTGATGGTTTTCTCTTGGTTTATTTTTGATGCCTTGATGGAAAGTGGCTTCATTTAATTTTGGATTCAGGTTCACAGTTGCAACAGAGCAAAGAAATTCCAGTTTGGACTAGAAACTAAAGACTATGTCTATACCATAAACACTGTCGACATAGCTGTGCTGATCAGGGGTGTAGTAAGGTGCAATTTATAACTAGAATTGCTGTCGACAAAAATCCAGAAGAAACAGTTATACCAGCAGTATCAGTTAAAAGTTTTGGCCATTGAAGAAGAGGATCTACAACTGGAAAATTTTACAACCATGAAGTATGTCATCTTGCTCATGCTAGCGTCATCTGTCTGAGAACTCGATGGTTTCACTATGGTTAAGCAGCTGGACACAGATTGTTTCTATTAATACTTCAACTTTCAGGGTCTTCTTTAGTTTGTGGTTTTGAGTAAGGAATACGGGGTGACTGATGGGGACTCTGTCAGTTGTACCTTTGTATATCTGCATTGCTACTGAACACTCAAGCTTACAGTAAAGCAGACCAGCAAACCTACTGGGTTCAGGGGAAAAGCTAAGACATGAAGGAAAAAGCAACAGGCAATGTTTACCTTAAAAATGCCTGTCTTGTTTACCTAGTGGACCTGATGGAGTTCATGCATTATATTGCAGTTGATCATGTCATCGTCATTTCAAAGAATACACTCAAAGACTTTTGTGCTCCAGTTTTGCCTCTGCATTATAGGGAAGTATTCTTATTGCACTGTTGTAACACTGTACCTGAGTTGGTGCCATTGGCATAGTTAAAATAACCAAAAGTTCTGTGTCAGGCCTTAATTAAAAGGTCATAATTATTGTTTTAAGATTTATGTCAAAAATGTGCCAACTTTATTCTACTCAGCAGGGGCTTAATTCCGAAAACAATATAGATTTCAGGATAACCTCACAAAAAATGTCTGAACAGAACTGATTGAGCCTGTAATATGTGTTTGTGTTGTAAAAAAAGAATACAGTGCAACTAGAGTACAAAACGTGGTACAACACATTCTTTCTCTAAATTCTTCACCATGATCCTTACCAGTTAATATTTTACCTCTTAGTTAAAATATATTTTTGGCATGGGATTATTCAGCAAAACTGCCTTTGAGAAACAGCCAATTTTGGAATACACTTGACTAGGTCTAAACAGCAGGTGCTGCCATGCGCCTGTGGGCTCCAGCAAAGAGCCATTTTCCACTGTGTGTCTGAGATTTGAGGGGCTGTTCAGAGCTTTTTTCCCTGGTACTGTAAGGTCCTTAAAGAGCAGAATGATATTTTAAGCTGTCATTGGTGAGCTCTTCACATTGATGAATGGATGACTTTTTATATCACTGTGTAGGTAACATGGAATTTAAGGTGACTGTGACCTAATGTGCAATGAGCTGCTCAGGATTTCTGGTGTTGGAGGAGATCAGAGCCACAGGGAAATGAGGAAGTCACATAGTCACTCAGATGTAAAACTGGCAGCCAATCAGTACTCTTTCCTCATTTTCTTAGTGGCCTTCCACAAGCATCTGCTCTCTTATTTATAAAATATGCGAGTTGAAATCAATTTATGTTGTTACATTATCAGTTATTGTTGAGCTTTAAAAAATATTTGCTATATTTGTGAAATCCCTACATTTTCAGCTTATCATTGACAGCAGAAGTCTCAAATAGCAACAGCAAAATCATTTTATATTTGTCAGCAGGAAGCTAGACACTTGGTTAGGCTTTTGTGTTTGAAATGTGGAAAAGAAGAGAGAATTCAGGAGGATAATGTCTGGAGTAGCAGATACTTTTTGGCTCTTGCACCTGAAAACTTTAATGTCACTTATAACTATGTGGCAGGCTGCCTACAAACTGGAGAAGACAGTCCCTGCAGTTTGTTTGATATAGATTTTCCAGAGTTTTTCTTCACCATGCTCTCTTAGACAACACTGATACCACTGAAGTCAACGTGACTTAGCAGTAAAGGACTGCACAGACAGATATTTAAGCCTATTTTAGAGCTGAAAGCAAATGAAGCTTGTGCAGATAGTCTGCCATATAATAAGCTGTTGAGTGGATTTATTAAGTTTCATGGGGACTTTTCTGTTAGTTTTCTGATGATTCTGATTTTGTAAAGATTTGTCCTTATCGAAGGGAAAGATTGGCAGTATTGAAAACATTTTATGTTATGATTTTTTAAAATAAATTCAGCAAAAGCCTTGCCACTGACATCAATAGAAATGATAGTTAAACTTTCCCAAACATAGGTTTTATTTTTAACTTTACACAATTTTATTCAAGGAAGTGTTCCAGAGGAGCACATTGTAGTAGTCTTGTCAGGACAGAAGATTTTAAGACAGGAGTAACTTAAACGAAGGCAAAAAAAACCATTAATTTTGCCAGGTGAGCATAAATTATTTACTTAAATTGATGCTGTTATATGCAGAGTCTTACAAAATGAAGTAAATTGATAGGAATTTAAGTAATTTTATAATTAAGAAGAGGCATCTAACTTAGTAGCAAACAGATATATAAAGTTTTATTTTAAAATACTGCAGGTGTTGAGGCAGGCATTCTAAGTAAAATTTCAGAAAAACACCCTGAATATTTGCAGCAGCAAAAAGAAAAGAAGGTATAACCTGTAGAGGACACTGAAATTACTGCAGTTCATATCCAATTAGAAGAGAAAAATATTTCATCTGACATAACTTACTAGAAATTTGTTTTGGAATATTTGCATGCTAATTTCATTCTTCTTCTGTATCTACAGCTTAACCCTTTTTTTACTCCCCTATTTCTCCAAATTCACCATTTTTGTATTTGCAGTGTTCAGAAAAAGCCGTCTACAGCTAGATCATATTGGTTTTGTCTTTTGCTACCTTGCACGCAAGTACTAATATGACTATGTTGATAGTCATATTAAAGCAATAATAATGATTATATCTTAGAATGAAAGGTGATTTTTTCAAAGAAGCTAACCCTCAGTACTTGATTATTTAATAGAATAACTTTTATAATCTTTCTCTTTTATAGAATAATGATTTTATAAAATCACTATTTTATGAAATACTACTACTACTAATATACTACTACTACTACTACTACTACTACTACTACTACTACTATACTACTACTACTACTACTACTACTACTACTACTACTAGTAGTAGTAGTAGTAGTAGTACTAGCACTTTGAGAAGAAAGCCAGGCATATTTTGGTCTTTTTATCCTTAATTTGGTATGGATGCAAAGTAAATTAGTTTACAGCGAGACAGTTGTGATCTAAATGAGATACTAATTGGGAGTCTTAAAAATATACTTTGACTTTTAATTAGGTCTGTTTTCCTAACTTTTATATCTATACTTTAGAATCAGGAAAAAATTGTAAGTGAAATAAAATCTGCATCTTACTTTTCAATCACAGACTAGCTTTTTTTTTTTGAGGAATGCAGCTAGTAAATTGTCATAAAGAAGAGCAGTAATGAAAAAAATTTAGAGCACAGATGTCAGAGATGTAAATTTATGAACGTCTTAGCACTAGGCAATAATAGGCTCACAACAAATCCCTGTATATTGCAATTTACTCCAGGGAACCTCTCCTACAACCATCCAAAAGCCCTTTCAGGTTGGGTGGACAGAATACTGTGCTAACACTTTAATTCTATTGTGCACTAAATCACTGTTAGACCAGACACAGAGTCTAGCAAGTTGTCACCATGTCGCAGCTGAACCAGCAAAGATGGGAATAATATAGGTCAGAAGTTTAGGCACCGGGAAGGTCATAAAGTCTACTGGAGTGGGCACTTTACATCCTAGTTCATGTGGACTTGGAGTAAAAACTAAGTCAGTGGCCTTGATGTTGACATCAAGTGAAACCATGTTTGTACTGAAAAGTATCCCAGCACAACCCCTACAATTTAACCTACTAGAAATGTCATGGTTTATTGTCCCACCTGTTGGATTCAACTACTGCCTTTGTGATGATGGCATTTGCAGTTGAAGGCTGGCAGGCTGCAAAGGGATTAGTAAGCAGACACACAAATACACATCCCCATCCCCTATCCCCCACTTTTGCTTTTAGTACATTTCCACCAAGAACAGGAAACCAATACAAGTGGTCTGGCAAACCAGGACTTGACCTACATATCCAATGGCATTCCAGAGGCCAGAGGGTGAGTTTTGTCACTGCTTATTGATCCCATATAATTAGAGTAGATCACAATATAACAGGGTCATAAAATATGCTGTTGTGGCATTCTTCACATATATACAAAATAAGTAAATAGGGAAAATAAGACCAGTATTTTCTGTGCTGGAAATATTCTGGTCTTTTAAAGTGCACCATCTCTAACAAAAAATTGGTTGTTAGAACCATGTACTCCTAAATGTATACAAATCTTTCCATATACTCTCTATAGAGAGAGTATATATTTTGCTTTCACATGCCAAAAATGAGAATCTGTGCTTTAAAAAAAGAAAAAAAAAAAAAAAAACCAACCCAAAACACAACAGAAATATGCTTGATTTCATGCTATGTCCTTTTAAAACAGACCTAAAAAAAGTATGAGTACAGCAGCCTGAGAAACCCAGTTTTAAATATGCATGCATGTTGAAATTCAGAAAGGAGATGGTTCTTAAGCTGCCTTTTGGCCTTGCTGGTGCACCTAATTGGGCTAAATTCTTAACATAGGTAAGAACAGATGTAAGGCAAGATCATATGTCAAGATGATATGAAATAACTTCTGTCAAAGAGTTAGCTGAGTGTCACTGAGACACAATAAAACCCTACTAATTTTAATTTCTTCCCACGGGGTATGCCTAGAATAATATTTTGTAGGTTTTTGTGGTCTGTTTCCTTTCTCTTCTTCCTGGTAAAGTGGCATTTCCAGAGCAAAGCTTGCTTATGAACCAATTCTCAAGAATCCCTTAAATCTAGCAATAATGAGGCCTTGAACTGGCACAAGGTGTTGGCTTTTCCTTACCTACAGTCTGAGTGAGGACAGTATAATACAATGAAAATTAAAATAGACCTGTTCTTGTTTTTAAGGTATGTTTTTAACAACAGTTCTGTTCAAAAGTAATCCCTTCTTTCTCTAAGGATATACCTGCAGAGATATTGCTGCAAAAATACTTCTGAAGAAGAGAAATACTGGAGAAATTATGCAACCTTTCCACTTCTCTATTGCATTTCACAAACTTCTTTAGTGCCTTGGGTAATATTCTGATAGCACTACTGGGAAAAATGGTAACTGTACCCGGTCTCCTGCATTCTCTCTGCACATACGTCTGTGGTTATGTTGTACCATCAATATGAAGTGTAGGAAGGGAAATTTCCCAAAGGAATTAGTGAGAGACGATATGCTGGAGCTGGGGACAAAGGCAAAGAAAATGAAAAACCTGATCCTATTTCAACACAGTCATAAGTCTGATCAACATTGCAGATAAATTGTAACCTTTTCTGTCATGAAAGAATGTACTGTATGGAGCATAATATGCCCAGGGTTTGTTTTCACCTTGTTTTGTTTTGTTGATGTTTTTTTCAGTCCAATTTGCTGATGAAGGGCATGCTGAGGGTGTTGGCTGGAGTAATGAAATAGAAGATCAGGGTCACAGTTCTCTTACATTGCTGTCTCTCTTGCAGAAATTCTCAGTTTGTCCATTGTTGAGAGATCTTTAATGTGTTGCAGAACAACAAATGCATATGTACGAAGAGTGTTAGTTAATGGGCATGACCTGTACAGTTCCAATTATGAATGATAGCTCTCCGCTTCCTTTATGTGTATTTTAAAGTCCCCTGGATACAGATTGATTAAAGGTAAGGATCCATATCAATTTATGAAAAATTTATGAAATTTTGAAAGAACCTTAACATGTACCATTTAACAACTAATAATTTCTTGTCTGTCACTATTTTCTTTTCCTTTCTTTTCATCACAAACCCTTTCTTACATTGGGAATATATGCTTAATAATCAAAAATTGATGTTGTGAATTAAAGAATAAATATGTTGCTGAATAAAATAAAACAACAACAACAACAACAGAAAATAAATTAGATTTGTATGATTTTAACTGTTCTTTAATCTGCCTCTGGGCAACAAAAGTGATTTGTGTCAGCCTTTATTGCATTAAACTTTAATTTTCTTCCACAAGAACAGGATTATATAAAGGAGTATTGGATTGCACTCAGCATGGATTAGCTGAGTGGTGTCTTTGCTGCCAAGGACCAAATGGATTTCCTTCCTTTTGCGATTTATATTTTTATTGCTGTTTTTTCCCCTCCTTCTAATTCCCATTACCCGTCTGTTTGCCAGAACTGAGATACCCTCAAAAGCAGCAGAAAGGCAGGCAAAGTTATTGGCTTATTGCATATATTTATGTTCCAAGGATTTTTCCTAGCCAACGTCAAAGGAATAAGCTAGCCCTCAGCCACAGAAGCAGATTGTTAATTTATAACTAAAAAACTAAAAGCTCATTCATTGTAAAAGGGACATAGGTTTTTCTTTATATATATATATATACACACATACAAATATATATGTGTGTGTATATATTTATGCATAAGGATTTTAACTAGTCTTGATATAAATTTTCAAAGTTTTGTCTAATGGAGATAGATCAGCACGGGGTTTTTGAACATATAAAATTATTAACAGTCAAAACAGATGCTGGCAGTGCGAATGGAAGAGGAAAGAGATTTACTCAGTATAGAGTCAGGGAACATCCAAAATTTGAAGGGATAAAAAGGCAGAAAATAAAATATAGATTTTTACTCACGGACAATGTAATAAATTGCAGTTTGTATTTTGCAGCTCATTTTAGAAATTATTAATTAATTTTTCAGTCTTGACATTTTAACCAGTAAGAAGATGCTTGGAGGTATGTGAGACAGGTATTTAAGAAAAAGATATTTAAACTATTAAGTTACAGAGGATGGGTTGGGTTTGTAGGCAGTAAAGGACTGCCCACAAATAGCTAACAATACTAGCTCAAATAGCTATCAATACTCTCTTGGGCAGATTCAGCCACACCTAAGTCATTTCAAGTTCAATAAAAAATTAAACACTATACCAAAGCATACAAAATTTGTTGTTAAAAAGTGAAAAGTTTGATTCTTCACTACAGGGTTGAAGAAGGAGCTGAAGTAGACCCTGCTGTCATTACACAACAAGAATAATTAATAATAAATTCCAGAGCACATTTTCTATGCATCTGTCATAAAAATACTTAGCAAGTGACAGACTGTCCAGAAGGTTTAATCTGAGATGTGTAACTGCCGAAGCTACCCTTTGGTCTTGTGCTTAAATGCTTTTTGTGACAATGCGTATGCATTGAATAGTCCAGAACTCAATACACAGTCAAACCTGGCCCAAACATTTAGTTTTCTTTTGTGAGGTAACCCTGACCTTTTCTTAAATTTACATGTAAAAGAAGCATATTAAAAATTTCAGTTGATTCCTCACTTGGCAATACTGCCTGCTGAATCTGAGCAAAGGATACTTCCACATAATTTCATATCAGAACTGGAACCTGTCCCTATTCTTCAGATTAAAAACAAGGAGTCTTTGTTCATGTCATTTATTCAGGGACTTAGTTAATTTTCATGGTACACAAATAAGAAAAGAGGGGAGGTATTATTATATTATCAAAACAAATCTTCATGGTTGTTACTTCATGTTGAATTAAATTGCTGACCATTGTCCCACTCTTGCTTTATTTTGATAACTGTTAGATTTCTCAGAAGTAGCTTTCAACTCGTTAGTAAATAGAACCTTTAAATCATCATGCATTTTTTCAAACAGGCATTTATTGCTTTCAGACTACTGACAGAAACACTAGTCTGTCAAACACTAAATCCAAAATATTTCCTGCTGCTTCTATCACATCAGAAAGATCTACAGGGAGACTCCCTATGGTGGTTTTAAGACTTAGTGTTTGCCTGTCTGTTGTGTTTTAACCCCACTTTGAACGAAGTACCATGCAGCTGCTCACTCATTACCCCTGTGCCCCCCTCCAGTAGGATTGGGAAGAAAATGAAGGAAAAAATGCTCTTGGTTTGAGATAAGAACAACTTAATAACTGAAATAAAGTTAAATATTATGGTATTATACCAAGAACAGTAATAACAACAACAACAACAACAACAACAACAACAGAAGAGAAGAGAAAGGAAGTTACCAAGAGATGCCCAATACAACTGCTCAGCAGCCACTGAATGATGACCAACCTGCTCTACAACAGAAATTGGTACCTTCTGGCCAGTTCCCCCCAGTTTATATACTGGGCAGGATGTTCTATGGTATGGAATATCTCTTTGGCAAGTTTGGGTCAGCTGTCCTGGCTGAAGTCCTTCCCAGCTTCTTGTGCACCTGCTGGCTGGCAGAGCATGGGAAGCTGAAAAGTCCTTGCCTTAAGGTAGGCACTACTGAACAGCGATTAAAATATTAGTTATTAAAATTATTCTCATGCTACATCCAAAACACAACATTGTACCAGATAATAAAAAGAAAATTAATTCTGTCCCAGCCCAAACCAGAACACTTATTTCTCTCTTACTTGAAGAAACTATTTGTGATAGAAAAAATATTGCAATATATAATACTGTCATTGAAGTCTATTCCTTCTTAATGGAAAAAAACCCTACAAAACTGTAGAGGATGCTCCCTGCTGACAAGCCCACAGTATACTCCACCATGTTCCAAAGAGAGAGAAAGGCAAGCTTATTTTAGTACATTTTTAAAAGTCTAAAGCAATGGCTCTGCTTCCAGAAATCTCTCTGCAAAGTGGAGCACAAAAATATTATCTAGCTACTAGCCTGCATGCATCTCATGCAGAAAAACTTGTGCACTTAAAACTCAGAGAGGGCCACCCAATAAGTGAAATACTTCCACTTCTTTCTCTTACCTGGCTAAATTAAAGAAAAATTCATTAATATAGGGATGAAAGGGAATTCCTGGAATATAATTGTTCTGCTTTTGTGACAAGTCACTTCATGTATTGTCTATTATTTTATGATCATATTACATCTGGAATGTAGTTGGATTTTACTTGTGACTTCTTTGTCCCTGCTACTCTCCCCAGGATATTTTTTTTTTCATGATGCTGTGAGACCTTTTTGATTTTCTCTGAAGTCTTTCCAGCTTTCCTAGATGCAGCTTTCAGATTAGTCATAGATGGAAGAACCATTTGCATGTGTGTACATGAAACATACCATTTTGACTTGGATTTCATATGGAGAACTATTGGTGTCAGACGCTGTCCACTAGCGGATTTCAGATCTTTGTATGGTGAATCTCAAACCATTTTGAAAGATACTGCTGAAAGTTTCTTTCAGTTTCACCTGCTTTTCTTTCTGCTTGAGTGTTCAGGCATGAAAATCTTGAGAAAGTTTTTCTCAAGATTTCCTACTTAATTGTGCAGATGAAAAAATTTTGGGCAAAAAATGTGATGCTAATAAGAATTAGCCTACTGTTGCCTGACCTCATAATATTTAAGCAATAATATATTGGGGAACTTGTAATGCAAAACAAACAAGATAGTTAATGAACTGTTTTTTCATTTGAGGAAGATTTAACTTTGCTTCAATCTGACTGAACTATGTGGGAAAAACTCTAGTTGTTTCATCCCTGTTCATTAGTCTAACTCAAGTTAAACCTGTCAGTGTCTGAGTAAATTAGAGGCACACCTAAGTACATATAAATCTATTACAAACAAGCCTTTGCTTTTCATTCTATCTCTGTGCTCTCCAGATCTGACTCCTGAAGATTTAGGCTATGATTATGCTGCTGGTTTAGACAGTGACTGTCAATCACAGCAGGCCAGTGTTGAAAATGTTTATATATGGTTAGACTTGCATTGCTTTAGGTCTTCAAACTCACTAAGTATTTTCTGGAATGATTTTTCTCACCTGAAGATAAATTCTGGCTAACTTACTTTTGGCTCTTTTCAGTGACAGGTTAAGAAGAATTTAGGTCTTCTTTATAACACAGGTCTTTTAAAAATAGTAGAAGGAATACCTCTAGTTTTTTGTCCAATGTAACATGAAACAACATATGAACAAGGCATTCTTGGTACACATTGATACCGAACACTTACTAAGACTCCTTTCCATCAGCCCTATATTGGTTGCACTCCTTTTGTATGCATACAATAAAGCTGACTTTATGATGGGACAAATGACTACATCGTCATTATCCTATTTTCTATAAACATATACAACTACTGTGATACACTGTGGTGGCTGGTGCTCTGTTTTTCAGACTCTAAGAGCAATGTAATTTAATTTTTTTCTTCCTAATCCAAAAGAGGTTAATGGAAACTTTGGTGGCGATTCAGCACAGGGTCACAAGAGAGATTCAAAGAACAGAAAACATACTTTACAGAAATAAATATAGAAAAAAAAAAAAAGAGAATTCTATGTTTTAATTCATCAGAATGAAAACTGAAAGGTAATTTAACATTACTTTGTAATTTTTTACATGGGGAAAAGTATACAGTAATGCCTCTCTCTTCTTTTATGCAGTGACCATAATGAGTCTAATAAACCAAAGAAAAAATGCTAAGCAAAACCATACTGGATATAAGGAGTAAATTTTCAAGGATGTAATGGTCTTTGAAATAAAAACACCAGCATTCTTCCAGGAGTCTTTCTAGTCTGAAATTAAGAGAACTTTCTGAAATAAATATTGTAACTCAATTATAAATCACTTGACTTGAAGGAGATATTTCTGACTAAAAATGCACTGTAAAAAGGTCTCACTTGGCTTGAAAATTATTTTATATATACATATACAGACAATTATGTTTTAGTTAATTCAATTTAATATTTTTAGTTAATTAATTTAATATTTTGAAATTTCTAGAATCTTTGTTATCCAGAGTGCTTTTGTTCTGGCCTATCACAGCTAGAAATATGATTTGGTCAACTGGATTTGTGCCACTGTACACTGGTCTAGAGCTGAAGCAAAAATAAATTAAAACCTCTAAAAGAAGTGCTATTTCTGTGATGCCATTTCCAATTTGTGTTTCAATTATCTCTCCCTGGAGGGCCTGCAGCCTGGTGCAAATGCAGTAGCTGTTCTTTCACAGCGCTAACTTTAGCACCAAGAGGAGACCAGGCAGGTCAGCAAGTGAGAAAGGGAGCAGAAATTAACTACTTTTCTGAGCTCATTTTTCATGATCTTGATTTGTCTCTCTGTACAGATTTTGTTCATATCAGAGGTTTCGTCTTCATATTCTTTCTTGAAATCTATTATTGGCTGCAAAACATACACAGTTGATTGTAGAAAAGATACCTGGTCAGAGTAGCAGTCTACTGAATTTGTCAGTTCTATAGGTTTGTATTTTTGGATACTCAAAACATATGTGTATGTAATGTGCATAAATCAAGGCTGTTGATATTTAAATCAGTTCTGCAGATAACTTGGGTGCCATTCTTATTTCACATAAAAACCTGGTCAAGATTTCACTACCCATTCCTTATGATAAGTATGAAAATATTAGATGTCCTTGTAGCAAGTAATTTCCTAAAACAAGACAAGATTTTACTTTTATTTTTTCTCAGAGTTAATCCAGTCTCCAGTATTTCTCATTGTAAAGCAGTAAAAGAGGTTTTGGTATATTTTTGTGATATTATGGTGTAGAGGTATATAGAGTCACCAGCTCCTGTGAATTAAGCATTTAAACTTCACCTTAAAAATGGGATGAAATGGAACTGAACATTTGATTGTATTTCTGATGCTGGGCACAGAGGTTTTCTTGATAAATCTAAGGTAATTTTGAAACTGAGCATTCTAATATGTGCCATAAAGTTCAGTTTCTGAAAGGATTTGGGGTGGGAAAAAAAGCCAGAATTAGGAAAACACTTACCATCTACTGGTCTCTTAATGTTACAGGTTGTTAAAAGGGATATGGAAAAAACAACCGTCTAAAATATACCAAAAAGCTCAAAATACATATGCCCTAATGTAAAACCAGCACACCTATGTACCATAACTGTACTGTGAATTGTGGTTTTTCTTTGGGTTTTTCCCTCTTTAAGATGAAAAAACATTTGCTGTCTGTTTTGGTTTATCAATTTTCTGTTGTCACTCTGCTCTAGGAAAAGACAAAATTATTCAGTCTGTGGCCCAATTTTATTCAGTATTCCCCTGTGAAAGAGCCAATTGTTTACACTGAGAATAAAGAATCAGGTATCCTATGAAGAGATACTGGAATTCTGCCATATGTTGTAACATATGGGTATTTTTCACTATGTTAAGTCCATGTGAAGGAGGGGACCCTCATGGACAAATGTACTGCATTTTCCTATCTTGAACCCTTAATAAGTGTACTTAGCACTTTCATAACATTGCAAAAGAATTAACTAACATGCACCAAATCAAAGATTTTGTAAATATTAATACAGAAAATCCAGCTTAAAATTAGTGACAGTGACCAAGTGAGCGTAGAGCTGTACTGGTCTTGGTAATTAATACATTGGAGCCCCTGCTCTTCTCTGTGTTTTGCAGCAAATGCCACTACCTGTCAATTTGCTATATATGTAGCAGGCCTTGAAATGTGTACGTATCTCTTTGTACATTTTGCACAATATTATCTTTGCTCACATTGGTAGTGACAAAGAAATAAAACTGTCATTTTAGAAAACCAGTTTCTAAAAACATTTTAGAAAACCAGTTTCTAAAATGCAGAGAAATATAGAAAATACATATTTTATATTATAAGATAGAACACACAGAGATGTAATTCAGTGTGAGCTACTGTAAGTCAGATGAAGGACAGTTTTTATTCTTATTCCGCAGCTTGCTACCTGATGTTGCATTGATGAAATCACATTTACATTGATATAACTGCATTGGTTCTGTATTTGAGGACTGAAATTAAGAGACATGGCAGGAAAAATAATCAAAAATGGAAGCATAATAAAGCGATCAACTTCTTGTTCCTCTTATCACTCTCCACCCCACACATTCCTCTCCAAATTTGTTGTTTTAGCCTCTTCCTTGATCTTGAAAGTTTCTTTATTTCAAATACTGTCCAAGAAACACCTTATTATGGAGACATAATTTTTTCCTATATGCTAGCCTACTATGGTTTCAGTGTGACTTCATACAGTACTTCTAGCTGACTTCCCATGATAATTTTAGTTGTGGCTATAGAAATAAAACGCAGCCTTCTGGAGCCATTTTCCTTTGAATTCTTACCTGTTTTGTTAACCTTTTCTTTATCCTGATCATTGATCATATAAAACTGACAATGCTTTTTTTTAAAAAAGTAGCATACTGGGCTTTCTTTTTAAATTTTATTTTATTTTGTTGCAAAGAAAGAAAGTTGATTTCTAGGAGTTCTCAAAATCCTAACAAAAATTCAGCTACAAGGAGCTGTTTCAGAAATGTTCGTTTACCATCTTTCCATAAAGCGTAAATAAGATGCTCTTTCTTTTCATTTCCAGAGAGGTTTAAATCAATTCCCACATCATGCTGTTTGTAACACAATTTTGTAGAGTGATGATCTAAAGTAACAAACCCAGAAGATCTGTGTCAGACTGATTTTAGACCCTAGTCCCACAAAGATCTTTTGATTTTTAATATTGAAAAGGTCTGTAATTTATGTGAAGTCACTTGAACCTCTTGAACTGTTTTTTAACCATATGTAAATTCTTTGAAAAGTGAATGATTGTAAATCCTTTTGTGTAGTACCAGAATTGCCCTACTATTTATAATAGAAAGAAAACAATATATGTCCAGGCTAGAAGGAGCCTTTGGGTACAAGTGGCAAATAGTACTAATTAATTTAGGCCCTCCTGTCCAAAAGTCATACAAAGAGATATGGGGCATTTTACCTAGTGTAGTTTACACCATTAGGTGCTGTAACATTACTGTCATTTGTAACAGAAAACAGTCAGAATTTAAAATTAAAATATAATACTTAGGCGTTGTTACATTTTAAGAAGAGTGATGAACCAACTTTCTTGGGTTTGTTTTATCTTATTTAAATGTGGCTGTTTTCTGCATAAAACTCAGTTTACAATTTATCATGGTATGCTTAAATTGGAGAGCCTGATGTTGACATTAATTCATTGCAGTGCAAGCATTCAATGTTATTGTACATATGTTATAGCATATGGCAGGATTTCATTTCTCATCTCCTTCTTATGCTCTGTCCTGAGAGTCACTAAAAGTCTGTCCCATGAGATGACTTTTTGTTAAATTAGGTCAGCAACTGAAGTAGGACATGTGTCAACTCCTCTGCTGAGAAATACAGCAGTGTTAACACTTGAAAATTATCTTTTCTTCAACTGTTTTAGGTTGGAAATCCAAAAAGAGATCTTATTCTAATCATAGACATCTCTGACTTCTTTTCAGATATTCATGAGATATTTTAATTTTTTTGTTATTATGATATTGACTACCCTGTTGTTTTCTGTTGCATCCTGGGTTTGGGTTCAGATTAGGGTTTCTGATCTTTGTTAGTTTGCCGGTTCTGTGTACCCTCGTGCGTCCCCCAGGTTTTCTCCCCACTGCAGTAACTAACTCCAGGCTGCCTGCCATTGGAGTTTCCCCCTGTCACTCTTGTAACCACTCCCTGCCAACTCTTGAGAATTCTGTGCTCATCACCCCATTCCCACAATCCCACTGGCCCCGAAGCCCCGTGTCCGCCCCCGTCGTGTTCCCATTGGTTGTGGCACACATCACCGCCACGGCATCTGCATTCATTGGGTGGAGGGCTCCTGTCCTCCCCTGTCCCACCCCTATATCCTTCCACAGCTCCCCGGCCTTGGGGCCAGATTCATCCAAGCAAGGTTGGAAGCGGGCTGCGGCTTCTACATTGCAGCTCCCATGGCCAATAAAGCATCCAGCCACCACGCGGACAGATTTGGACGAATTCCCTGCCTTTTCGTTTCTTATCTTGCACTGATGGCAACGCGCGGCCAGCCCACCCTGGGGCGCAGCTGCAGAAGTGCCCGGAAGTAGTGGTGAACACCGATCCCGACAAGAAGCCGAGGCGCCCAAGCCGGGCACTCCGGAGCCAGCTGGGGCCGGGAAAAGTAACACACAGCCACTCTTTTCAGCCATTTAAAGAATACTACTTAGATGTCTACAGGCAGTGTTAAATTCATCTCTGTGAAGCTCCATAGTGGTATATATGCTACTCATGCTCATACTCATAGCCATACTCAGTTAAAGCCTTGGCTGAGTATGATACTGGTAAGTAGAAGAATGCTTTTGCATAAATTTGTCTTGACAGAGTCTGGATTGCTTTGCTATATCGCTTTTCACTTTACGCATAGCAACACATTTCTCTGATGGGAGAAAAGCTAGCACAGTACAGATTGGTGTTGTGCAGGATATATCTGCAGGATATGATCTTGCTCCAGCACTCCAAACAGAAAGAAATTTTTCTCCCATTTCTTTACCAGCATTTCCATTTCCACTGACTTTCTGACACCCATGATTTTATAAAACTTTACCACTGCCACTTTCATTTGCATTCTTTTCAGGCTGATGAGTATAAGCCTATTTAATTGTTCTTCCATGCTGCAGGCTTTGATTAGCTTTCTTGCTGCCTTTGAATGTTTTCCAGGTATTCTATTCATTTTTTGAGATGGAAAGTTTCTTACCCCATGGTGTCCAAGAGGCAGACATGCCACTGATTGATACAGTGACTTATTTTCTCTGGTTTTTGTTTCCTTTCATTATTTCTTTACCACTCTTTTTGTAATTTCTAGCATTGTATTTACTTTTTTTTGTGTGTGTGTGCTACCAAGGACTCAACTGAAATTTTCATGGAAGTATTGATTTTTCTCATAGATCCCATTTCTGAGTAGTAGCAGTCAGCTCAAATCAGACTTTACGGCTTGTCAGGTTTAAGTTATGAAATTTAATTTATTCTTCAATGCACAGTTAAGACTTGATTCTGTGAATCAGCAATGAAGAGAAGTTTCCATAGTGTTCTGACCCCTTTTTTCATCTTTAACATCTCAGTGCAGATTTTCTGATCCTATTGTCTGAAATGCAGAAGGGACAGTTTTAGCTGCTTCTCCTCCAGAAAGATTACTTGGACAGAAATGGGTGTGTAGAAAGGCTTCTGAAATAAAGACAGAGCCTCTTAGAAGACTGGAATACTCTGGCTTGTTTAGCCTAAAAGAGGCAGGATTGCTCTCCACAAGAACATTTTGAGGTCAAACACTTAAGAGGGAACTCCTGCCAAGCTAAAGGTCAGATAAAGTTCAACATTAGCATAAACCCAAATTTGTATCAGCTGTCCATGAATAGATTTTGAGCTAGGATTCAGATGACTGTTAACTTTATTGCTACTGGGTTACCAGTGGTAATAGTGAGAAGAAAAGGAAAAATCCCATTTTCATTTTGTGCTTTAGAACTGAAAGAAAGGTTTTACTCCGATATGCTTCTTGAAGAAGCAGGAAACCAGGCCTTACATAGCAATCTCTAGCCTTGTCTTCTACTGACATAAGTGGAAAGATGACATTTGTCATCATTTCAACAGCAAAAGGAAAAAGAAAAAAAAAAAACAAACAAAAAACAAACACTAAACCCCAGCAACTTTGCCCAAACATTTCAAGAGGTTTTGGGCCTGGTATTGGAACATACATGACCAAACTTAACACTTCCAGTAACCCTATGTGCATAAAAAATAAAAGTTATGGCTAAATCTTTGTTCATTCTTCTTGCTCCACTCTTTATCTTAGCAAACAAACACTATACACTTTACTGATACCAAATTTGTCAAATGGGTTTTCCAATGAGCAATGTCCCTTGGATGCATGGAATGGTTAATAAAAATATGATTTCTGTTTGCTATTTCTGACATCTTGACTGCCCCTTGAGTTTGAACACTCCTTACTTGAAGTAAAAATAAAACTTGATAGAGACAGAGGGAGAGAGAAGTGATGAATTTGTGCATTCTGAGTGTTGTTATTATTGATACTAATGTACCCAGGTGACTGAATTGCAGAATACAGTATGTTTCCTGAAACAAGCCCTGGATGCAGAATGCTGCTTATCTTCACTCTTGTCATTCATTTCTTCCATTCCACCTTCTCCTCTGACCAAGTTCTTTAGAGACAGTTGCATCCCTTCCAAGCACATTTTCTTACCCACATTATATGTTATGCCAGCTCTTTTATTTAGGATTTTTCACACATCCTTCACATCTCCTTTACAGTCTCCAGTCAATAAGCCTTAAGACCTAAATACTCCTTTACACTTCATGGCTATTCCCTTATCACATGCATTTTCTCTTGCCTGAAGGCAGATCTGTACAATTTTTTTTACTGAAATCTGGGTTCTTTTCTTCCCAACCAGATGGAGGATGTGTAAATGTGTCTAAAGACTCAGAATACCATTAACTTGGTTTTTACAGAGCTCTGGGAGACACAATGTCTTTCTGCCTCCTTTTAAACTAGGCTGGAAAAAAAAAAAAAAGTAATAACTACATAATACAAGCAAAGCAACTTTAGCACATTATTTTGTCTCTCGTATCTCAGACTGCAGGGAAAAAAGATGCACTTCTGCTGCTGTGCATTAATCTTTTGCTCTTTGCAAAAGGACACAATCCCCAAGTCATACACAAGCTGGATTTACATTATTCCATTAAGTATTGATTGTAATGCTTGAAGCCTTTATTGTTGTAATTTATCAAAGCTTTCTGCACTGTGAAGGGTAGAAAATAATACTGTTCAGCAACTGCTCATTCTATACTCCACAGCTGATAGGGCAAAGTAGATAAGAAGTGTCATTGCTATCCATTTTTTTAAAGTCAGTAGATTCAGAAGAAAAGCTGTATTAACCCAATTTGCTCAATATCTGGTGTTGAGCAAATAAAATAAGCACATCCAATCTCTAACAGGACAAAGCTATCTGAATAAGGGTTATTTTACAAATGGATGGCATTCTCCTAGAGCAGCTCTGTGAGACAAAGTTCATTAAGTGCAAGAAGCTAGAATGTCCATTTATTTTTGGCAGAGTGGTTTTCAATTTTACTTTTATCAGAGGTCATCTAGTTTCCTTGTTTAACTTCAGACTGGAGTTATTAAATGTCAGATTAAATTTTAAAATGTCAGATTAAATTTTAGAAAAGAATTTGAGAATGATTAGCAATATTTTAAACAAAATATGACTGATGAAAAAGTATATATGCATAAAGGAGTCAGTGTTGTTTTCTGAAACATTTCACAGAAGTTTTCTGTTCTCTATATGTATTTCATAACTGATGACTTGGAAGATTACAATATTGGAAAATATCTGTGTCAACTCTGTCAAAATATTGCTTCTATACACATGTATTTATACATCTAAAATAAGGCTGAAGGGTGTGACAGAGAAATTCAAACCACCAATGTAAGTTTGCCTCGGTAAGAATCTGGTTGAAGTAAATTATGTGACTTCAAAAGAATGGCATCAAACTCATTAAAATATTAGTTTAACTTCATGTAATAGTTGTAAAAACATTGAGACTACTGTCTAGCCCAACTTCTTATAGTTTCGTACAGGGTAAAATTTACCTCTTAACTGAAGGATGGTAACCTGAACATTAAGTCCATCACTAGGAGGGACAGAGATAGTCAGCTGTCTCATCTTCAGATATTTGGCTACTGAAGGACCCAAGAACTGTCAAAGCTATCCAAAACCTCATTCAGTTTAACTTCTGATGATCTTTGTGCTTGTCAGCATTTGAAGGTCATTCTCGAGTACAGATTGCTGAGGTCTGGTTTGAGGGCTTATTGCAGAGGATGTCCTACTGTGCAAAAGATACAAAAGATACAAAATGTTATCTGGAAAGCCTTCTCTGTTGGTTCATATCCTGAAACCAGCAAGTGAGATATTTGAAGCTAGGTTTTGTTTTTTTAATTATTCAGTAAAGTGCTTAAGTGGACATAGAATCATTGCTACTATCTTCACTTTATTTTTTCCTCGAGTTGGGAATTACAGAGTGAATTCACCACCTGTGGGTGGCAAGGAAGACAGCTACTTCCCTACAGCTAAGAGCTGACAGAGGTGATATCCAGATCTGCTGTAAAAATTGAAGACTCTGGCATTGGCACAGAGCTGGTTAGAGTGGCATGGTGGCTCTATGCCAGACTAGTGGCTGTTGTAAACGTTGTTGGTAGATATCAGTATAATTGCTGTGTCCTTCAGAAGGAGCCTGAAAATATAATTGAGAATTCTGTTAGATGACAGGAAAAGCTTCAGGGTAGTAATGCTCACTGTTGCAATGTCAAAGTTCTGTTGCAGAGTTGAAGCATGAGCAATAGCAGAATCACCCAAGGATTTTCATAAACACTGTTTTATTCAAATGGAAATATTTCCTGAGTTTAATCCTGGGAGGCACATACAGGACAATTCTATATATCCAGGGATGATGAGCCCCAGAAGTGCACTGTCACAGCCAATGCCCACAGAAAAGAATGTTGTTCTTTTGCATGCTTACCTTTGTTTTGAATTTATTTCAAGTTAAATATAGATTTTAATTGAAGTAACGATAATTTAAAATACTTTGTCTGTTAAAGCTGGATGAACAGTTCAGCTGAAACTCATCATTTTCATATATCCAACTGGATTTGTATCAAGCCTGAGCACTGAGAATAAAATTTCTAAGTTCATGGAGCTGCATGGAAATAGAAGAGAAATCCTACCTTATTTTCCTCTTTGAGCATCTGGCAGCAGTCCAACTGAGTGTGTGGAGATCACTCTTGGCTAGCACAGCTGACAGTATCAGGCTGTGAAAAGCTTATGCAGAGGGACTATTGAAATAAAAACCCAGGCCTTCGATTCACAACTCTTTATTGGCCAAAATATCTGTCTTATTGGAAAAGTACATTCTCTGCCATGACAAAGAGTAACAAGGTTGATACTCAGACTGGCAGAAACATTTCTGGGAAAGTAAGCTGGAACCCCTTCAAGAGTTTCTGCTAACAGTGTGGCCCAGAATTTTTAATGTAGAGCATGCGTAAAATTTGGAAGAGAGTATTTTCCATTTTAAAGAATTATATAATTACACATTAACTAATAATTGTACTTTACTTTTCTGTGGTTCATACACTAAGAAAAATGCACTGTTAAAATCATATGTGATCTTTTAAGACAATGTGAAGAGGAATGAAAACATCTTTACACTTTCTAAAAAGCATAAATTTATCCATCCAGTTGTTCTGAGGAAACCTTAGGAATGATGTGGTAAGTCTCCCATGAAAAGCTAATCTCTCCAGGAACCAATCCTTTGCATAATTGTCAGATTAGAAAGATGGAATTGAATTTGGGCTGACAAGAGAAGAATATCTAGGGCAATTACACTCCTCACCTTTTTTTTTTATGACTACATGTTAAGAAATAGTGTTGAGGGGTGGAACCTCAAGTCAGACAAATGTTTTAGACAAAATTCTACTGAACAACTGCTTCTGGAAAAGAGAAGAAAGGGAACTGGCTGTACTTCCTCTTCTTCCATGTTAATATATTGTGTCTTATTAGCCAGGTGTATTTCAGGGAGAGAATAATTACTTACAGCGAGAATTCTTTTTCGCTCATCTATAATAACATAACCTCTAGTTGTACCTTTAATTCAAATACAGGCCAGCAATTATGAAAAAAAAAAGACAGAAAATCACTCCATAGTCATGCTGCATACTTTACATTTTATTTAACTGCTTGTGTTCCAGGACATCTCTGGGGTGGAAATGGGGACAATGTCTGACTCAAACTCCATCTTGAGGTGTCTAATCCTTAGCTTGTGGGACAGAAGTTGCAATAGATTCAGTTGCATACTTTTGTTTGTGGGATGCCTTTGAGGCAATTTTGTATGGAAGGATGGAAAATGGCATAGTGTGTAAGAGCAGGAAATGGAGCTTGACTAGAAGTGAAAGGCCTTCTACAGCAGAAAAATTGTCATTTATCCCAGGCATATACTGAAATTATCTGAAATAATTTATGATATTCTGTGCAGCAAACAGTTATCATGTAAAGAGTCAGTAGAAAAAGTATAAGAAATTAATTACAAGGATAAAATTGAAAAGAAGCTATAAGTCTTGGCTTGATAGAGCTGTTTTCCTAAAATTTGTTTTTCAAGTCTTAATTAATGATGATGGTTGGGATTATTGCATGGATTGTTCTCTGCAGCACAAATTCTGACATTGTATCTTAACCAAGCAGTGACAGAGCCAGATCGTCATGCTTTTATTTTTTAAATTGTATCCATTACTTCTGCAACTCCTTATAAAATGGTTTATTCATAGGAAGAAGAAATAAAGAAACAACCCCCACAAACAAACAGCTGTCTTTCAGTAATTCTGTTTAATATTTGACATATTTTATTGACTGGTGGATCAACATGGTACTTCATATTTCAATAATTCTTATTTTAAATAGCTACCCTGAGATTTTCCTATTAATTCTCTTTAAGAAAACTGTTGCACAGTAAATACCAGGGGCCCTACTAGGTTTTCCAGTCAACCTCAGGGTTATTTTAATGTGTCTCCATCAGACAGCTCTACTGGTGCAAGCTGACCCCAGAACCACCAAATCCTGGATTTCAACCCAAATCAAAGGAAAGAAAAATTACTACCACTCCATTAATTCTCACTAGTGGTCCCATCATTTTGTTCAACCAGTTTTGATGTGATGGACCTGTGGGTAGTCATGTTCCAATCCCTCTGTACAAATACAGAGGACAAGACACTCATAAGTAAAAGGAAAATGCTAGAGTGTGGGAAATAAATTGTGTTTGTATGTGTAAGAAAATAGAGACAGTAAGAAAATCAAAATAATGTGGAGTGAGGATTTGATCATAACTCTGTAGATAAATTCATGCTAATAAATATGTATTGCTCATACTAGGTTGTTTTTCTTTGGACCCCCTTACCAAAACCTAAGCGTGATATAATGCCGATATATAAAATAATTCTTGACATAGAGTTACTTTTACATATGATAAAAGCAGTGTCTGTAACAGATATGCTTTTTATATGATGATAATAATTGTATTATGAGGGAAGAAAAAGATGTGATAGTACAAGCAGCATCAAAGAGAAGAAGATATATGCTCAAGTTCTTTATAGTATTTTAGAAATTCAGTTTGGCAAATAGAACCGGAAAACTCCGATTGAGTCTGTGAAGATGAACATAAAGGTCTCTGGGAAGTCCATCCAAGGTGAGAAACTGATCTGTGAAGTTCCTGGTCAGATGGTGAGGAGTACATCTATGCTCAGACACCTAAAGACTCTTTTCACATGCTCTGGTAGAAATATCTTGGTTATTACTTCCCTGATGTTAATTTAAAGTAAGTTCAAATGGCAGTAAGCATTTGTTAAAATTATCCTGACCTTTTCAATGGCACTTTTCCAGTAATCTGATCCAGCATATTAAATGTTTTCAGAATGTCTTCATGTCACCAATGCTTTCAGGTTAAGTTTTCATTGCTTTTCATCTTTCACAGGCAAAAGTTGGGAAAAATGGAAAAAGGAAGTCAAGTTGGGGGGTTCCTAGAAGTGTGTTTACATTCACTTTATATTATGAATTAGATATGAATACAAGTTAGGATAATCACAGTCTGAATCAAATTCAGAAACAAAACCAACTTCAATTGGTTGTTGGTATAGCTCTGATTTTAATGTCTTGTTTTGGAACATGTGCAATACATTCAATATGGACTTAGTTCTGTAATTTATACCCTAGAGAGCAGTGAAGTCTGGCTAAAGAGGAAATAGAGGTTATGAGATGGTTTCGTGTTTTTGTTAATTTAAAAAAAAAAAAATCTCTCCTGAAGACATGTTTTTTCCCAAAGAGCTAGAAAATTGAAAGGACCATATAGTGCCTTCTTGAATAGTTGATTGTGGTAGTCTGTTATTTTACAGTTTGTTCTTCTGTAGTATGTTTTAATGTTCCTTGCTAAAAGTTTGTAATGGTTCCATCTCTGTACCCCATTTGGCTTCCCTAATGGTTCAGTCCTGAGTTGTTTACCACAATTTTCCCCACCAAAATGTATGTCAATCCATATGTCAATCCACCTGTATACCTCCCTTGTTCCCTTGTCTCACCCCTGTCTGTCAAAGATAGCACACTCCTTTGGTTCTGGAGTGTTCCCTGTCTTTCATCCCTTTCTCAAAGCAGAATTGGATTGTGGGGCTTGCTCCCTCCCCATGTTGGCTTCTACTGGGGAGCTCTTACCCTGCATCCCTCCCCTAATGCCCTCCTGTTGGTCAAAGGTTGTGTCCTCCCTGTGTTCCCCCCATCCCTATAAAAGCAGCCCCTTCACGTTCAGATTTGTCACTTGCTCTGCCCCTCTTTGAGATTAAATCGTTGGAGACTCAGACAAGTGTCCCTCCCTTACTCCTTTGCCTCGGTTTCCTCGTGCCCTGTGCCTCTGCTGTGCTACCCACGCCGCAGCAATCACCGCCACCCGCAACAGACTCGGGGTGGCCATGCACACGTCTGCCCTGCGGCCACAAGCAGGACAGCGAGCCAGCGAACCTCCATCCCATGGCCACTGAGAGCCAGACACAGTTGATATGTTGAAAAGTCTGTATTTCAGACCAATATTTCAGAGATTTCAGAGAATACAAAAGAAGGGAATAAAGAACAAAGTAATGAAGAAAAGTAATAACCTTAAATACTTTCATCCTTCTTCCCACATCTTTCCTTTTATTCCTTTGTTCCAATGTTTCCTTAATTTACTTCCCTATTTTCTGGCAGTTGTACTACATTTTAGAGAGACAATACTTGTTCTAATTTCTGTGAGTCATATTGAGGTAATTATTTCAGGCTCCAAAAGTTTTGATGTGGATTTGTACAGCTAATTGCAGGGTTGAGTAACCAATTTACTAGTACTAGGAAACATACCACTAGTACTGGGAAACAGCTGGAAGCATACATTTCAGATTTGATCTCTGATTTATAGCCCTATTTGACCATATATTTGCACTATTAAAATGTTTGTGCAATTAATACACATTTTAATAATATGTATGAGAAAAAAAAATCTGAAATATTTGCCATTCTACCATTTATTCATCTATAAATTCACTTCATGCTTCCTGTTATACAACTTTGAGAATTCTTTGCACCTGAGAAAAGAAGGACAGGAGCTCTTGAAGTCTGAAAGATAATTCAAATGGGTGTCGTTCTCTTAGGTGTCTGATTTACATCAAAGTTTTCAAAGGAAGTTGGCACATCTCCAATCTTCCCACTTATTCCCCCCACCTCTGTTCTGCTTCCAAAAAAGAACACAACCAATAACAATTAGCAATTGCAGTTAGTATACTGTGACTTTGAAAGACCAGAAATATGTGTGGTATACAAGGAGCCAAAGTATTGAAATATGTTCCTGTTGTAGGTTGGGTTGATTTAGTCTGGGATTTTATTAATGTTAGTTAGGTTGGTTCCTTGTACCCCTATTTTCCCTTACAGTGGTTTGCTCCAAGCTCTTTACCATGGGAGCTCCTGTCACTCTTACCAGTCAGTCTTCTCCCTTCTCACAGTTTTCTCCTTACATGGTTCTGTCAGTCAGGGGTTGTCACTCCTTGTCAGGGTGTGAGTCTTGTAACCACTCCCTGTTTCTTCATGAAAGTTCTGCACCCTACCTTTGCACTTCTATTTGTCCCAGAACGCTGTACCCACCTCTGTTATGTTCCAATAGGTTGTTATGATCCAGTCACTCCTCTGTCGTCTGTCCCCATAGGGCGAGGCAGGTTTCCGCTCCTGTCCGCCCACCCCCTACTTAATCTGTCGCAAGGTCTTTGTCCGTTGGCATTTGCGCTGCATTCAGTCCAGAGAGCATCCCACCATGCATGGGGGAATAAAAGTTCTTTGGACCAGCAAGCAAAGTGTCCTTCTCTCACTCCTTCGCTTCCTCTCAGCGTGAAGCTACCAAAGCTGCGTTACCCACGCCGGGGCACTCCGCACCATCAGGGAGGCAGACGCTATAACCCTGGAGTGCCTGCTCACGTGGCAGCTACGACCTCTCAAAGGCAGTGCTAGCCGGTGCTTTTCAACTGCTTGAGGTCGTAGCAAGTAACCGCCGCGTGTTCCTATTCATTGCCCTTTAATATTAGCATTTTAAAACTAATTTTTAGAAGAAAAAATATCTTTAGGCTCAGTCTCAGGCAAAACTTGGTGATATCAACATAAAAGGAAGATGAAATAGGAAGGGGATAAAATGAGATGAATAGGGAAATAAATGTGAATATCCAGCATGTGATAGAATCACATATGGGACCAGGTTATTTTGGGTATCTGTTGGCTAAGGTCAGTAATGTGAAAGTTGCACAATACAGGAAGATCAGTGGAGTCCTACCCTCTGAGATGTTTGCAAGAGTGTGTAACTGTTTGTGTCCATGTTGTTTTGAAAGACATCAACTGAAAAGGGGTTTTTTTGGTGGGTTTTTTTTTAGTTAATTTGTTGTAGCTTTTTGTGTGTTTTGGTTTTGTTTTGTATTTTATTTTTACCTCCCATTGAACATAGAACCATGGAATATACTGAACTGGAAGGAACCCATCAGGATCGTCAAGTCCAACTCCTGCTCCCTGACATTACAGCACATTATGGCAAAAAAAAAAATAATCAAGACAAGGAAATGTTCCAAACAAAATTGATTGCTCAGAAGCAGAAAGGCGCAAGCTAAAAAGAGATTCAGAAGGTAGATTTAAAATAAGATAAATCAGTGGAGTAAAAATTCAAAGAGAAATGGGATTTTAGGTCTGTGCCAGATTTATTCTATTATTAATCAACATTCTGGTTCTCTAAGAAGTAACCAAATCTTGCCATCTGTTCATCATCAGTCATGGAAACCATTAAAAGCAGAACAATGTAGGTGTTTGCACTTAACCTGAAATGAAAAAGACCCTTAAAATGTTTCATTTTCATGTAGAAAAATTGAATAGGAAAGTTGGTAATTCTGCAGCAGCTTAAGTTGGATAATTGAACAGACAAGAAAAGAAGAATGAATTAAGGGGAAGTTCTGGGTACCTCTGTTGCTTACACAGATATTCCACAGCTCTGTTGAGGGGTGGTTGAGCAAACACACAACTCTCACACCCTCCCACTCTCCTCACTTATTTGGCTTGTTACTTCATTAATTTTTTTTTTCCAAAAGGAAAAGAAGTATTTTTTTTACTCCTGGTTAATTTCAGAGAACAAAGGTCTGGTAGGAAGAAGTAAATATTTAAAACATTTAAGGAGCTAATATAGCATCAGCATAGGCAGGATCAAGGCAAGGATGAATTCTGGCAATGCTCCAGAGAGAAAAAAAACAATCATATGCTGAGAGAGGCATAACCACTGGGACATGAGGGAAAATAGTTCTGGTTCAGGAAAAAATTAAGTGTTTAAACACATTGAAATATTCTGAGATCACAGAGCTACCCCTTTAAGCTTATTGATCTGTACTAAGATAAAAACTGACACTTTCCTTCTTTCTAAATAATTAGAATTAAAATCAAAAGGTCTATGCTTGATTGTTTCTTCCTTATCCAACTCTTAAATCCACCTTCCCCTCCAATTCCATTACTTTAGTTCTGTTGTGAGATTTTGATATTGAGAGAGAGAGATGGAATATAATGCTACTATCCCTTTCTTTGACTATTTTGTCATTTACTTCTTAATTCTGGGTCTTAAGGTTATTTTCTAAATTATTTTTTCCATATAGTAAAAAGCTAAAAGAAATAGTATAATATGTTTTAATGTTTTAATAATAGGAAAGCAGTTTGAATTAGAACTGTTCTTGTAGCTGCATTCTGGTCCTGTATGAACATATTGAGGAAATCATACATAGAATGAAATTTTGATACAGTGATCTGGATTCAAATGCCGTGTTGCCTCATTTTGATGATGAAGAGATTTAGAATGTTAGTTTCTATGCTGTTGATAGATGGATCTGCAGAGGTTGGTATGTCTCATAGCAGCGTTATGTCTTAATTTTCTTCTGCAGAACAGCAGAGGAATGGCATTGAATTTTCCAAGCTTTCTGAACATCGTCCGTTTTTATAGAGTAAATAGACAGAATAAAGACATTAATTGTCTAAAATTCTGAAAAATGTACTAATAAATGGGTAAAACAAACCACTTACTGTTGAAAAAATTTTAAATCCTTTTATTTTCACAGCTCAATTCTACACTACTGCCTCTTATTGCAATAAAAAATTATACATGTTTTGCTTAAGGACAAAAATTTCTTATTATATTGTTGGGGAATATATTCAATTTAATGAAACCACAAGGAAACAAGTATCTTTTAGTTGAAGAACTGAGAAAATTCTGTTTTGTACATTATTATGCAGCCAGGAGATAACAATATTCGGCAAAGTCTTTGAAAATGCTCACAAAATTATGTGAAATTGTGAAATAACTTGTAAACAATTTGTTTCCATTTTTAGATTTCTTCTGCCATTAGGGGAGACTAGCTTCATGGATCATGTCATACAACATGACATGTAAGATAACAATGTTCCATATCACATGGTTAGAAGAATTCCTGCAAGATCTTTGGCACATATTTTTAAAAGACCAATGGAATTTCCCCTCATTTCTCTTAGCCCATTGCAAAATGGCCTACAGTTTGCAACTACAACATCAAAAGTATATAAAATGTAGTAAGATTTATATTTGTGCCACAGAGCTTCAATACAATTTTCAGAAGCACTTATGAGCTAAAAGCTTCTAGGATTTCTGTGTGAATTAAGTCAATTAGGTTCTTGGAAATTTCACTTTCCATTTATGTTTCAGATGTGGCAATAAAGGACAATGTGGTACATACAAGGAAAAGGTGGAACTGTGATGACAAAGCATGAAGTAATTAAAAGTTCATTAAATAGGTGGGTAGGTATCCCAGACAGATGAAATAAGCCTTTCTCATTGTAAAAGAAAAATACAAATAAGTATCACATATTTGCAAATAGTAATAAAAAATGCAATTTGTAAATATTTCTTCTGTCATAACCCCCTATCCTTTAATCCATTTTTCTAACCTTTATTCACAATTTAACTGCCAGAGGGTTCATCAGATAAAATACCAGTAGCTCAGCTCATAAATTAATTAATCAGTCCTGTATCAGTACACAAGAAATTTTCCTAGTGGAAGTATTGGATCATCAGTACATGCTCAAGTACTTGCCAAACAAGTACCTGCATGTGTTTATCTAATGATCTCTGCATGTGTTTATCTAATGATCTCTTTCTCAGAAGGAGAAAACTACAAAATTTGGTGTACTGTCAGGTTACTCTTCCCTACATCCTTCTGAGGATCTGACATACTTTATGGATGTTAAGTAACCACCTTATATGCTCTCTAAGTAAAGTAATGACCATTAAAATTTTAATCAGGACAGGACCAAAATGTACAGTCAAACTGTAGCACACAGAGATTTCCTGAGGCTTCTTTATAGCCTTACAAGCACACAAAGAGATGTCCCCCAGGGAGGTCAGTAAGGACACAGGTTCCAGCAAGTATTCAGCTTGTTTAGTAGACACAGTTTTCTTCTGAAATTTAGAGTTTGTCTTAATTAAAACACTGGTTGCATGTATGAATTTGATCCTTGCTTATGCCCTGAGTAGCAGCAGTCTTGTCTGCACAGTGGGGAAGATTTTTTTTTTTTTAGCTCAGAGATTAAATTAATTCAGAGATGTTAATGAGATGCTCAAATTCTGACAGTACTGATGAGGACAGAAGCAGGTTGCAAAGCAGAGCAGGCTGTCAGTGCTGATGCAGCACACCTGCAGAGCCCTCACAGCATACCTTTTTGGTAATTAGTGGTGGTGTCTGAAGGGCTTGTGCAGTGACACTGTTCCTGCTCCTTCACCATTAGGTCTCAGGGTTCCTCCTCCTTGAGGACAGCCCTTGAGCCAGTCCCCGGCTAAGGAAGCTAGTCTGTTTTCTCCTTGCAGTTCAGTGGCCTTTCCCAGGGAGAAAGGGGTTGGGTTCATCTCTCCACTAATTTGAAGTCTCATACAAATATTATGAATTAAAGAGATTTGATTTTTTTAAGTGCCTTGTTAGGACACATTTTAATTTGAGGAGAAAGCATTTTAAAATCATAATTTAAAATAAGTGTTTATTCACCATCATTGGTTGAGTTTGTTTGTTTGTTTGTTTTGTTTTGGGGCTTTTTGTTTATTTTTTTGTTTGTTTGTTTTTTCTTTCCTGTCAAAAGCCTGTTAATAGCTCCAATATGGGATTTAAACACTTTCTGTATTTCTACAAAACAAAACCGAAAAACCACAACCCTACCACCACCTTCCCTGCCCCTGCAACACTACAACACCCAGATCCTGAAGTTCTTGATTTACTATGACATCAAGACTTGTATGAAGAAGTTTGGTTCTGATCAGAATGAAATTCCCTCTCTTGCTTCCAAGTGACCAGTTCTCTCCTATCAGCTTGATAAAGAGGGAGTGGGGGTAGGGTTTGGAAAGAAGGGGAAATAGTGAATGCAGCTCTGTCTGGTTTCATTGTGTACAATTCTGGCTTTGCTGCTTTACTTGTGTCATCAGTTCACACTCTTGGGGTCATGTCCCAAAATGTAACCAGAAGTAGCATAGACTATTTTTTAAGTGACACATGATGTCATCCTTGACAAGATATTGTCTCTGGTTATGATAATTTTAACCTAATAGTTGATTCAAAAGCCTATGTTGAATAGCAAAACACTTTTGTGGTAAAAGAGTGATAACAAAATCACAAATACAGTATATGAGAAAAAATGCTCACATCAGACGAGGAGGATAATATTTACAAACTCAAAATACTCATAAATTACTTGAATAATGAGTTGATATGTGATATAAAATCCAGAAAAGGAAAGCATTCACCTACTAATTATTACCATCAATTCAGAGGATTTATTCAAACTTCAAATTCCCTGATTCCTAATATTTATGGCAAGCATCCAGCAAGCATAAGTAGGATAAGCCTGGACTGCTCTTGAGCCAAATACTAGTAACAAAAGCTGGACACAAACTGTACATTTTATGTCTTGGAAATCACATTCACACAGATCTATGATCTTTCATCTGCAGACATGCATTTAATGATCACCATGAGTGTGCAGTTCTGACATTTATTATAAATTTCCTCTGAGTTCTTGTTAAGAAAGCATTAACAAAAGAATATCTAAAGAAGTACTATTTGGCCTCCACAGCAAACAGCAAACTCAGGATTTCCACATTTTCAGTTTCCCATCTTTGTAAAAATGATGTCTATACTGGAAAAATGAATAATGTTAGAATAGAGTACAATTGCATGCCATTTTCTCATTTACTGAATATAGAGAATCTGTTCACACAGAAGGCCTGTGAAGTGAATGAAGTATGAGATGGGACCCGATTAGGACTGAAAAATATCCCTTCTCTGTAGTACTTCTACTGAACTTGGAATTTCCTACAATCAGAAAGTGGCTAATAGTTTTTCTACATGGGTAGTGACTAGAACTACAGGACTAGGTATTTAGAAAATGTAAAGCTATTCTTATCAGATCAGAGCTACATGAAGGAGAATTTAATATTTGTAATGTTTGTATAGAGATTTATCTCAGAGCCACTTCTTTCATTTATATTATTTCCCAGTCTAATCTAATATTTGCTTGGAATCTTCCTTGTGTTCAATACTTCTTAGAACTGTAATAAATAATCCAATTCAATTTAGAAAATAATAATGTTTTCCTCCAAATTCTAATAATCCTCTGATACAATCTGTCCCAGTTATAGTAACATGTAGTAATTTCCTTTCCTTTTCAATTTCTTTTCCCAGTTATTTTTTCTTTTCAATATATTTTTAAGAGGTTCTTTTGTTCCAAGGATTTGTAATGGGTTGGTAGGGCTTTCTTGAATTCATGGTTCCATCATATCATTTTCAATTTCTTTCTTTAATGTACCAGATACTACTCCTGAAAAATTATGCATAATCACTAATGGATATTAAGTGCTGCCCAGCACAAACTTTTCATTCATTCATTTAAAGATATATGTAATAGACATCCTAAGTTGTTTCTTCTTGTTCAGTTATCTTGTGCAGCGCACGCAAAAGACGTGGATTCCTTATCCTTTTCAGGTAGTAGAGGCAGAAATTGCACAATTTTTATTAACACATGGATCAGAGCAGATCCCCAATGAAATGGACCTGTTTCATTCAGGTTTCTTCAGAGTTTCCTTGCCAGACTAAAGCTAGTATGCAGTATTTCTCTGAAAATTCCTGAGTCATTCTTACTGTTGTAATGGTTACTTTCTGTCTTAGATACTTTGAAACCCCTGGGGATCAAGTTTAAAGAAGTTAGTTCATTCAAGTTCTGTTTTTTTCTAAGGTTTCACTTACTTTTCATACAAGTTAAACCCCTTCAATAATTTATCAGATCCATAGTGACTAAGTATTTCTATAAATAGCTTGGTATTTTTATAAGGTATAGTTTAATCGCCTCAGAGTTGTGGAGAGAAATGAAGGAAAAGAAGTTGAGGTAGTTAATATGAAGGGTTCATAGTATGCATGTTCTAGCTGTATTTTCATCTGGGGCAGTGGTCAACCTCTCAAGTCACTAAGACAGACTGAGAACTCTCTTCTTAGACCTGTACATTGAGGAGAGAGATCAGTCCATGGGATTGTGTTACTATGACTGGTAATAGTTAGAGCTTTTTCAGATGTAAATCTTACAGAGAAGTTATTAAATTAGTTTCTTGCCATCTTCAGAGAAGTTATTAAATTTCTTAACCCTGTGGCAAATGCCACTTAAATGTTTTTCCAAGCAAGGCAAGCTGTATTCTAGCAGTGATGGCTCATACAAACAGTTATTTTATAGATACCTTATGTTATTTATATTATAGATACTTTATGTTATGGTTATTTTAGCTATAAACAAACTTCCCTCCCTATGTGTTTGGCTTTCCAAAACTCCCTTTTAACACTAAGTGGAATGCATGGTTACTTGTTAGTTGGCTCTGGACCTTGGCTGACTTTTTACTTTACATACCAATAATGCCAAGCCACATGCTTCAATTTATCAGATCTTCCAGAGGTGTTCTCCATTTTGCTTCATTCTCCCTCTTCTTCTTTCTCTGATGTGGATACAGGTATCTAACTAGCTTTTGTCATTACAGCCACAATTTAGGGATTTGTTTCAGGGCTGTGTGGTGCTTGGAAATTTTAGCTCAGTTTCTCCAATTTAAATCTTCTGCTTCTGTTGAATGAATAATCACTTGTGTAGCATAGTGCCTTCCCAGCACAGAGTAAGCATCAGGTAAACATTAACACAGTTTTAATTAGACTAGCTAAAGGGTACTTTTTTTACTATAGTAATTACTTTAAGAGTACTAAGGATGCTTGTAGTTTTAAAGAGGAAAAAATAGCAGCAAAAGTTTCAGCATAAATTGTAAAACAACATAATATAACAGGTTTGTGTGGATCTAGACATTATATGTGCAGATGGGATCTGATGTCTACTGATCTATTTTTTTTTTTTGACTAGTTAACATGTTTGGAGGCCAAATAATTCACTAGGAAAAAAATAATGTCTTTTCTATAGGATTGATCTTTATAAAGTGTAAGCTCAGCAAACTGCTTCCCAGGATAGTCATGGACAGCTTAACTTGGTATAATATTATTCTACAATGCCAAACAATATTTTTCTTTCCTAAACTAAACTAAATTTTACTTAATCAAAGTAAATTTTACTTAGTATTTCTTTTGCTGTTGAGAGATAATAAAGAGGTCAGTAATCTGTTCAGCTGAAAAGTTCTTACTCTATTTTGCTGAAGTTTTATGTCCTTCTGCTAGGAGACTTGGTACTGAACTGTAAAGTGATTATTATGCTAAGGACACTACTGTTAGTAAATAATTGGATTACTATTATTATTATTATGATTTCATTATTAATATGGTTTACAGTAACAATTAGATAGCAATATGAGAAAGAATACATGTTATAATGTCATAGGAGTGTATCCATTCAAATCATGTACCTAGGCATTAAACCAGAAAATATTTTGTTGTTATCCTCAAATATTAAGTGTGCCTATGTCTGTCATCATAGAACAAATAAAACATTCAGAGTCTGGTTGTAACACCTCGATTTTGTGTGGTATAGAAATATAAATAGGATGTGGTGGTCTGAAAACTGCCCAAAGTTTAAAACATATTCCCAAATATCTCCTCTTCCTCTACAATAATGACTAATCATAACATGATTTTTCTTTTTGTTCATGGTGCATTAGTGACACATTCATGTGTGCATCAAGCTGAGATGACAAAATAGAATATAATAGTCTAATTTTTCAAAAGACCTAAAAGCCTCAGGCCTGTGTTTTGAATGCAACTCTGTACTCAGAGTGCTTGTTGCTGCTTTTGATGATGATTCCAAGAACATGACTGCAGCGCCCAAAAAAAGCAGAAATCTCTGAGCTAGCAAAACTAAAAGTGACAGAGTGATCTGTATTGTTGAGGAACTCACTTAAGTCTGGAACCATAAGGATGTATTTATGTTGCCCTATGACTAGACAATAATTTATAAAACAAAACCAAGCCCACAAACAAACAAACAACACCAGAAAACACAAGATTCACCAAAAAGTAAGCCAGAAGTCTCTGGCATGTACATACTTAACTCTCATTTAACTGTCTGTGAGATATTCATTAGACATGTGAACATTTCCAAAACTGAGTTTGTGCTTTCAGCAGAACAGAATTAAGGTTAAAAATATAAATGCAACTTTAACCCAGTTTTGAAAACGTTTTCTAAAACCTAATAATTTAATTAGGCTTGTATTTGATAGCTCTAATGAAAAGATGTGAAAACATAGTACATCACATCTCTCAAGAATTTATTTTCCTTTTCCCTGAAACATTCAAATTATGATCCATATTCCTCTGAGGTAAAATAAACAGGCCTACATTTTAAATATTCCTCAGTCTGTTTGCTCTTTAATAATTTAGCTACTCAGAAAATGGAGACCATTTAGGCCTTCCCACATTAATATTCTCTTTAGAAAAACTTTGCTACCATATCACAACATCATCAGTGTTATTGCTGTCCTTTACTTCCATCCTCATTTCCAAAAGATAACTCATAACTCTAACAAAAAATAGACCTTGTCACAGATGGAAATTGTTAATATTTCTATTGTAGATCTGCATACACAGCAAAACTCAGTATTTTCATGTTCATCTTCATTGACATATTTAGAGAAGATTGAAAATTTGTGTAGAGTGACCACTATAACGTGATCAGAGAGCAATCATAGCTAGACATGAGGACAAGTTACAGGAGAATACCTGCTTAAAGTTATCTTCTCAAATTCTCAGAACATTTCATGTCTAAAGAAAGCGTTAAGTGAACTGTTGCTCTAAAATGTTGAAGAATTTTGCTGTAGCTCTTGCAGAGTGGACCGGGTGGTAGAAATCTCAGTGAGGAATATGGAGTCCTGCACATGGCTTAGATCTGTCACGTCACCCTACAATGTACATTGTGATATGAAGGCTGAACAGGAAATCATGACTGCAGATCCATATGGCCACAATCTGCCGAATATAACGGTTGTTAAAGCTTGTTAAAAAGGTGACTGTTTCAACAGCCTGTTGTTGCCCAGCCCTTCTGTGAAGTGTGAAGTGTAACAAAAGCATACATATACACTATGGCATTAAAACTATCATCTCCATGGAAGGAACGAGAATAGGTCTTATGCAGGGTTTTCTCCCTATAAAGATCTCTCTCTAGGTATACTTTTGACATATTCATGAATATCATATGCTTTAAAATCAGTCATTTTACACAGACTGTAACTGTAATTCATAAAGATTGATGCGATACTTAAAAGAAAGTGCTAACCTTTTCCCAAGGTGTCTAGGAAACCTGGTATCTATTTCATTAGCAACAATGAATTTATTTAGATGAATTAATCTATTCTCAGTTATTTCATGCTATATCTTATGCACAAGACTTGACTGGATGCTCTAGTATAAAAATACAGTGTTTCTTTAATCTGGGAATTCACATGGCTCAACTTAAACATTGGAAATATATATTCCAGACAGCCAGAATGAAATCTTAACTAGCCATGATGAAAAATAAGATATCACTGAACATTAAAATGTTTAAACAAGGATTGACTATTTAAAATATTGCTGAATTTTGCTTTAGTGACTCAATTGTGGACTTTCATTAAAAAATCTGCTAAAACTGCAGTTACAAACACAAAGAACAAACCCTCAAGTCTTAACCTACTGCAAATGGTCATTTGAAATATAAGTATCTTTTTCAAAGAACTGATGAAACTGAGTTATTTTAATAATTAGAAATTATGTAGAAGGAAAGAAGGAATTTTCTGTATCATTAGTTTATCATTTAAATATGCAGTGTTTGACTTCTTTCTTCTACCCATCATCCTTCTCAGCTCTGTTTTGGAAACACTATTACTGGTGGACTTCTGCCCAGAGCCTTTCATATTAGCCTATAGCAAGTGAAAAGAAGTTCTGGGTATGTTCACTGCACATCAAATTATACTCTGATCCTTTTAATTCCTTTTGAAAATGCTTCTGTTGTTTGAATCCATTGCAGCACTCTTCTGTACTGTGTACAGATAGTCAGGTTTTGCCTGGAGTTCTCCTTTGGGCTAACACATGTCATGCTGCAGTGGAGATCTGATCTCATGGAAATGCAAAGAGCATCAGTGAACTCTGTCATTACCTAGCTATCTTAAATGGTTGGACATAGAACCCATGACTTCCAGTTTTAGGTTCACAAAGCTATCAACAGGAGAAGGAAGCTGCAGGAATCGAATACGTGTGGTGTTAATTTGATACAAACATAATCAACAATTGATGAGACAACACTTGACAGAAAATTATTTTGGAGATTTATGTAACAAACACAGGAATTACACAAAACATCTTTGGTCTGCAAACAGACATGAAAACTGATATCTTCTGGCATATGTAGAAATACTAGTTTTATCTCTTTAGTTGAACTCGAGAGTATTTGATTTTCAAATATTTTATTTTATAGTCCTCCAAAGTGGGAAAGTGGTATAAATATTTTTTTATATTTTAAGGAGTGAAATGGAAAAAACAAGAAGAGTTCAGCTTTTATAAAATCAAAGACCATTGCTGCAATGAGAAAAATGGAGAAAGCAATGTTCCAGTGACAAGTTGAGTGTATACATTGTGGGGTAAGATAGTTCAATGTCCCACCTCTTGAATATTGCTGGATCTGAGTTGGCAGGTTCTCCAATACTTGAAGGAGAAAAAGAGCTAGTATTTTTCAGTCATTACTAGCCCCAAAAACTAGCCCTAATTGTTTCTTGAATCTGCCTTGATACTGTGACAGCTATCTGGATATTACTGTGTAGGTTCATGGGTACATTTTAAAGACATAGTTCCTTTAATAAACTGTTAAAAAAACATACAGAATATCACTAGGATATGATTACTATTGTCATCAGAATGCATTTTTTGTTATTCTCTATAGAAAGCAAGCAATTTAGTACTCAACTCTCTCAGGAAGAAAGCCTAATGTGAGTAATTACTGATTAATCAGTTCAAATACTAAGAAGTGACTGAAACAGATATGATCCATGATGAACTCACTTATTTGTGTAATTTTTATTGGTTTGTATTTTGTGGTCCTTTACAACCATTTCCCAGTTTCATTGAGCAATCACTGTTTATTCTCTTCACCATTCCAGATCTATCTTTGCAAACCCAACTGGAAATCCCTATTAATTAGGGAAAAAAAAAAAACAACACCAACAAATACTCAACTAATCAGCTGTACCAGATTACAGTAGCATGCTTTCAAAATCAAATTGGAGGAGAGGAAGGAAAAACCCTTAACAATTCATAAAGTAGGTAGTAAATCTAACTGACAGAAGATAAACTTCTCCAGCATTGGGGCAATAAAAGTGGTGTTGATCTATATAGTTACAGATGTGGCTCCAGGGTGCAATCTGTCCAGCTGCTCAATATCAGTGCTGCCACATGGACACTGCAACAGGGAAGATAAATAATAAACCTCTTAGTCAAAGAGATAAATACAATTGGCAGCTGCTAATTTTCACACCAAAAGGCTGCTGGTTCCTGTTGTTAGGGAAAGAGTACTTCTGTTAGGTATCTGATGAACACAAATAGAGGAAAAGGGAAGACCTCATTATTAAATGTCTTAGGTAAGTGAGGAAGGATTTTGGAATTTAATCTTCTAGGCTGCAGTTGGTTATGCCAAATAGCCTAAAAACCTGGCTGTGCAGGAAATTCAGATTGAAGTTCAAAGTTTAACTCCACTGAAAACAAACTTAAAGAAAAAAACAAACTGTTTACCCTGACAATATGATTTCTGCTTTATGAGGTTGGCAGAACCTCATATGCTAGTCCACCAAATTCAGGATACCAAAGGAGATAAGCTCCGGTGGCACGTCACTTTTCCCACCCCGACCAGCTCCCAAGAACGTGGCTTGGCGCCTCGGTTTCTTGTTGGGGTCGGTGCCACCACGACTTCCGGGCACTTCTGCGGCTGCACCCCGGGGTGGGCTGGCCGCGCTTCGTCATCGGCGCGACGGAAGGAAACGAAGAGGCAGGGAATTGTCCAAACCCGTCCGCGTGGCGGCTGGGTGCTTTATTGCAGGAGCTGCAATGGAGAAGTCACGGCTGCTCCCAGCCTTGCTTGGATGAATCTGGCCCCGAGGCTGGGGTGCCACGGAGGGATATAGGGGTGGGACAGGGGAGGACGGGAGCTCTCCGCCCAATGAACACAGACGCCGTGGTGGTGACATTGCCACAACGGCCAATGGGGACACGACGAGGATGGACATGGGGGTTCAGGGCCAGTGGGACCACGAGAATGAGGTGACGAGCACCGAACTGCCGGGGACTGGACGGGGGAGTGGTCACAGGAGTGGCAGGGGAAAAGACTCAATGGCCAGCAGCCTGGGGCTGACTTCCGTGGCGGGGGGGAAGACACGGGGGACACACAAGGATGCATGGAACCGGTAAGCTAACAAAGACCAGAACCCCAAATCTGAACCTAAAACCCAGGATGTAACAATAAGCCATTTGTTTTTCCTCCATGGTTAACTTAGAGGAAGTTAGTACAATGATCTTGGTTACAAACCTGAAGCATGTGAAAGATTCATGTGCAAGCAGTTCATTTCAGTAGATATGTGATTATCAATGAAAAGACGAATAATTATGGAAGCCATCGCAGGCTGCCTGTGGGGTATCTTAAAAACTTACATGGCTGAAATAATTTCAAAATCCATTTCTGGAAACTATAGCTCTATATAGTTTTCCTGCAGAAGTGTAGAAATCTTAAATCCAGTTATTAAAACTTGGATTTATTGATGTAAATTTTCTGATCTCAGAAACCAATTACTAAATTATTTTGCCATTTTTCCCTTTGTACCTCCTACTGAAGAAAGGAAAAATAAGGCTTTCATATTTTTAAGGACTTCATTGTGTTTAAAAAAACTTTGCTTCCTGTGATCCAGAACAAATCACTGAAAGTCTTGCTTTGCTATTTAATAGGAAATCACATTTTATGGATTACTAAAGTTCATCTGAATAATGTTTCTCCCTTAATTTTGTCTTAGAGCAAGAGCTTGTAAAACTCCCAGTGTAAACTCACCTAGAATGAGTGTGGGCTTTAAAATTGAATAATAAAATGAAATCCTCTGGCAGGAAGGTGGAAGGATATTGCCTGTAGTACTGTGTTTTCTGATGCCATCCAGCGAGATAATGAATCCATGTCTATGAAAATTGATTAATTAATATTTCATTGAGTCAGCTTCAGTACAATTCATGAACTGCCCCTAGAAATTCAATAAGTGAATTCAGTGAGATGCAGAGCTTAACAAATCTGGAACACAAAGTAAAAATACTCTGAGTTGGTAATTACCAGTGGAATTTGCTGTGTGAAGTGAACCTCGGCAAAAGAATTTTATCTGTGTATTTTACATTCACAAAAGCCTAAACAAAACAGTTGCAAACCTGTGTACACATATAGACCCAGAGAGTGATACTAAAGAAATGTTGAACCGGATAGGGTTCTGATAGGGGAAAAAAAATTAAAATTACCTAATTACCTTTTAATGGTTTTACTTGTTTGAAATTTAAGCCTGAGCTGAATTTGTGTTTTTCAATGGTATTTTCAGTGGAATTTTCAGTGGTAGCTGTCTTTATAATGGGCTCTTGCTACATAATACTTCAGCCTTGGCAGGTGTACTGCAGAACCCACTGCACACATTGTGACACAAGCTTCACTTTCTATCTCCGTTGCAAAATCTGTGGGAAAGAAGTTTTACACAGCAGCATACAATGAAGCTTGTTATTTTGCTACATTTTGTTCAATCAAAGGATGTGGGACAGATGTGAACATCTAAGCCATCTTGGAAGAATGGATAACTGTTGAACATGATACATAGCTGAGGTTTTGGGTCAGAAAAACATGCGTGCCAGTAGCTCAATTTACCATGCAGAGTTGGCATCAAAAGGACTGATTAGGAAAAAAGATTCAAATTACCTTGTTGACTAAGTAATTGGTCTTTGAGTGTTCCTAAAAAGGGGCTGATAAATAATTTTATTTTCATTTTGTATCAGTGTGTCCAAGACCATGTCTGACTAACCTATATGGATGTCTTTTAATTAAACAATGCTTGATATGCTTATGCTGCAGTGGTGCATACTGAGTTGCATGCTAGACATTCCAGATAAAGTAATTATGCTATTTGTCACTGTCATGATTAATGTGTGGCAGCTGTTATGACAGCTGTGCCACTGTTTTGTCACAACACTATGTTCATCCATAACAAAATCAGGTGTCTCAATCTAGAGGTATGCAGTTGCTACTATTTTCCTAAGAAGTAAACAATGAAGAAAACTGAGAAGGAATATTACATGAACTCTGACAAATAAGAGAAATGACATCTCTATTTTTTCCTTAAATGATGCTTGCCTGCATTGGAAATGCAGATAGCTCACCTTTTGCAAACAAGCTGTCATACAGAGCCAATCCGCAACTAATCTAACAAAAAAGGTCTTCCTATGTGGAAGGATTGCTTCATAATTTGAATTTACCTTGTCAGGCAAGGCCTTAGATGTTATCTAAATTACCATTGGCTGTAAAAATTGTGAAGGGGGCTTGGGAAAGGGAGAAGTTGAAAGAAAAAGCAAAGGTTGTAAATAACAGGGCTGGGGAGGCACATCATCCTCCCCTTTAGCAGCCATTCAAGCAAAGCAAAATAAATCTCTGACACATGCACACCTCCAATTGCTTTAAACCAATTGCAGTCCAACTCCAAACTGTATCTTAAAACATCTAATTAAATATTGTTACTACTGTTACCTAATATTGTTCTTTATGAATCACTGAAACGGGATTGTAACAATTAAAGAAAGTGATGTGAAGAGACAGATGGTTAAAAAAACCCCATTGTTTCATTATCCTGTAAGTTTTGCTGACATGCTTATTGTACATGCTGTTTAAGTATAGAAAAATATACTTTCATTTCTGTTCTCTATCACTGAGAAAATGTGAAACATGAGTCTTAGAGTAGGAAAGCATTTATATTGCCAAAAATGAAGATTTAGTTAAAAAGTTAGAGTTAGAAAGAACACGTCTATTTAAAAGTAAGAAAAGTTATTTCTTTTTCATATAAACTCAACTGGAAATTATAAAAATGTTTTAATTGCATCCCATTTTCTCCACAACTTAATTTGGATGAGACATACATGTATGTCTTATTGCTCTAAGCTGCTCTCAGATTAAGAAGAAGAGTGTCTATGCTGTTAATTGTATTTTATCCCACTACTAGACATTTTATGTGTTGCTACTACACATTTTATGTCAAATGTCTCAAGCACTGTGTAGTGCTTTTTGCAGCTCAGTACTTACATCTGAGCCAAGCGCACTCTTTGGAATTATCTACAAAAATGCATCTTTGTTCCTAATTGGTGAGAGAAGATGCATCAGGGAATTTCTAATTCAGTTCAAAAGGTTATTTAGAACAGAGACAGATTTTCTTTCCAATGATAATTTAAAGATCATGCAAAGAAACAGGTTTTCTGTCTGTTGGAAATAAAGAATGTCATAAGTGAATACTGTGGCATGGTGTATATATTTATGTATTGAGTGAATGGCTTAATATAATTGGATAAATCTAAGTTAGATGGGAGAAATCATTAAGTTGAAATCTCTGAATTCTAAAAACTTTTCTACTTCTTCTTCGAAATGCATGTGAGATCATTGTAATGTAATGTTAATGCCACTGATCATAAACTCAGTTGAACATGAGAGATACATACATAAAAAAATGTGCTTACAAAATTAAAACACAATCCCAGGTTCATATACTTCGTGTTCTGGTATTTTTAAAAGGCTATATATAAACTCATATAACAAATGAGAGTTATTGCAGTATTTGCATAGAAAGTGATAAATAACAAGTGTGTGCAATCTTCATATGAAAATATAGATATATTTTATAGTTATACTTCTTATTAGTCCTGCTCTAAGGATAAATTTATCTCTTCATCCTCTCAACACTAATTCTAGTGGTAGTTGGGAAGAAACTGTTCTGGTGAGTATCAATCTGGACAATCCAGTATTTTAGATTAACATAATTTAAAACTAAAACTCATTCCCTTCCCATTTTGTCTACAACTGTTGAACATTTGCTGTGGCAAAGAAAGCTTCCTAAGCTATTCAGTAACATTCAAAAATGTAGAAGAATCCTACTTGAGAGAAAACACTTTTCACAATAGGAAAATCCAACTTTAAATAACAAAAACACCCTCAAATGAAGCCAGGCCAAGCATGAACTTTATTGAGGTTATCAACTACACTTTATTTTTGTTTACATAATGAACAGATTCTTTTTTTTTTTAATTTTCTATCTGTAGCTCACTAAAGGAAATGCTTTTCCCTTTAACTCTTTCTCCTTTATTTCCCGCTGAGTCTGGCTTGGAAATTAAGTTTTATCTAATAATTTTCAACTCTCCAGAAAGATCTACTGGAAAGATGATCTTGATCAACCCTCTTCCACAAATTTGTTCAAAACTAATGTTTGTTCAAACTATGATGCTTACATGTAGGAATTGCTACAGAGATATGCCCTAGCACATATATAGGATCAAAGAATATGAATCTTTATTGCAGACTGTTGCAGAGCTTTCTACGCATATGAAAGGACTTTGAAACCTTCCCTGTTAATTGCTGCTTACAGTCAACCTACCAGTGTGATCCTATCACAAAGGCAGAAGAATAGATACAGGCATATGTGGTTCAAGGAAGTAACGTATTTACATAAGATGAGTCAACAGTTGAAGAACAGAACCCACTTCTAGTGACATTTGTTAGTAACATTTTTCATTTATATTTAAATGATGTTGTCACAAGTGTGTGCTACAACAAGTTTGCAGATCCAGCTTTCTGCTGACATTTGTGACTGAACTGTTTCAAATGTTTGAATGTACTGAATCATACTGTTGTTATTATTATGTGTGCGAACTGAATATAATGTCTTACTTACCCTTAGGGTGAAATGGAACAGAAGGTGCAGTACTGGCAGACAGAATTCTCTGAACATCCAGACTGACAGTGTCAGGATTGCTGTCTGGGTCTAACAAAGAGGAAACAGATTTTACTGCAGTAGGACCAATGTATTGATTTCCATGAGCATTGGCAAGACTCCTCCTGAGTGTGGTGTGATTACTTTCAAACTTACACTGTTGTCCGCATGTTGTTTGCATTTGTATACTGTGTCCCCCAAAAAGGAAATAAAAATATACCATTTCCTGAGAGAAGCCCAACTCTGTCTATCTTCCCTTCATTTTTTGTCATCTTAGGGCAGCACAGAACAAGGGCAACTAAACATCTTAAAGTGAGTTGATTTTCTGAAGGATGGAATGCAGCCAAAGTACTCACTCTTTTGGGAGAGGAAAACAGAAAACAAGTCTACATGTGCTATGCTTGGGAACACAGAAGCAATTTTCAAAGATTATTTTAACAATTTACTTTTAGCTGAGGTAGTACAACAAGGCAGAAGTGGTTCAAGTTATCTTGTCTGCTTGAAATTTTCATCTAATCCATAGAACAGACTAGAGAAAATCTAAAAAACTACAAGCATGTGATGAGAATTAAGAGGTTCTGCTGTGTAATCAGTACTAAATTAAATAAACTCTTAATTACAAAAGTAAAATATTTTACTGGTTCAGAATGTCTAACAGTAAAACTATGAGGTTTGATAATCAAATGACAACAGACGGAAAATAACAGGCACATTAAAAAATATTTTAATCTGATTTTAAAGATATTTTAAAAAGCAATGATGCTTTTAACCTCATTTGGGATTAACTTTTTAGGAGCAAGAGAGTAGAATTTGAATGCATTTAATAGGAGGATGCAATTGTTGTAAATAGAGACAAGCCAATCTGAATTAATTAATAGCATACATTTATTTTGCGATTGCGTAACAATTTAGAGTTCGAATTTCCCCAGCCGCTCGGTTGGGTCAGCCCACAGTCTACAGAGCAGCTCTGGGTGCAAAACGGAGCCCGACAGAGTCAGTGCCTCCTTAGAGTTTTTGCACACCATTGTATTTCTGCAGAGGGTTTTTATACTTTTTATTCTGCCTTTGGCTATAAGTCATTGTGGCAAGCTGCATATTCATGCAGTCCTCTCACAGAGAAGGCATTTTGGCCGCTGATGTCTTCCGAGCAGCAGATCATCAGCTAGTGATGAGTCCAGATGTCCCCCTCCTTGTCTTCCCTCCTGGTGTTGAGTCTGGGTCCGGCCTCTATGCCACCTGCCTGTGATTCACTTGGGTGTGACCTAATAGCCAGCTCTTTGCAGTCATTGTTTTATGCTGGCTAGGGATTTTAAAATGCTAATTAGGTGCCCAGCAAGTCAATCTTCGAGAATTTCCTTTTGCCTTTGTTTTTCCAGTAATTCTAAAACATTTTGTGGCTACAGTGTATAACATCTATAACTACAACTTATTACATACAACCCCAACTGCAAGAATTATACATATATAACACAATGAACAGGCTATATTTAACTAGTGACATGTTAAGTCTAGGAAGGAAGTGTGAGGGATGGTGAAATTTAGATGGGAAAGAGCTTCTATACATCTCTGTTTAGCAAATAGAGTGCAATAAAGGAAACAAACAAAAAAAATCAGAAAAAACAGCCAAATAGAACAAAAATTCTTGCATATTTTCAGGCTTTATCAAAGTCAGTAATAAAATATTTTATTTTAAAAATTAACCATTAGCTTAAGTATCACTTTCATGAGTTCAGAGAGGATAGGCTTACATCTCAAAATGCATGCCCTTCATGTTGAAGAATATTAGCACTTCAGGTTAGCTGACAGGGAAATTGAGGCCATGAGTGGCTGGCACTCTGTGTACAAATACAGAGGAGATCAAAGAGCTGCAGAAATAGGCACCACATACTGTTTTCCTGAGGTTGTAGGAAACAGCAGCAGTGAAGGGAGACCCTTAGCAAGCAAGCCACAGCACACTGATCATGCAGAGGAGGAAAAGCATCCTCATGGCTGGCATTGTTAATGAGGAAATTACTGTTTCTTGACCTTGGCTTTCTTGAAACCTTGCTGTTTGGAAGTCCTGGAGATTTGAAATATTGTCTGTTAAGATCAGAGGAAGGGGTGGGGGGGACTGGGGTAGGACTGTGTTGCTTGCTGTCTTGTTTTGCTCTTAATAGATATGGTTTTCCCTTAAACTTCAGCCAGACTTGGATCAGTTTTATAGATAATGATGAAGTCTGAAGATTCCAATACAGAGTGGCCTTTCACATGATCATATTGACTGCTTGTTCGTGATCCAACAATTAAACACGGAGACTTCCTGCTCATGTTGTCCTTGCGTGCTCTTACTGGAGACACAAATTCTAATTGCTCTCAGCTAGTTCCTTGGTGAAGAGGCATGCCCTGTTATTTTGAGATTTTAACACTATGAAGCAAAGTCACAGGTAATTCCATTGTATAAGCCTAATCTGTTCCCAAGGTTGATGAACATGTACTATAAGAAAATAAAAACATTTTCAGAGAATCATAGAATATGCTCAGTTGTGAGGGACCCACAATGATCATCAAGTCCAACTCCTGGCACTTCATAGGACCATCCCAAACAGTCATACCATGTTCCTGAGAGCATTGTCCAAATGCTTCTTGAACCTCCCCTGCCACAACTTCAGGCTTTCCCTCAGGTCCTGTCACTGGTCACCACAGCAAAGAGATCAGCGCCTGCCCCTCTTCCTCTCCTCACAATGAAATTGTAGACTGCAATGACGTCTGTCCTCAGTCTCCTCTTCTCCAGGCTGAACAGATCAAGTGGCCTCAGCCACTCCTCATACAGCTTCCCCTCAAGGTCCTTCACCATCTTTGTTGCCATCCTTTGGATGCTCTCCAACAGTTTAATATCTTTCTTACATTTTGGCACCCAAACCAGCCCCCAGCACTGGAGATGAGGCCGCCCCAGCTCAGAGCAGATCAGAACAATTCCCTCCTTTGCCCGGCTGGTGATGCTGTGCCTGATGCACCCCAGGACAGGGTTGGCCCTCCTGGCTGCCAGGGCACTGCTGACCCATGTTCAACTTGCCATCAGGTGCCTTTCCATGGCACTGCTTACAGCATCTCATTTCCCAGTCTGTCCATACATCCAGGGTTGGCCCATCCCAGATGCAGAGTCCAGCACTTTCCCCTGTTGAACTTCATGTGGCTGGTGATTGCCCAGACCCCTGATTTGTGGAGGTCTCTCTGCAGGGCCTCTCCCTGCCCTTGAGGGAGTCAACAGCTCCTCCCAGTTTTGTATCATCTGTGAACTTGCTCAGTATCCCTTCCAGTTCTGTGTCCAGGTCATTTATGAAGATGTTGAAGAGCAGAGGGCCAAGGATGGGGCCCTGTGGAGCCCCTCCAGTGACAGGTTCCCAGTCTGATGTCACCCCATGCACTGTAACCCTTTGTGCCTGACCCATGACCCAGCTGCTCACCCATCCCATGATGTGTTTATCCAGATGTGGGCTGCACATTTTGTCCAGAAGGATCCTGTGAGAGACAGTGTTGAAGGCTTTATTAAAATCCAAAGAGATCAACTGGCTTCCCTTGAGCAAATGGGTGGGTTACCTTGTCATAAAAGTAAATCAGGTTTGATAAGCAGGATTTTCCTCTCTTGAAGACATGCTGGCAGTGACCAATGACTCTGTTGTCTTTCTGATATTTTTCAATACCTCCCAGAATAATTTTAACCATTTTCCAGTTTTATGCATTGTGCTAGATATGTCTTAACCACTGTAGATAGATCAAACAGTTGTTTGATTTTATTCATGCTTTTTGTTTCTCCTTGCGTAAATATATATATATATATATACACATATATATATGTATTTATTTAATTCCTGAAGTCATGCTAACTTTGAATAATATGTTTACATTTTCTCACTTTTGTTAGGAAGGTTGGGCACTGATCTTGCGATTACATACATGCTAGTCTTTAATATTGTATGTAATTCTGCAAAATAAGACATATTTGACCCGGAGAAAATGCTCAGTTAATGCACTAGATTTCTAATACCACACCTAGACCTACTTCCATGGCATGATATCATGTTATGTGTAATAGCATAATACTCTGAATGATTGTTAAAGGAAATTAAGAGTGTGAGTCAGGAAAGCTAAGGAATCTATTAATTTTAATTATTTATGTATTATTTTTCAAAAACTTCTTAGGAAACAACCAACTTTATCTTAAGGCAGAAGGTGATAAAAGTGATAGGCTACTCTAGACCATAAATTCCTAATGTGCTTTATATGTTTTAAGGACTACAGAAAGTGAAAGATCAAACATACAGCCACTGAAAAGTTCAAAACAACTACATTTATGTCAACATTTATGCCCATGTGAGTTTTCTTATGATTCTTGAAATAGTGACCAAAGCCTAAGTACCACTGCTAGTAATTTGTCCCAAATTCAAAAACCAGCTCTTTATTGTTTTTAATAAATAAATAAATAATTTTCTATGAGATTCATGACTGTGATGAGCTGTGGTGTCCCAATGACTGGCAGTGAAAACCACATGTAACACTCTTACATGATGGCTGCTTTTTTATCCACTTCACGGTACCCAAGTACTTTCAGGCCTACTAATCTGGCAGTTTATTTCCTAATCACCACAATGTAATATATCCCTTTGTAAATATTCCCTGTTTTTGTAATTATGAGCCAAATGTTTTTTGATACATTTTCCCATTCCTTTTCCCTCTCCACTAAAACCTTGAAAAATATTATTTCCTACAGAATACCCTTTGTGTAACAGGGATTGTAACACTGTCACACACTTTTTGTACCTTTTCTAGTGCTCAGGTTATGTGGCCTCCCCCAAGTCTTCTAGGGTGCTTTGTGAAAGGCTGCCAGTCAGAAATTGGTGTCAGTCAAATTTGAGTCAATGTCAGGACTGCTATGCAACAGTTGCTTCCAAGTTTTCCTTTAATACCTCGGATTTGTGTTACTAATATTAAACAAAAATTCTTTGCAATGAATTTTAAATGAAGGAAAATTTCTCACCAGAGATTTATTAAAAGCAGGCTAACAGTTGTTCTCTTCCCTCCCTCCCCACTCCTTTTTAGTAGAAGTGCTTTGAATTATATATTAACCAAAAAGGTAAACAGAATAAAATGGGCAATTAAATATTAATGGAAGATGTAGTGGAATTGTCCTGTGCAGCACTTAAAATGGCCCGAATGATTGAGCTGTGAATTGCTCTCCCTTAGGTATTGAAAAATTCATCAGCACTATTTAATAAATGTTCGTATTCGTAGCCACTCATGTTTACACTACAGCACTTCCAGAAGAGTGCTTACTAAAGAAAACATTTTAATGGAAGGTGAACTTTCCTGTACAGTGAGTCACCTTAAATTATACAGACTGTGTGATAGAAGAGGCAGAGAAATCTCTGAACAGACAAATGAGAAATACGCATAAGTTAAGAGCATTTTTCTTAAAGAGAACTGCCCATGAATTGTAAATGGCTTTCTGAATCTGAAGCTATTTTGAGGCTTTTAAAAATTCATTTTGTTTGCATTTTAAAAATATTTAACCTTCACTATCTATATGAAATCATCTTCCATGATGACTTACGCTAAGGACACTGCTATTACTGAAACGTCACCTGGTTGACCTAAAGAAAGGGAAAGAGTGGCAAAACAAAACTGGTATCACAAATCAATCCAGTGTTGAAGTAGCCCTTCTCCAGGTGATACTCTGTAGACTCAATTTGCATATGAAGCATATAAAGACTATTAAAATATTCATTAGCAAATTTACTGTGTTAATTAATGAATTCACACCAAAACCATTGAAAACAAACATGAAAACTCTTGAGTGCTTTGTATATTAACTAGTTTGGTTGTAAAAATATCTGTGCTTTATAGGAGGATTTTTGGTCTTGGTGTGGTTCGTGAGTACTGAATCAACCTGGAAGCAGCACACTGGTCCTAGCTGCTGCCTCAAATTCTCCCATTGCCCCCAGTCTCCAAGGCACATGGGGAAGAAAGCTACATGCTTCCTGGAGAGCCACAGTGGGCAATGTTCTTAGATACCCAGTGACTGCATCATGGTCTGCCTTTGTATTCTTCTTCAGGGCATGGGTCTTTGACTTTTTTAATAGGTATTTTTTCTTTCATTAGTATGTTCAAGTCTGCAGCTAGGGGAATGGTAGAACTGGCCATAGCAGATGTTCAGGTGCCCCATGAGCTCTAGAACAGTGTGACCTGTGTCTATCCTGTTATTAATGCAGCAAAGGTCCTTCTGACTTTTGTGACCCTCTAGTTTTGCTTACTAATTCTACATATAAAATATATGATATCCCATGGCAGTTCAGTTTAGTGCACTTTGGCTGATCTAGGCAAGCACTAGGGAAATTTTGACCAAAATATTTCACTCAAAGGAAGTAATCTCTAATTGTGCTGTGCAGGTTCACACAGTAGCTAAGGACTTGCGTTGTCTTGGAAAATGGATGAAGTTTAGAAAGCAGTATGTGGTAGTCTGTTGTTTTGCAGTTTGTTCTTCTGTAGTAGGTTTTAAATATTCCTTGTTATAAGTTGTAATGGTTCATTCCATGTACCCCATTTGGCTTCCTTGATGGTTCAGTCCTGAGTTGTTTACCGCAAGATTCTCCTGCCAAGTGCATGTTAATCTCCTTGTAACTCTGTTCCCTTCTGGAATGTTCCTTGTCCTTCATCCCTTCCTCAAAACAAGATTGGAGCACAAGGTTTGCTCCTTCCCCTTGGTGGCTTCTATTGGATAGCCCTTACCCTGCACCCCTCCCCTAATGCCTTCCTATTGGCAAAAGGTTGTGTCCTCCCCTTATTCCTGCCTCTCCTTAAAAGCAGCTTTTTGTCCTCAGTTATTGTCATTTGTCTCTGAATCCTCTGGGGAATAAAACTTCCTGGAACGCAAACAAGTGACCCCTCTCTATTCCTTTGCCTTTGTTTTTCGTACTGTGCTGCTGCTGTGTTCCCCACGCCACAGCCATCTGCTGCAGGGAGCTGCGAGCCCCTGCACGCACCATGACCCAGGGGAACTCAGTAGAGATCCGGGGGCGACCGCTCTCATGACTGCACACCGGTCTCGGGGAGTGAGCTGGCTGGGGAACATCTTCCCTATGACCACAGCGCACAGATACAGAAGTAGTGGTCTCTTTTATGACAATTTGGGTACTAAAGTGACATGGTGGCAAGTTTACACTTCTAACAAAAGATGTATGTGTCAGCCAAGATTGGTTGAATATTTTCATAAGAGAGACACTTCATTGAAGATTAGCATGGTTGGAGGCAAGATTTAATTGAGTTGCTGTGCTGGGGAAAACTCAAGTAAACTTCAGAAATACTTTCTCTAGCATGTGCTTTTATATGGAAGTTAAGACAAATTCAGGCATTTCAAAATTCAGACTTGGTTTCGGTGAAACATTCTCAGAGGTTAGGAGATATAAGCAACACTCATCACAATACAAGGATAAGCTAATTTTTTTATAGTGCTGCAAGGATAAAACTTCTTAGCTCAAAGAGCTGCCTAGTGGAGATGTGTCAGACAAACCAGCTGTAAGATATCCCATCTCAGTCACTGTCATAGGGAATGATGCACACATCAGCAAAAATGCAACAGATGGTTTCAAACATCTTGTGAAACAATGGAAGTTGAAAGTGTTTGCAAACTTGAGAAATTCTTGTTTATTATCTCCAGTTCTCTTAACTGACTCCTTAAAATGAAGAGTGCTTAAAAATGTTATGCATAGAATCTTTTGAAATAATCAAGATTATTTTATAGCTGCTTTAAAAAGCTCTTCCATAAAACATCTTGTTGAAAAGAAGTATATACTATGTCCATTAATATATTTATTAAGAATAAGGTGTGGGAAAAAAAAAAACAACCAAACTCAAAGCCAGTTAAGATTTATTCAATGGTAGCTGAGAAGAGCACCTGGGAAAGGATTAAAATAAAGTATTTCTCAGGGAATTAAAATCAATCCTTTTACAATTCTTTTGGTGGGTTTGTAGAGATGTTAAAAGGAACTATAGTGGGGTGCAGTAAAGAGTTGCAGAAAGCCGAAAGGCAAGTACTGATCTCTTCACGCTTGTGACTAGCAAAAGGACTTGAGGAAATGTCATGAGGCTGAGTTGAGGTAGGTTAAATACCAGAAAAAATGTTTTTACCTGGATGGTGGTTCACAGGTGGTTCCAAGTTTACCTGGAACAGGCTCCCCAGGGAAGTGATCACAGCACCAGCCTGACAGAGCTCATGAAGCACCTGGAATATCCTCTCAGGCACAGGGTATTGTTGCATCCCGGGCTGTGTTCAGATTGGGGGTTTTATTAGGGTTTTAAGTTAGCCAGTTCTGTGTACCCCTTTGTACACCCCTGTTCCCCCCTGGTTCGCTCCAGGCTGCGTGCCATTGGAGCTTTTCCATGTCACTCCAGTAACCACCCCCCATCCCTTCCTGAAACTTCCCTGCCAGTTACCCCATCCCTGCGTCCCCGTTTGTCCCAGAGCCCTGTGTCCGCCCTATCACGTCCCCATTGGTCACCGTGGTCCACGTCACCGCCACAGTGCCTGTCCCCATTGGGTGGGAGGGCTTCTGCCCTCCTTGGCCCCCCCCCTATAAAATCCCACGCCCCTCCGGTCCCAGTGCCATTTTATCCACGTGGCACTAGGGAGTGATTTGCACTTCTCTGTCGCAGCTCCACGCAACAATAAAAGCTCTCCAGCTAGCCACGCGGGCGAACTGGACATTCCTTCCCTCTTTGTCTCGGCCCTCGCGCACAGCAGCAGAGCGCAACCAGCCCCACCCTGGTGTGTGGAACACAGTAACGCCCAGGAGGAAGCGGCGCCCCGGTCCTGCCGAGAAGCAGCGCCCTTGCTGGGCTCTCCGGAACTGCCCGGGACCAGGGAAGACAAAGCAATGCCGCGGGGTATGACTCCTGGAATGTCCTGTGCAGGACTGGGAGTTAAACTCAATGGTCCTGATGGGTCCCTTCCAACTCAGCATATTCTGTGATTCTGTGTGTGGTGGTTTGTTGTTTTACAATTGTCTTCTGTTAATAAGTTTATAATGGTCTGTCCCATGTACCCCGTTCTGTTCCCCTAATGGTTTAGCCCTAAGTTGTTTACTCCAATGTTTTCCCGCCAAGTGCCTGTCAGTCCCTATGTCAGTCTCCCCAGTCCCTCCCTTGTACCTCCCTTGTCTCCTTATGTGCCCCTGTCAATCCCCAGTTCACTGCCCCCTACCCCTGCCTGTCAAGTTAGACACACCCTGTTTGTTCTGGAAAGTTCCTTGTCTGTTACCCCTTGCACAGTTTTCCATTGGACTGTTAAGCCTGCTCCCTCCCCTGTGCTGCCTTTATTGGATTACCCCAGTTGTGTTCTCCTCCCCTAATGTCTCCCCATTGGATGTGAGTTGTTTCCCCCCCTGGTACCCTCTCCTATTTAAAATTTGATGCCCCCCTCATTCCTTGGCTTACTTGTCCCTAAACCCTCCTTGAGAATAAAGTACCTTGGAATTCATACAAGTGGTGTCTTCCTATTTCTTCACCTCAGTCCTTCATTCCTGCTTCGGAGCTGTGCTACCCACGCCCCAGCGAGCCACAGGGAGCGGCAACTCCCTGTGAGCACTGCCACCCTGGAGGTCGCAGAAGAGATCTGGGGGCAGCCCTTCCTGTTGCGTCCTCTGGCCATAGGGAGTGTGCCACCCGGGAGACCTCCATACTGTGGCTGCAACCGGGCAGTAACACTGTGATTCCGTGACCACATAGTTTCACCTGACGTGCTGTGAGTTCACGTGTGATGTAGCATGGTCAGTACCATGGGGAATGAGGGAGAGGGGCAAAAGGTCTAAACCAAAAAATTTTTACACAAAGATCCCTTGTTAAGGACTTTTAGTATTTTTTGTTTTCCTCATGGGTGTACCAGGAAAAAAAGGACATTGGATTTCAGAAGTAGGGTAAGTCATGACATTGTTACATATGTTTTGCAGCTAACAACAAAGATACAGACTTTCACTGACTTTCATTTGGTGAGGCTGGAAAGGGTTTTTCCTGTTTTATTTGGACAAAATTTAAATGAAAAGTTTGATAAGCATCCTGCCTTTTTTAACCCACTTGTTAAAATGGAAGATGTCCTCTACTATCTCTAGCAGGCTGAAATGTGGAAAGATGGGGTTTGGAGTTTTTTTTGAAAGAAGGGTGGAAGGAACTGATATCAGCCCTTGACAATAAAATCATAACTCTGAAAGATTTAATGGAAAGAGATTTTAATGGCAATTATTATCCTGTGAGAAAGAATTTGCTTGATTATTTGGTTGGTCACCTGGGAAACTTAAATCAGTAGGTAGATGGATACTGGCAAGAATTTTCCAGACTTGTTTATAGTGAAAGATTGGGTCAGTTCACTAAATCTTCTTACCTTTCTTCTTTTCAGGAGCAGGCAACTTGTTTCATCAGTTTTGGTGAGAGTATCTTAGAAACTTCAATTTCAAATGAGTGAAAAGTTGAAAGTTTTGTCTCATGAAAAAAGGCATTATTATTGTCCCAGTAAAGCAGGTTTTTCCAAAGGAAATACTTAGTTTGCTCACACTTTTCACACTTCAGGGATTACTTGGTCAGTTCTACTTTTTGATCCATATGCTGCAGAAGAAAAGAGTCTCTACCTTCTTTATATTTCATTAGCCCCTCTCAGAAGCACTACCTAGGCTAAATTTTACGCAGATTTTGAATACTTGAGCTACTGCTGGAAACACTGCATTTTAAATCAAGGTGCTTCAATTTTTATTGATGAAACAACAAACTACTTTTGCTGTCAGTTAAAATGTGTGTGGTATCTGAGAAATGTATTGACTTAAAAAATAGGAAGCACTCAAAGAGCCTAATGATGTTTGGCTGCCTGTCTTATTCTAAATCCTATGAAACCATGAATCCTTCTTAAGGCTGCTAGTCATACTTAATTCTGTTCAAGTTCTAATAAAGAAAAACCCATTTGGCTTTGTTCAAGATTTTCCTCTCTAACTTTATCCTGATCCATGAACCTCCTCCCACTTCTCAGTCCTACATTTATTGAGCATCAGGCTTCATCTTGCCTCCTTTTATATATCAGTTTTGGAATGTGAGGCACTTTTCTCTGGAGAAGAGATAATAGGGAAAAATGTATTTTGGATCTCTCAGTCATGTTGTGGTATTGTGCTGAAACTTCTGTTTTCCTGTATCTCTTCATTCTTCTCCTTCTTTCCTGTGCATTATTAACATTGCCCCTAAATTATTTACTGTAGCTCGTAAAATGTCATTAGTGAGAGTCGTTTCACTGGTAAGGGGAACTAAAAACTATCTTGCAGAGAATTGAAGGAGAGTGAGAGAAGAAAAAACAGTGGGGCTAAAGACATATCACTGTAGAAAGGGAGTAGATGGTAGAAGCTTGAAACAGAGGAGAGACCATTGGGCGAAAGGACTGGAGTGCAGACAACAGTGCTGAAGAGAGGCTGAGGATTAAAGAGGTAACTTGTAGTGACATTAGAGTGGAAAATTAAAGGAATTGTACTGCTTTGAAAATAGGAGCACTGATGTAAAAGGCCATTACAATACATCCAGTGAGTTGAGATATTGACTGAGGCAGAAGTTGGATTTGTTAAGAAAAATCATGAAAACTATCTGAGAAGGACAGAGCTGATGCAAATGAATAGTGTGCTTTTAGTTGGAATATGTAGAAAAATAGGTCTTGGAAGAATGTTAATAGAGTTGAAAAGTACTCATAGGTGGCCTGCAGAGGGAGAAGGAATGAAGATATCTGGCAGAGCAAATATCTGGAAAATAATAACTGAGGGAAAAGTTGCTATGAGGGAAAAGTTGCTAGAAGATAAACAACTGACTGTGAAAACTTCAGTGAGACTTTAAACACAGTCTTGACATTTTAGGCAGAAGCTATAGGACATCAAAATATATATTAATGAAGGAGAGAAATGGAAATTATAGGAGACAATGGAACAGATAACCTTTAAATTATAAATGCAAAAACTGAGTGGAATTGGAGGAATAGAAATGATTTTTTGTTACTTTTTGGTGGTAAAATGTATTTCAAAAATATGGAAATGTCTGAATGTCTTAGGGTGACTAAGATATATAATATATCTATATAATGATACTTGTATCCCCAATTGTCTGTTCTGTTAATGCTGGATATTAAGTTTTTCACCTTTAAGATTGGTTCTGAGAGTGAAGTGGGGGAGAAAAGAAGCACAGAGTTTGTTTTCAGACACTGCACTTGCTCTTCCTCATCCTTCTCCTGGACTGCATTATCTGCAGCATGGATAGACTGTGGGAAAGAGCTCTCCTTTGCTTTTAGTTAGATTTTAGATAGCTGAGGCAGAGAAGTCCCCTGGACTGTGGGTTTTCTTTTTCTTGGAACTATTCAAACCTACTCTGGACTGAACACCCAGAAAAACATTGGGAGCTTGCACCTGTGGCCCACTGAAGCACACAACACAGCATTTTCCAGTGCCAGAGGGACTGATAAGAGACTCAGCAAGCTGATCTACACCCCTTTACAAGGACTTTCTGAATTTGCCATCTCTTCAGAACAGCAAGAGGTTTTATAATTTAATATTATTCATTTTGTATGCTTCTGAATACTTTGCTTGTTAAAGAAACAGTTTCTTCCACTTTTCTCCAAGGAAATCTTTTCCTGAAAGAAATCTTTTCCTCCCCCACTTGGGGGAGGGCCATTTGAATTTGCTTTCTGGAGGGCCCCCATTTGGAGGTTTCCTCCCAAATTTGCCCTAAACGAGGACACTGCAAAATTAGGAACCTTTTTTTCCCCCTTCTAGTAATGTTTTTTTCCACTAGGATTTGAGGCCACCCTTATCTCCATTCTCCTTTAGCATTATTTTGGACCTCAGGGATATCTTCTACACCTTTAGCAAGAAAACCAATTTGACATATTCTTAGTTTTGGACTTTTTTACATTGGCCATGTTTTAGAGACAATGCAGATATTTAGCATCTTTTCCAGGTACTAGCAGGCAGCAGCTCTAAAGAAGCTATTGGATTCTCAGGCTAAGACATGAAAAGGTACATTTTCCAAGCTGCATACAATTACAAAATGTGCAAATCCATTTATTCACTAATAGGGTTTATCCTTAGCTCCCTGTGCACAGCTTTGCAAATTTACTTAAAAATGACCATATTGTAAAATTCAGGCTACTCCTGTAGGATAACTGTATTTTTTTTTTCCTCAGTAGGTAATTAATACTTAGATAAGTAACACACTTAGATTGCAAGTACCTATTCATGTCAAAACCTGACATGCTTTAAAGTGACACACTCACTGAATCTTTGTTAAACTGCAGCAGTCTAATCCATTTTGCCCTCCTCTGGCAGGTTTACCATGGAACTTAATACCATACTTGTATGGGATTATGCCTCAGAATTGGAGATTGAGGGACTGCACATGGATGCTTCATAGAGAACGGCAAATTAAAGGCTGAGAATCCAAGTGTGTGATTCTTATGATTAAAACAGACTGCATTTAATAGATAATTTTAAATCTGTATTTTAAAAATATATAAAAACAAACCCAAAGCCCAAATAATTAGGAATAATTTTATTACAATTTCTTTTAACATAGTCATAAGAAACAGAACATTTATTTGCTCCAACACCCAATTTGATCCTAAAGGTGGAATCCTTTATGGCACTATTTGCATGTCTGCTTGAGAAGATTTAGTGGGAACTACTGGTTGTCTTGAAAATATTGTGGGCACTGTTTTAAAACAATTACTGCAGTCCAGACCTTCCTACAAACACTTAACACATCATGTTTCACTCCCCTTTAATATGATACACTTAGGCAAATATATATGTTTGAAAGTCTGTCTGTAAGCACTAAAAGGAGAGTGCCAAAAGATTTCACATTACACTGTTCAGAACAGCATCCAGAAAACAAAACAGTGAATGTTTTGAGTGTAAATAGGAGGAGTATCCTTGAAGGCAAGATTTTGAACAAATGGCCCTCATTGTAGCAATATTCTGCTATCTCATTAGGGATACAGAATACATACACATACATTAGGGATGGGCAAACAAGCAGACCAAAAACTGAGGCATTTGCCAATAGGGTGTGATAGTTTGTTTGCTATGACAGATGACATTTTATTTTCATGACAGGAATAAGTTCCTGAAAATGTTTCAATGTAACTATTTTCTATTTTGTGTATGGTTTGGTGGCAAGACAAAGAAAAAAAAAAAAGTAAAAAATTTATTTAGAATGCTTTAAATTGGCTTCTTTTCATTTGATTAAAAATTATAACATTAGCTGAGTATTTCTGGAGAGCTCTCCATTTTACCACCTTCCAGAAAAGTTGCTTCAGAAACTCTATCTTTTGTTTTAAGCTTCATATGAAATTAAATTATAAAACTTATAGCTTTAACAGAACAGAGCTCCTACTTTCATGTGTAATAACTCAGGAAACTTGTGCCTTGACACAAAAGTCAGCCTAATATCATATTAACAATGCAGATATCTCCACACAGCTAGGTATTTCAGAAGTTTTGTGGCAGAAGGTGTTTAATAAGTGATACACATCAATGACCTGGGGATAATGAATTTAGTGTTGGTCAATATTCTTTCATTCATGAAAGTAATGAGAGGGCTTTTTTACTGTTCATTTGAAATAATGGAGAAGTTGATAACTTTGTCTCTGAAACAAAGAGCATGAAAGCATCTTCAAGATGATTTGTAGTAAAAATATATGGAACAATCTCCAGGCATTATCTCTAATGTGTTGAAAGGCTGAAATTTGGTCTTCATAATAGATATATAATAATAAGGAATTAATACCATTGTGAATTTTAAAAAGTACTGCTATGGTTAGTTATGTTGTAACTTAGAAAAGCTGAAACAAGTTTTCATGCTTCAGGAAACATTAAACATTTTGATTTGAAAGTCATAAAAGCTTCTAAAAAATTCCAGAATAATGTAAAGGATCTTGTAAGTTTCTAGGTGCTTAAAGTTATTTTGTCAGAACTATTAATTACCTATAGTTTTATTTTGCCCCTAAGTTTGAAAGTTGTGGCTACAAATTTTTGGTGCTGCACACTTTTATTATTTTTTCTTTATTTATCTTCTCTACTTGTCATTCAGTACTTGGGAATATGAACATGGAGATAGAATGAATAAAGAATTTCTTTAAATACTCTTGCCCAGGGAAATAGGTAATAAAACTCTAGCTGACTTCAGTGAAGGGGAGATACTACAAACCCCAGCAATGTGTATGCTATGCACACATGGACGTTGAAGTAGAATATAGATTATAGGTTGGAAAGTAAGCAGAGGTCTGTCACAAGAAGAGGCCAACATCACAACTATAGACTTAAGAAAAAAATACTACCAGTGTTAAAAAGTTTTGAGAGACATGGAGATACATTATCCTGCAGTTCTTGCAGAAAATAAATTACTTTTCACTCTGATTGATATAAATATGATAAAGAACATACAGAAGATGTATTTGTTTCTGAGGATAATTAGCAGCTTTGGAACGGAAGCTACCCTAGGAGGATGGAAAGACAGTTCATGGATGGTTCATGTCTTACTTGAAAAGTAATCTCTGCTGTAATAACAATAATAGTAATAGTAGTAGTGGTAGTAGTAATAATGCCACCTTCCAAACAATTTTTTGTAAAGGAATATCCTTACCAAGAAAGAAGTATAATTTCCTCTTTTTCCCCTACTTTATTTTACTTTATGAGATTTTTTCTTTAATGTGATGTTCTGCTGTCACAGAGGAAGTATTATTTTGGCAATTAACATCACTATTTTGTACACTCTTTCAAGGAGAAAGGAAAAAGCAGATGGGCTGCTTACTCCTCAATGAAGGCAGACATCATAACATTGTAATTGAAAATAGAATCACACAGATGCTCCCAAGAGGCTGCTACTGCTACTTTTAAAATCCCTGTTTTTTTATACATATATGTAAGAATATATAGATATAGACACACATATTCATAATATTATATGTGTTTCAGTTCAGTCTTCACATTAAAAAATTGAACATAATCAAATACGATAGAGGTGGAATAACACAACAGAACAAACAATGTTGGCTTGTGGGAAAACAGGTAGATGGCAACTGAACAATGAAAACTTCAAGACTTTGATCAGTTCTCCTCTACACAAAGTGCAAAAGTTTTCAGAGCTTATGAAAAGCACAGCATGGAATCACCCTTACATGTGCTCAGCTTTATTTTAAATTTGTTTTAAAATCACTGTGACAATCCTGTACAGAGAAATGAATGCAAACACCTTTTTTGAGGTATGACCCTGAAATAAATGGGAAAGATTTGTCTGAAGCTGCTGTGAACTGCAAAACATGAAAATCTGTGTGTCTCCAGTTGTGACAGCTCAACAGTTCTATATTTATCTAGAATATCTAATGCTAAGAGCAGGAGGCTGTGCTGGATGCTGGATGGCATAAAGCAGCTGCACAGATATCCTGGAGTCCCAAGATAGTGGTATTTTTCCAGGAGAAAACACAGTAGCATGTCAAACCCCACAGAAATGAGAGCATTTCACACTCTCTTTAATGACTCTGTTCTGTGGTCCACAAAGTATACTTCTAAAGCAAGACTGAAAGAGGATAGCTTGTACCATTGAAATGGACCTCATGTCAACTCCACATTATCGCTGGTACTTCTTTGGGATTTTTTTGCTGTTGTTTGAAACTTTCAGTCAAGAAGGAAGTGGTATATTATACTGGTGAGAACTGAGAGAATTCACCGAGCTCAATGCCTGCTTGCTGCATTAATAAAATCAAATGAAAAAAGCAATCTGATTAAATTATGTGTGCCTTTTCCTATGCCAGTGGAGCTTAACTAAGCAAACAGAAGCAGTGAAGTAAATCAGTGTTAGTTTATTAAAGATCAGAATTCAATATCTCAATAGTTGAAGATCTCATGCACCAGTGTTCTCACTGTTTAGCTTTCCTATGCAAAGTAAACACAATGGCACTGTGGGACTCTTGTTAGAGAAGTGACACATAGAAAAGCCTAGTTTTCTTTCAAGGAAGATGCTGCTCTATCTACTTGTACTTCTTGTCTTTTCCCAAAACATTGTAATGAAAAAAAAAAATCATAATATAGTTTGATGTTGGTGTTGTAATAGAGGTGTTACCCTTATTTATTATTTTACCCTGTTACTCAGGGCTTGCAGATAGAAATGTACCTCAGCTCAGCTTCTTTTCATTTAATAACTCTCATCTGCACAAATAAATTCCTCTTCACACTGATCTTACCATCCAGATAGCAACCCTTTGCAGTCAGGAAGAAATCAAGGATGTTTAATCTAGTTTTTAGGACTCTCAAAGTTTATACATCACAACAATGTGCTTTCAGTATTAGTACACTCATAGGAGATCTCCAGAAGAGTTTGTTTTAGTCTCAGGGTAGAAAAGCTGTCAGGTAACTCCTTCATCCTAACTCCCTAATCAAAGAAAGACTTGGCTTCTGAAAATACAGAAAATCAAAATACCGTCTACTTATGACTGGGTATGGTTGAAGGTCTCTGATCAGACCAAGTACAGTCTAAGTATTTCAAATGTCCTTTTATATCTGCCTCACACTCTACTTCCAGAGAGGCATAAAGTTTACAGACATCAATTAGTAGAAAATTTCATTTTCTTTGCTGCTTCATTGCTTTGTGCTTCAAAATTTGAAGGTAAAGACTATGTGGGTTGTGACAGAGAGCCTTTAAGTTACTTACTTGGATAAGACTTAGGTTTGAGCCATACTTTTCACAGAAACTATCTCCTTCCTTAAAGAATTGATTTCCAGAAATCTAGGATAAAAGCCACATCTTATAAAATAGATAACAAAAGGGTAATCTTCAGAGCCACTTGGAAATTTTCTAATAAAGCAGAATTTTTTGTGTCCTGGGGAGTCATGTGGTCTAATGAAACAGGGTCACCTGCAGCTTCTGTCCAGGCATGTCACATGAGAGGCTTGCCCTCAAAGTGTCAGCTGTTGCTGATGAAAAATGAGGCTCTTCTACTAGCAATAATGAAATGAGTCGAAATATTATTGACATAGAACAAATACAAGGAAATAAGCGAATATGAAATGATTCTTTCTTCCTGGCCTGTGAGAGAAGTTGGAACTTTTTCTTTCAGCCAATTAATAATAAAATCACAGAGAAAATAAAGTTTTCCTTTGAAAAACTGACTGAATTTTTGTGGATTAAAATACATTAATGAGGGATAGTGACTTTCAGAACAGAGGAATTCAAAGAAATAATTTTCCTCATCTAAGCTTCATTGGCATGTGGGGACAAAATTACAGACTTCAAGTTTCTTCTTGCAGGCTGTGAAGAATTTGAGAATGATCATGAAAGACGAAACTGCTATTAATGGTGCAAGTCCTGTATGGCAAGGGATGAGCTGTGGTAGTCTGTTATTTTACAGTTTGTTCTTCTGTAGTATGTTTTGATATTCCTTGTTATAAGTTTGTAATGGTTCATTCTATGTACCCCATTTGGCTTCCCTAATGGTTCAGTCCTGAGTTGTTTACCACAATTTTCCCCACCAAAATGTTTGTCAATCCACCTGTATATATACCTGGTTCCCTTGTCTTACCCCTGTCTGTCAAAGATAGCACGCTCCTTTGGTTCTGGAGTGTTCCCTGTCTTTCATACCTTCCTTGAAGATAATTGGGTTGTGGGGCTTGCTCCCTCCCCATGTTGGTTCTACTGGGGAGCTCTTACCCTGCATCCCTCCCCTAATGCCCTCCTGTTGGTAAAAGGATGTGTCCTCCCCGTGTTTCCTCTACCCTATAAAAGTAGTCTGTTCAGTTTCAGATTTGTCACTTGCTCTGCCCCACTTTGAGATTAAATCTTTGGAGACTCAGACAAGTGTCCCTCCCTTACTCCTTTGCCTCGGTTTCCTCATGTCTCTGCTGTGCTGCCCACGCTGCAGCAATCACCGCCACCCACAACAGTCTCAGCAGAGACTCGGGGTGGCCACGCACGTGTCTGCCCTGTGGCCACAAGTGGACAGCGGGCCGGTGAACCTGCATCCTGTAGCCACTGAGAGCCAGACACAATGAGCTATCTAAATGTGCAGAGTCCAGAAAGCACAGTCGAAGAAAAAGTGAGAGTGATGAAGGAGGAGATAGCCCAGCTAGCATCTCATCCTCCAAAGGTACAGGTGTTTCTTTGCTGTCATTGTGCACAATATTGCTGAGACCTTTTTTACTGAAATTTGTTTGCAGTTTTTACGTGTTTGCAGAGAACACAGAGTATGGACATTTCTGTTGGAATATAAGAAGACAAGTTAATATCTCTTTACTTGTTCTGTGCTAAAGCTAAATTGTCATTCAATTCAATTCAATTCAAGGTCAGTTTTTAGTCTTAATTGAAAAACCATACCAGACCTCACCTTGCTAATTCAGACCTCTCTGAGCATTTTTGAAGACACCAAAAAAGTTTCAATAGTTCTTTCATGGAAGTATGTAAAGAAAGCTAAATGAAAATCTCATTTGAACATTAAGAAGCCTTAAAAATAGCAGAAAAAAAGTAGATTGTCAGTTATTTTCTGATTAACCCTTAAAAGAAGATATGTTTTTTCCTTTGGTTGTTAGAAAGTATCCAAGCTACCTAACCTGATGTAGTTTTTGGTCAGAGTTAGAATTTCTTGCAATCTGTGAAAAGGGGAGGGAGCAGTCAACATTACTGAGTCTATATGTGGATTTAGTGGCTAAGTGTCAACATAGAAATTTTACTAGTTTCTGTGTTGAAACATTAAGACTATTAAAGATGAAAAAATGCAAAAGCTAGCTTTGTCAGGGGAGGACATGGACATGATTTATATTTATTTTAAGCTGCCTTCTCAATACAAGGATGGTTCCTTTGGTAGCACCTGCACTCATTGAGAAGCCTGTATATTCAACCCCCTTAGCAGAAGCTGGGCTTGAACCGAGTTCTGACTATGCAAGCCATTACTAAATAATTTTTTGCTTGTTGGTAGCCATATTGACCTTTAGCTGAGATACTGGAATCCTCTGGCCAATATTCCCACCTCCTGCTTAATTGGCACTGTATTGAATGTGTTTCCAAGGGAATGTACAACAGCATCCATGGTTGCCTGCAATATTAACACAGCAAAAGGAGCATGTAATTTACTCCTCTGAAAAATGAATGTGTAATAAAAGCCAGCATAATAAATCTCTTCCTGCAAGAATTATGATGACTGCAAGTAGACAGATCATAGTCTATTTGAACAGTGCTTTCTACATTCAATAAACAATTTTGGTTTTGTATGAAAGTCTTAGTAGTGTATTTAGATGGCATCTAAATATTAATTTATTAACCTTTTATTAACATTTTATTAACACCTTTTATTAACATTCAAGTTTATCTTTTTTGTTGAGGCAAATTAATCCTGTTGTAAAAATTCCTTGTAAATAGTAAATTGTTAATATATCACCAAGATATAATTCACCTCACTATATGACAGAGTGAGCTTGATTGGTGATGCCACCATTTCCATCCAATGAAACTTTAATAATTTTCTGAAACTATTGAAATCAGTTTAACTTTTAAAATTAGTATGATGGCATGAAATAAAAGACAAATCTCTTAAATGCATGATACTTGAAAGGGCTATATTAGGATGATACACTGGCAGAACACTAAAAATGTAAGGAAGTAGGTTACTGGGTTTTTATGTATTTTTAAGATTATTATTTAGGATGAAACCCCTCATGTATTCCTTTTACCAAACATCAATGCCTATAGTGCTGGGCAGTCCTTCAGAAGGGCCTTGACAGTGTGGAGAGATGGGCAGAGAAGAACTGTCTGAAATTCAGCAAAGGCAAAGCAGGGCCCTGCACTGGGGAGGAATAACCCAAGCACCAGCAAAGGCTGGGGGTAGATCTGTGGAAAGCAGCTCTGAGGAGAAGGACCTGGGGGTCCTGGTAGACAGCAAGCTGTCCATGAGCCAGCAGTGTGTCCTGGGGGCCAAGAAAGCCAGTGGTGTTCTGGGGTGCATTAGGAAGAACACTGCCAGCAGGGTGAGGGGGTTGATCCTGTCCTTCTACTCAGCCCTGGTGAGGCACATCTGGAGTGCTGTGCCCAGTTCTGGGCTCCTCATGAGAGAAGAGAGAGATGAAGCTCCTTGGTGCAGCAGATTGTGACAAAGATGGTTGTGGGACTGGAACATCTCTCTTATGACAAAAGGCTGATAGACAAGGGACCTCATCAGTGTCTGTGAGTATCCGAAGGGAGGGTATCGAGGATGGATCCAGGATCTGCCTGGTGGTGCTGAGCAATAGGACAAGAGACAAAGGACAGAAATTGATGCACAGAAGTTCCACATGAATGTGAGGAAGAACTTCCTTATGTCCCTGTGACCACACACTGGGGTAGATTGCCCAGACAGGTTGTGGAATGTCCTTTATTGAAGATATTTAGGAACCCTCTGGATGTTATCCTGTGCACTAGAATGGAGCAGGGAGTCTGGACCAGCTGACCCCCCCATTTTTCCTTCCAACCTGACCCATTCTGTGATCACAGGAAAAATAGTACTTTTTATTGATAAAACTGCTTTAAAAAGACGATCCTTAACATTCTGAAGAAACTTAACGGGTTCATGTTTGAAAGATATTTTTACTATGGATACAGCTGTCTTTACACTGAGAATAAGAAATGTCATTTCCTCTATCTCTGCCTATAAAAAAACCCAGCGATGCAGACTTTGATTATATGCAAAAGTTATCTTTGAAACATATCTTGTGTATTTATAGGTATCTTTTGGTGTAGCAGGTGGAAACAGAAGAAGCATCGCATGAATATTTACTTCCCTGGAGGCCATTAGCAAATGCTTCAAAGGTCTCCCTAGAGGGGAAAAATAGTGGTGTACAGCAGAAATCACTAATTTGCAAATCTTCTGGGCAAATTATAAAGTTCAGTGATTCAGCTGCACTGGAAAACTCATCATTCTTAGCAAGATGTGTCACCATTACAAAATGTCAATTTTCTGCCTGTCATGATTTAAAAATGCTATGTTCACTGTATTACTGAAAAACTACAGAAAGAAAGACATTATATTTATTGTGTTTTATACCCTTTTGTCTCAATATCCAAAGAATTTTTTAATAACTCTGATCAGATATGATAAATATTATTTCATTTGCAATGGAATATAGTGAAGAGATTTAGTCATACTAAATGTATCATGTAGAGTACATAGCAACTGTAGTGCATCCATTAGGCTTATGGTTGTTCGCTGCTCACAACTAAGCAGATACCAATGTACTTCCTTTAGTAGATAAGAATGATTTCCTTAAAACCAGAAATTCTTACTTTTTTCTGTTAGAACAGAGGGTCTTCAGTTACCGTGTGTCTCACTGAATGAAACCCTCAACAGCTATAATACAGCTGGCCTCGTCTCCTCCCATATTATGATCTGTGGCACCAGAAGCCTCCCACTGCCTTCACAGCTGCAAGAATTCCCTGACATATAGAACTTGACCCCAACGCCTCTGGTTTCAGCACAAGGATGTTGTCTCTTGAAGCCATGAAGGAACTGGATTACTCCTTTATTGATCAATTGTTGAGTTAGCAATCAATGGGTAATTCACTGTTAACCTCCATGAGATGACTCAAGCACTTAAGTCAGGCACAGTTAAATAGCTTGCTGAACAAGTGCCTGCATACTGTCTGAGGTTTCTGTACACAAATTTGTCAGCTTTACATTATTCTAGGACATGTAAAAAATCTCCTATAAATGAGACACACACAAAAGAATAAACCTGTTAAAGAGACAGATTTACAGTGTACTAGTATTCTACATTTAAGAGGCCCCTCTCTCTCTGTTATTACTGAAGCAATCAAAGGTGCCTTGAAAGATTGCTAAAAATGATCAAGGATGCTTTATTTTAGATTGATAACTGCAGTAGCAAGTGTGAGAAGGAGAGAAAGCAATTGAAGTGGATGGGATCATTGGGTACCTGCCTGACATCACTGACTCAACATTTGTAATTTAGACTGTCTCTTAGACTCTCTCTGGCCTAATAACAGCATGTAGTGAAATAAAGTGTTCATTCTGAAGGTAATTGTTATGTGGTGGAATATAAAAAAGACCAATTCTGCTGTATATTTACCACAGTGCATATTTATGAGTTGGGTTTAATTAAAAGTCAGGAACATGAGAGCTATTTTTTAACTCAATACCTATTATCTAGTGTCAAGTGCTTGGTTTTAATCACACATTTTATACCATCGTGACCAAATCACTGCCTGTGACGTACAAGATAGTGTGTTGTCTTTACTGAGAAGATGTAGCCAAGCTTGATGGATGTTTTCTCATTCCTAACCTCATTACTACTGGCTTCCCATCCATCTAATAAAATGCTATGATGGAGAGTGGGAAGATGCTATAAATCATAATATTCCAGCCACTCCAAGCAGATTCATTAGAAATGCTGACTATATATCTCACACATAGAAAGTCAACACACAAAGTAGTTTGGTGTTTCTGCCTGTGCTGGAGACATCCCCTCACTCCCCGCACTCAAGTTAGGATTTGTTTTTAATGGCAAAGATGACATTTAATGAAGTTCTGGGTAGCAGACTGCTTTGACCTGAGTAACTCAATAAATATTCCAGCTATTATTAGTTTTAAACTGTGCTGTAGCCTGTTAGCTCACTTGCATTGTTACTCTATCACTGAGAACATGTAATTGCTAACTAATGGACTTCGGGTTTGTTTTGTTGGGTTTTTTGAGTGAGATAAGGAACTGAGGCCTTCTACTGCCGCTTTTCCAGTGTTTTCCTTAAGGAAATGTATCCTCATTTCATCTAGGCTAGGGCGCTGAAGGGCGTATATAGGGGGAAATGGCAGAATCTGTCCTTTCTGCCTGTCCTTCCTTTCACCTTTTGAAAGAAAATATACCTGTGAAAATAAGAATTGCCTAGAATTGTGCCTGGAGAAAGAACTGAACTGGATGCACCCTCTGAAATCCAGGTTAGGAATTAAACTTCAGCCATATAATACTTTATGTAGGCTTTGCTTTTTAATGGAATCTACACACTTGGTAATGATAGCTGCGATCTTTGCAAAAGGGAAGTGTTCACTGAAGGAAGGAAAAAACATATATAGAATAAAGGAAACAAGCAATTTTAGCACAATTGAGCCCCTAAAAAATACCGCATAGGTGTGATTCTTGCTGTTCCAGGTGTTTGCATTTTCATGATTCTTCTCTGGCAGATTCTCCTCTGGCAGATGCTCGGAGCTTCTTAGCTTACCCTGTGCAGTTTTCTTTTGTGACAATTGTCATGTTGCTCTTAGGAGTTTTCCATTCAGAAGATTTTTTCTGGGAGCTCACCCAGAGTTGTATACCTGTAGGCTGATACGGCTTACAGAAACTTGTTCCATTGGTTTAAGGTTGTGTGCATAGCATCTGACAGTCTTTCTTTGAAATGTATTGCAATTAAGGGTACCAATGAGCTTTCTGTTGGAATTTAAGTAACATGTTTATTGGCCCTTAGACTTACTTTCTTTGCCTGTGTGTGACATGGGATGCCAGACAAGCATAGGGACAGAAGCAGACTAATGTAAGGCAGTTATGCATACAACTTTTAGAGATTCATTAGGGGACACCAGTGGACACTCCTGTCTTGTGTTCAAAGGCTGTTTTCAGTCCATTTTAGGGAAATGAGATAGTGTATAAGCTAGTAGTATTCTTTATTAAATCCTTGAGGAGGAAGCACAATTGTGTCTGTACATTATCTGCAAGAACAGTTTTCATTATAACTCACTGTGATCTCTAGTACTTAGTGTCAAACTCTTTCAGAGAAAATGAGTGATAGGTGTTATTAGTAATCCATGGCTTTATGAATGTACGAATTAGAAGTAATCATAGAGAGAGGAGAATTGTACATCAGTTAATATAATCCATTTATTTTGAAACATGCACTAAAGAGTGGCATTCATCTTTTTCGCACAGCAAGTCTCAGATTTGTGGTGATATTTTTAAGAAGATGATAGTAAATCATATAAGGGATTCACTTTAACATCATAGAGGCTACTTTCAAGTTCCTGAAGCATTTTGAAAGACACATCTAGGGAACAACAGTATCTTCCTGAATTACAGTGAGAGATTTAAAATGTTTGCCCAATGTGATTCCCACTGGGTTGCCTATAGACAGCTCATCTGACACTGCACAGATATGGAAGAGCTACTGCTTCCCTTGTCCCCTCTCTGGCCCTATAAATCTAAATCCAAATCAGCTTCTGATTGGGTATGTCTGGAATTGTCAAATTTGTGTTTTGGCTTTTTGACTTCATGGTTTTTTGTTTAGTTATTTATTTAAATACATTAATGAAATGTAAGGATTATATAGGAATATACAAAACTGTCAAATCTGGAAAATTAATATCATAGCAGAGGTACCTGCTAGTATCAAATGTCATGTGTAAGCTCAGTAAGATATGATGAGTGCAGTTGACTTGTTTGACAATTAGTCTAAATAACATTAGAATTAAACAAAAATAAATGTGGATATTCTCAGCTCCGTCAGAGAGAAAGAGAAAGGTTTTCTAACCAGGCGAGAGCCTGGGAATCAGTTGGGAAAGAATGTAAATAATTCTCTGATCTATCTTGTTATTCACATTGTTTATAGATATGTTCTGCTACTGTGCATCATTCACTGCACACCAATGGTGTTGGATGTTTTTACTCTAAGACCAATGAAATTAGTCTGCACAATGTTCTCTATATATAGAGCAGTGCATTTGAAATAAATCGGAGTTCATTCTCTGTGCCTTCTAACTTGGAGTCTTTCGTTCCTGTCCTGCTCAACAGTGACAAAAAACCACCAGATTTTTATGCTTGAGTTTCGTTTTCATAGGATTTTTTTAAACCTGTTGCATTCACCTATCACCATTAGGGATGTGAACAATAGGACTAGTAATATAAGTTATTAAGATTCTTCTATAAAGATTGTGATTTTTTTAAGAGCTATAGAATGAATCCAGAAAGATAAATGTGCAGGATATAAGTTATTTAATATTATCTATTGCAAGCCATGCTTTCATTGTTTCCTTTTGGTTTGTTTCTTTTGAAGAAACCTCTGGTAGGAAAAACTTTATGCCCTTCAGAAAAGCTGAATTCTGGAGGAAGAGAAACAGAATTATCATATGATATAGGGAAAAATATTTGATGACAGAATAATCTCTGCTTCCTGATATTATTCAAAAATTGCTATCATTGTTAGAGAAAATGCACAAAGCAACACCCCACAATGTGCTACTGTGTACCCTAAAACATAAAAAGACTGTGACTGACAGGAATTAATTAGAATTTGACAGTGTATGAAGGATTTGCTTTTGTGCATCCTGGTCTATTGTATTCAGTTTTGGCTGATTGTGGAACAAAAGGAAACCACTTCATGTTTATGTACTCCCAATCTTCATAAAATAATGCATATCTAAATTTGCACTTACTTCAGGATGTCACTGGAAACTGAAGGCTGTCATATTTTGTTTATTATGTGACCATATCTATAGATGGATCTTACTGATTTTCATGTTCAATACCAGTGTAGAGACAGCAGAACTCAAAGCAGTATTGTCTCATTCAGTGACAAGAAAAGCTTTCAGTAATATGGGCAATGCTTACAGCTATTAGGGGAAAGTAAGCTCAGAGTCTCCTGGTTTTCAATTATTAAATATGAATCCCACCTATTATTCTAATATGGTAACTGCCTTTATCATAATTATTTTACATTCAAGATATCTTTACAGATCATAGAATACAGGTAGCAAGAGGTGGTATTATCATGGACTCTTTTGTCCTGGTTCAGGGCAAGTCTGGGGAAAGAATTCCCCTCCCCCCCATAAAAGGGTTCTTTTAGGAAAGCAGATTCAATTGGCCCCTCCCCCCAGCCAGTTCGGGAGAAAATACCTCTGGAGGAAAAAAGTGGAAAAAACCTGTTTATTACACAAGAGAACTTAGACAATATTAAACAATGAGACTTCTTGCCACTCCAAGAGAGACACATTCAGAGCAAATCCCCCCGGGCTGCAGCTCAGCTCACTCAGTCTCTGACCAGTCCTTCCGGCGCTGGCAATGCCGCAGCCCAGGCCCGGCCCGCTGGGCCACAGGTGTGAGCTGCTGATGCTCTTCTGGTGTTCAGTCCAGAGCAGGTCCAGAGAAAGGGAAAAAAAAACACCACAGTCTAGGGAACTTCTCTGCCTCAGCTAGCTAAAACTAACTAGAAAAAAAGCAAAGGAGAGCTCTGTCTTGCTGTCCATCTGTCCGCAGACAACACCGTCCTGGAGCAGGAATGTGGAGGAGGGAGTGAGTTTTTTGAAAACAAACCCTGAGCTTCTTCCCTCCTCCTTTCACTCTTGGAACAAGACTTCAACATAAACAGGGCAGACGATTGGGGATAAAGGCATCATACAGCCACCCTAGGACATCTTTCAGTACAACATACCATCACAAAAGAAACCCTAGAATCCTAAAATTAGGTTTGGGTGTTGAGTAGTTGCTAAAATTTAAAATAAAGAAAAAAAAAAAACCCACAAAAAACTTCTGCAAATATAAGCTGTTATTTAATCAAAGAACAAAGATATAGGGGGAAGGCCAAGTAAACACAAAAGATTATTAAAGACTTACTTTCATAAAATGATTTAGGGATTCAGTCTATATGATTATCTTTGTTAAATATTCATGTCTTGGCTTCAAAACTGATACATAAGAGCTAGCAATTATTATAAAACTATGTTATTAATCTTTGTACACAATTGCTTGTGTACTACCTTTGGCAGTGTGTCAAGTTTATTTAAGACAAACACAGGTTTCCTTCCCTCATTTTGCCTATTATATCAGAAGCATAGAGCTCCCCTAACATGTAACACAGTTGTACCAGCTCCATCTCCCACTGAACTGTATCTATCTGTTCAGTGACCTTGGGGTTTAGTAACACAGAACATGGTAAAAAACAAGTCTATTGAACTCCAAGTAAATATGGACCATTTTAGATGCAACTGTTTTCTGATTTAGGGATTATTTGGGTATTATTTATTCCATGCCAGCTGAGAGGGAGAAGAAATTTTATTTCCTAAAATCAAAGAAAAGTCATGGTTTGGTTTCTGTAGTAGAGGTAGAAATTAGAAGGAACAGAAACACTTCTTCAGTTTAGAGCAATCCAGGAAAGATGCAATATGTTACTTCCTTTCCTAAGAAGTTGTTTTATTTTTCTCTCATCTTGCATTTCCCTTTCACTATTTTTTTTTTTTTTTCACTGTCCTCACAATCCATTGGATTTGTTCATCTTCATCTCACTCTATCCAACTATGCTTCTAGTTTACCTGAGTGGTGGATTGGGATGAGCATCCCACTGGGCTGATAGGTTGTTTAATACTCTGGTTTTCCCCATCAGTGATGAATAAATAAGTGCCTCTTCGTTTTTCCCATCTTGACCTTTCTTCAAAGTAATGTGCACCAACACTGTTAGAAGCAAGCCTGTCACGCTTTATTGGTCACAGTTTAGGTTTAAGCTCTCTACACACCGATACATACCCACTGGTGGTGTAAACATACAGTTAGTGTGGCACTAAATTGACTTTGGCGTTTAATTATTTCAAATTTATTAAAATTGAACTTCCTGAAAACTTCTAAGACACACAATATATTAATTTTTTAACCTCACATTTTTTTCCCCTCTTCATGAGTTTTGCAGGCCAGTCACTGGCCATGATAATATGACACAGCAATTTAGGTACATTTAGCCTGGCCTTATTTCTAAATATCTGTATCTTCAGCTAAATTGTTGATACTCCTCTACAGGTGTTTAAACCTAGAAACAGATGCATAATCTGAACTACTGACTTGCAATCTTCCCTTTCTCATCACAGTAACCTACACAGCTGCTCTGTAGCTATACAATGTATTATTGAAAGAGTACAGACACTCAGTATAATTGAATGGGACCCTTGCATTTAATCTATTGCTATTTTAATTTGGGGGTGATTCTCAGTGGGTGTGATTGAAGAGATCTTTTTCTTATTATGGACATTTCTTTGTGCAGTATTGGAAGAATTTTTTATTTATTATTTATACTCTTCAATCTGGCAGTAATATTTCTGTCTGCCAGTGTCAATTACATTGCTCTTGACTGGTGCAGATCAGCAGCCTGTGATATCGCTGAAAAGCCAGTGTGTATCACATGTCAGTAGCAGACATATTAATGTTTGAGTTGAGGAGTGCAAGTGATGTAACAAGATTAGATGGCACTGATATAAAGGACTAAATATAAGCCCATGAATAATGAAGAAACTTCTAGGTGACAACTTTCAATTATTTACTGTCCCGGTCCAATGTAATAATAATAGGAGCCTGCACTTTTTCTTTGTATCTCTCTCTCTTTTACTAGTTTAGTGTTCAACTTCTCAGCTTTACTGAACTAAGAATATTTCCAAGGCATTTTGCCCTGAGCTATTACTAAGTGATTAGCAAAAAAACTAAACAAGCCATGCTGAACTTTATTCACTGACATATTAGAGGACATCATTTACCAGAAAGGAATAATCAGTTGCAAAGCTATTTCACTTTATCTTAGTTGTTAATGTATCACGTCTACTTCAGATGCTTTTTCTTTTCTTATACTGAACAATACAGTAGAAACAATCCTGACATGGAAAGTAAACTAAATTGTAAGTTTGGGTTTTTTTTTTCACTTACTTCTGACAACAAAAAATGTTTTTAAATAACAGAATTAAAAGAAAATCTGATGTGTCTGAAACTGCAGTTGCATGAAAGTGTTTGCCACAAACTCATCTCTTCCACAAATAATATGCAAAGGAAAAACCTTGTTTTTCACATGTTCATTACAAATAATGGATTATGATTACGATGGATTATGTGGAGGCTTTTAAAATTTCTACAGCAGTTCCACTAGCAGATTAAATTTCATCAAAAAGACATGAAATTCAAAACCACAACTTTTAAGTTTAAAGAGCCTAGTTAGTATTTTTATAATAACTTTTATGCATCAGGATTTACCATGTGTACTTCATAATCAACTTTAAATGACTTCCAGACTTTCAACAGAGCCAGCATCTATCTCCTGTTGGGAATGATAATTTCATGCACTAGGTGACACTAATAGCTATGGTATGAAGGCAGTATAGGAGCCCGCTGCTTCGGCATGACTGGCAGTCATCTGGCACACTTATTAGTCCCTTTTTGTCAAAAAATATTTGTATATTCATCTTTGTGGGCTTATTTCTAAGCCTATATTTTTCTAAGCCTGTAAATTCTTGGTTAGCAGGTACAGTAAGTCTTTGATTTCATACACACTAAGATATGCTTTTGTCCTTTTTCATAGATTAAACTGTTACTTTTTAAGATTGAGAGATTTTGCAGGTCCGAGAAATTATTTAGTACTTGAATTCTAAAGCATATAAAGAGATACAGAGGATACTTAAAGGACTTCAGCTGGATATACCTTGTATAACCATCTAGCCTTGTTTTATGTCAGAAGAAAGTACATTTCGTTGTATTTGTGAGGTACAGACAAAAGAAAAACAAGATATTCTGGCACCTATCAATAAAGTAGAAAAAAAAGTGCATAACAACAACAGCAGTCTGCTGGGATAACAGATTGGTGCCCACTAGTAAGGGGGCAAGGCTCATAATTCACAAGCAATGAAGCCACAAGTGAATTATAAAGGTCTCGTCCTCCTTCAATGGAGATAAATGAGTCTGTCTAGCACAACCAACCATATGATCTGTTACGATAAGGGTTTTGTTTTCCATAATCCTTTCTCTCATAAACATTTTTTGGGGCGTAAATGCACCAAACAGACAATTAAAGACATTCTGTTATTTTCTCCACTCTCTTGTTGAGGATTCTCTGCTCTGGTGCTGATGTTTAAGATGTTGACTCTTTTTATTTCTTATTTCCATCTGAAGCTTTATTAAACTCATCATGCTTAGTAATAGGCATATGGGACAGAATTGTCTTTGGTTAGGTTTTTTTCCCTAGCTAATGTATAAGTTCACTCTTGGCTTTTCTTAATATTATTTACTTACTATCATTTACTTACTATCACTACACTTGCATCCTCCCACCTCCATCTCTGCAAATAGGATTTCTTCTCTAGGGGTTACATATTTTTTCCCATACTTGCTGGAGACAGGAAGTTAAAAGCCTGCCTTTAAAGCAGTAATCTCTTGCTGTCCACTGTTGTTTGTCATGCAAGTCTGGAGAGCTGTTAGATCATAATTATGCCAGGAACTGAAACCTTGTTGAGGCAAATAAATTTAAACATGATCAATCTTTTAAAATTCATGGTAACTATGGGATTTTACATAAGGTAGCCTCTTAATAAGGTGTCTTGCAAGACAGTTCAGCATTTGAATAAGATGAACCCAAATATCACCCTCAAACTTTCACAGTAACTTTATTTGGTACAATTTGAATGATTTGTTAGATGACTCATTTGTACTACTGACAAATAGGTCGCATAAACAAAGACATTGGAGTTAAATGATGGGAAGTGATCATAGAGAAAGTGAAAACAACATACTGGTTCTAAGTAGTGATTAAGATTACAGGCAATGTAAGCAGAGATGGCAGCAGCTGAGATTCCACACTGATTTTTTGTTGTATGGTCTTCTTTAAATGTGTGTCAATTTGAGAGTTTTGCCAGGTCCAACTAAATTGTTTGATTCCAAATGTCTTCCTTAAGCAGATTTAAACAAAAGAATAAACACTCCTTCAGCTAACATCTTCCAGTTATTTTTAAGAATCAGCCAAAGTTAAATTGAAATACATAATTTCAATATTTTCATCAACCATTTTGGTGAGAACACCGTGTTGATACTTGCAGTAGTCTGCACGTGTAGCCCATGAATATTTGTGGAGGTGTTTGGTTTCAGGTATGTCCTTTAGCTGTTCTTATGTTATGTTCTTACAGTTACCTACATTGAGATAAAATACGTACTTTCATGTGCTTTATAGATTTATGCTAATATTTGCCTGCTGAATTTTCTAAAGACTGCCTAAAAGACCCTGCTCTTGCTTTTCAGAGCTCTGCTTCTTAGAGCTCTTCTACGATGAACCAGTGATGACATCTGCTTAGGGCTTGAGATTCAAAATGAGATTTTCTCTGTGTTTACTGCTCTGGGCTGTTCCTTTGCCAGGGACAAAAGCTGATTGGAGAGGTTATTTCTTAAACTTCATTGCTCCTGTATTGGTGTTCAGGTAGTGTGAAAGAAAGGAATGTCTCTTCCATGACTTGAAAAGATTGTTTGGATGAGAGAGGTAGTTGAAGGGAAAGAAGCAAATAATAGGAAGAGTGCTCTCTCTTCCTATTAGAGAGGGAGAGAAGGAGAAGGAGAAAGAGGGAACAGGAGAGAGAATGGGGGTAAGAAACAAACCCAAGTGAGCAAAACTAGACTAGAGTGGAAATGGATGAGGCACGACATGGAATTATAGTAAAAAAGCGTGAAGAACTGGCAAGAAGGAGGTTTAGGTTTATGCAAAGAGAGAAAAAGGATAGGAAGATATATAAAATGTGAGCACTGCTTCAGTAAGTTAAAGTATTTGTTTTATGAAGCCTAATGTCAAGCTGAGAGTTTTCACTCTGTTGTAAGGCTTTACTAAAATCAAAAGAAGAAGAGTTCTTTCTTGAAAAGGACTTTCTTGAGTCATTTATTCTTGGTCATATTGTAACCATGGATAATATCACTGACTAGAAACTTGTTGTCTGTGTCACTAGGTTTTTAAGAAGAAAAAATTAAATTACACAATGTCCAATAGCTTGAATTAATTATTCAATTTTCATTGTAGACTCAATTTTCTCTTCAACTGATTTTTTTCCATGGAGGAATATTTACTTATTTTCATTATGTAAGACATTTTCAGAAATGAGTTAATAGAAATTATCAAGAAATTGCATGTGGTCTTAAACTTCATGTTTACATACCAAAATGGCCTACCCTTCTGTGAGTGCCAATATATGCTGTTACCCTGCTTGTTTGTTTATCTCAAGGCAGAGAAGTTATCTATATTACTTTAAGCTGGACTAATGTTTCCTTATCTTTCCTTTTAAAAACTGAAATAAACACTGATCTTTGTATAAAATATGTATAAAATAAACATCTTCCAAGTGATCTTCCTTGGGCTTTTTCTTGTAGGTTTCAGAGAAAACTCAGAACACAACAGTATGAAATTGAGATTAAAAAGATATTGGTATTTTACCTGAAAGCACATTGCTTTTTCTGCTGGTAACTGAAGTTAACAAAATCTGTGTCTTATATACTTGGGAGTCAGGTACTAGCCTTTCAATAGATACTTTAAAATATCAGTAGGCTTCTTCTCATAGACTCAGTATAAAAGTTGGAAAATTCTAAAAAAAATTTGGGACTAGGGGTAAGAAAAAACATTTTATTTCTGAGATGTTCTCAATGTCACAGGAAAAATTTCTAGGATTTTTATACCCTTACAGAGCTGCTGTGGGCCAATAAAAATAACATCAACAAGCATCGTAACATCAACATCAATACACTGGCCTTGTTCCAGTGAAAGAAGCTCAGGAGAAGCGTGCTGATAAAGGGTCTGGTATTTTGACAGATTCTCACAATGGGTAAGGTTGCAAGTAACAATAAGATGACATCTGGTCCAGCCTCCCTGCTCCAGCAGGGTCATCCTAGGACACATTGCACAGAGTTGTGCCGACTGCTCCTAAATATCTCCAGTGAGGGAGATCCATAATCTCTCCAGGCAAGATTTTCTGGTGCAGAGTCACCCACACAGTAAAGAAGTTCTTCCTCATGTTCAGGTGCAACTTCCTGTCCATCAGTTTCTCTCCATGGTCTCTTGTCCCATTGCTCAGCATGACCTTGATCCACACTCTTGACACTCTGTGGCGTTCTACTGTCTCTCCCGGCTCCGGAGCAGCCACCGTGCCCGGCGGGGCACTGCGGCTCATCCGGTCCTGGTCCTGCCGCTGTTCCTGGGCACCACGCACTCCGGGAAGGCGGGTTGGCCGTTTCTACTGCCGCGTGCGAGGGACCTTGATAAAAGGGGTGAAGGAAGGACCAAATTCCCCATGACAGGAGCTGAGAGCATTTTATTGGTGTGTTCCCCGCTTCTGTGTTGGGGAATATGGCCGCCCAGTCCCGTCCGCGTGGGGGTTTTATAGGGGGTGGAGTGGGGGGTGTCACGTGGTCTGGGGAAGCCAATAGGGACGCAGCAGGGGACGGCACCGGGGCCCAGGGCGGTCCCAGGGTGGGGCGTGGCCCGGGGGAGCCAATAGGGGCAGGGCAGGGGCGGTGCCGGGGCCCGGGGCGGTCCCGGGGCTGCGGGCGTGTGGTGTGGAAGGCAGGAGCCAGTGGGGAGGCGGCGGGGGCGGCACCGGGGGTCTGGGGCGGCTCCAGCCACGGGGGAGGGGTAATGGCAAAGGACCCACAGGAAGGGACAGGGGGGATGGGAGCCGGGCCCGCTTGGTAAGGCAACTCGGGAACCGGGTACCACAGGGGGAAAACCCGGGGGATACACGGGGGAAAACGGGGGTACACAGAATCTGCTAACACACATCAGAAGCCTGATCTAAACCCAAAGTCTGGGATGCAACAACACTCTCCCTTCAAATAGGCAGTCATTGATGAGTTTCCCTCTTCTTCAGATTAAAGAGGTCAAGTTCCCGCAGTCCCTCCTCAGAAGTGAGGTGCTCCAGTCCCCTCATCATCTTTGTAGCACTTTGCTGGACCCACTTCAGGGGCTCCATGTCTCTTTTGTCCTGAGGAGCCCAGAATTGGACACAGCACTCCAGATGTGCCTCACCAGGGCTGAGTAGGACAGGATCACCCCCCTCACCCTGCTGGCACTGCTCTTCCTAATGCACCCCAGGACACCATTGGCCTTCTTGGCCACCAGGACACACTGCTGGCTCATGGACAGCTTGTTGTCCACCAGGATCCCCAGGTCCTTCTCCTCAGAGCTGCTTTCCAGCAGATCAGCTCCCAGCCTTTGCTGGTGCTTGGGTTATTCCTTCCCAGTGCATGACCATGCTTTTGCCTTTACTGCTGGCATGTTCTAAATGTTATGTGAGTGCACTGAAAAGAGAAGACCATCACAGCCCATTGCAAGACTTTATGATGCTTACTTTTCTCCCTTAGGGTGACAACAGAATGGTTACTGGAATGTCTGTTCCTATGAAAATACCGCTACTATATCATCCTAGACAAAAATCTATAGATTTGGAAATGACCCTCACTGAACATTAGTAGTAACTCTTACTCAGGAAAATGAAACAAATGGCCAATGACACTGTTTCTATGACATGGGCAATTTAAGAAACAGTAATCCAGTCACACAGGGAATTAATCAGGAAAAGGCCCTATTCCTGCCTCTTACTGATCAGGACTTCACTGTGGTGAGACATCTGGGAGCTTCTCATTCCATCTACAGTCACTTTTGTTTCAAGCAACCCATGCAGAATATTTTTCCATACCTGCAGCATTAAAATATCTGATCTTGGTTCTCCTTTGATGGAAAACATAAAGCTTTCAAGAACAATTCCATCATTCTATAATGATGTTGTTGGCATGAAAATATGCAAAATTCACTAGTTTTGATCCCTACTCTTTCTCTCCTTCTTTGTCCAGCACCCAACTTGGGTTATAAATGAAGTAAAAGGTATTTATAAGCTCGATCAAAGAGAGGAAAGAGATGGTTAAAAAATGTGTATTTTAATGTGTATTTTTTCTGCCTATCTGCCTAATTATTACAGTGTCCCCACCTTCACATGGAAAAATATTATTTTCTGGCATTATTATTTTTCCTGAAATTTTTCTTGAGGATGAATATGTCGAGCTTAGAAGATATTTTAATGCTGAACTGTGGATACTTTTGCTGCTGTATTCTAACAAGGAGTTTTAATGACTCCTTCTTGAACATACTGATTTTTTCTCATCAACTCTGAACTTTTTCCTGTTTTTCATAAACAAATTTCAGTCACGGTAGTAGTTTTCCATTTGAAATAAAGAGATTTGAAATAACCAGTATCAGTGTTAAGTAATTGTTGCCATAAAAAGGCTTAGCTCATAAAGAAGAAAGGAACATAAGGAGTGCTTTAGGAAGAAGAAAGACATAATGAATGATAAATCAGGACTTTTTGATTATCAATAACATAGTAAAAGAATGAACTTGTGGATAAATAGAAATAAATGGGGTAATTATTTTAGATATGTTCAGCTTTGTGGAACTGTTTCCTTTATTTAGCATTTAGGACAAAGGTCCAGACAGTTTAGATACAGAAATTACTTAGAAATTACACATCTAGAAAATTACATATTCAAGTACACCGTCCGGCAGTGGCAATTTAAACAGGAAAAGCCAAAATAAAACAAAAAACACATGCACACACAAATAAACCCCAAACCAAAAAACCAAAAAACTAACCAACCAAAAAAATACCCCCATAAACCCAGAGAAACATGTTTATGATGTTTGGAAAAAGGTGTAAATTCTATATAAATATTAATCTAATCTCTTTAGATGTTAATAATTCCTATAGGCAATACTGTTCCTTAAATGTCAGAGTAGAATTTTTGAAAGACATTATGCTGGGGAAAAAATATTAAAAGCACATTAAGATTGACTTTGAGGTTGAAGACGCATGAGAACTGACAGGAAACTTAAGGTCATGAAACTTGTTTAGCTGAATGACACATCAGTGTCTAATTCAATCTCCATGTGCATAAGAGAGGAACTCAAGGTGTAGAAGTTACCTAGAGAATACCAACCCACAAAATTCTTTCTCTTTGCTATTCATAACTATGTATTCTAAAATGAAAACTGAGATTCTTTATATAATCTGTGGATTTTGCTGCATACAGGAAATACTTTTTCCAGTTTCATTTAAGTTTTTTAGTTTTCATTACTGACTTAAATCTCTTAGTACGATGTTTATATCAAGTTGGAGTACATAGAGCTGTGAAGTGTATATGACAATGTTTGATTTAAAGGAGAAATTAGATTGGTTCAAGTTTGTGGAAACAAAAGTTTTTTTAATTCTGTGATTCTACTGAAAAGACTTTGAACAAGATAATTTGAGTAATCAGGGATGTTTCCTCATCCTGATGTAGTCAGACCTATTCTATCCATAACATTGCCATTTTATCCAATTAATGTGGATACTCCTGGGCCTTTTGTGTTAAAAAGAACAGCGCAAATGCAAATGGCTGACTCCCTAAATAAATGTGCTTAGCTTATGAAAATCTATCAACATTTGTTTCTTTCTGTAAGCATCTGAATACGCAACACTCAAAAAAATTGGTAGTTCCTCTAAAGCTGATCCATTCATCACTAAATTGAAGAGGAATGATATATCTGAAGTGTTCTAAGAACTTGGTACTTCTAAACTACTTTTCTTGCATCTTACCACCTTGATGGGACTGGATGCCCACTGGAGGGCAAATCAGTGCTGTAGGAAATCCAGGAGCCACTGAAGTTACTCCCAGGGGCAGCAGTGAGGAAAGATGCAAGACCTTTATATTTAGTAGATTTGAGTGGCTGTCAAGTTATACTGCTCTCCTGATTGCTTTGGATATAAAATCAGTAGTTCTCTTGAAAATTAATTAATTCAAAGTTTAAGAAATTTTGGGCTAAGTATTTACTCATAGAAAAAATGAACCAGGTGTTCAAGAGCAATTGCTGTAACATAAACACTTCAAAAATAATTAAATGCAAAACATTCTTAACAAAGATACTAAATCTTTATTACATTTATCAAGGACTAAAGATAATTTCCTGTGTTCTCATGAAAATATATGTTCTTGCCACTGACTGAATTCAGTAACTTAATTTTAATCTGCCCAAAGAAGATTTTTCAGAAAGAAAAGGTATTTTGAATGTCTGATGTGACTTTAGTCTTTGTTTTTTTAAACTGACTACCTCCTGGTGTACAATCTTAGAAATATCCCCACACACGAGGAACCCTAACTCTGCATTAATTCCAGGAATATAGGCTTAAAAATATGCTTAATGGTAACTGCTTAGTTGTAACCACATACAGAGAAACAAAGTTCTACAGATTTTTGGGCATGCCTTATTTACATTACATTTTCAGTAGATGTATAAACTAGAGAACAATTTTTACAAACTGCTATTTAGAAATTCTTCTTTCCAATATTCTGTTCAGTTACGGCTGACAGTGTAAGGAATGATTACAGGGAGAAGACAGCTTCACAAGCAATAATCTTTCAAATTGTCATTTTATAAACTGGAAAATCTACAAAGCATTGAGGCACATCAGTAATATTGTTTCCCCTTTGAATTTCGGCACGGTACTTTTATGATTTTTGTTCATGGAAATCTTGACTTACCATGGTAAAACTTTTGGTCTGACTCTGCCTCACAGACTGGATTTCCTTAGGGACAAGACATTTCTCTTATTCTGCCAATTCCATAAATCTCTGTTTCTCTAACTTCAGACAGAAATGTAGTAATTTTTCATTCATCTTTTAGTTGTTGTTTGCACTCAGTATAAGTCTTGTCATCACCACTGTGGGAAGATATATATTTTTGAACTTGCAGAAAAAACAAAGCAAAGCAAAATTTGAAACATGTTAATATGATATACAAGTGATTTGACAAAATGCTACATAAGAGTAGGTACTGTTCTGCGGCTTTTGTTCTTCTCGCCCCGGCCTCGGGCAGTTGGGGCGCCTGGCTAGGCTCTGCCCTTTGGTGAGACCAGGGCTGCTGTGTGCAGAGGCTCTAGCACTGAGCCTCTGGCGTGGGTTGCTGCTTTCACAGCGGTACGCTGAGAGGAAGCAAAGGGAGAGAGAAGGCACACCTTGTCCTGCGTGGCTGGAGAACATTTATTTCCTGCGTGGCTGCTGCGGTGGCTGGAGCAGCTGTCCCCAGGCGCATGCGTGGACAAAATGGCGATTGAACAAAGGAGGCACGGGGTTATATAGGGGGCGGGCAGACAGGGGTGGAAGCCCCCCTCGCCCAATGGGGACAGGCAACAGGGGAGTGACGTGGACCACGGCAGCCTACAGGAAAATAACAGAGGTGGGTACAGTGTTCTGGGACAAATGGGATTGCAAGGATGGGGTGACTGACACAGAACTTTCAGGAATGAACAAAGAGTGGCTACAAGACTGACATGGGAAAGCTCCTATGGTAGACAACTTGGAGCGAACCATTGTGAGGGGAAAATGGGGGTACATAGAACCAACTAACTAACATTTATTAAAATCTCTAACTGAACCAACCTGGCATACAACACTGTTCCAGTCATGAAATGCATCCTTTTGCCTTCTAACTCCCAGCATTACTTGAGGAATATCTAGATTTTCACCTTTCTATTTAAACTTTTGCTTTGGTGAATAGATTACGCATTGATGTGCCTTTATATCCTTAGTGATTACAAAACCACTTTAATAAATGGATAAAATTAGGAAATTCAAAGTCATCTGAATGCCAGTGACTTGAGGAAATATCCAATCTGCCCTTGTCTTTTCTGGATAGATATTTTAATGTGACACTCAACAGTTACGCAAGTGTTCATGAAAGAGGAGTCAAGTAGAAATAAAAAGTCCAGATCTTCTTGTCCTGTGAAAGTTTGGTGAAAAACTGCCATTTGTTTACCATCAAATGTCTCTCATATAGAAGAGTTTGCTTATGCTGGAGACATTTTTAATTTAACATTTATTTTGGCAAAAACCAATAAATGAGAAACTGGCGAATGGAAGTTCCAAATCTTGACCTTCAATAAGATTTTCCTCTAATTTTCTTTGAAGGTTTGAGTCACTTGTTGCTTAATTCCAGCATCACTTTCACAGATGTTAATCACTTTATGCTGTTGTGGTCTTGTTTGTTGTTCAAATAAAACTCTTGAAACTCTGTTTCTAAATGTCAGTTAGCCACATAATACCCAGAACAAAATTTAAGGCTATTAGTTTCAGTGTTGCTCTTTCTGAAGAGTGTATAAAGACTCAAAATGGCTGTGATGCTTAAAGCAAATTATCATGTAACTCATCTGTGAACATTAGTGTGTGTCATGCTTTTGCTCAGATACCATAGTGGCAGGTGCCCTGAAATGGAAATAGACAGATGTCATTCAGGCATGACAGAACCAGAATACACGTGTAATAAATCATCATGGCCTTGGCCAGCAGCATCAGTGAAGTGTTACTGTTAAGGTGAATGGTACAATTAAATAGGTGGTGAGTGTGACGTGTAATAGGACTTGAGGTACTAAAACTTACAGGTTTTAAGGTCTTCTAATGTTATGTGAAGCTTGCTATACATACCATTTCCATGTTTAGACATTGCACCAAATTTAGACACTTCACAAAATCATTTTACCCTTTCCTAGAATTGCATGATACTTTGCTATGTAGTTACATTAATCAGGTCATATTTTAAAATTTATAGATGCATAAAACACGTAACAATATGCTTTTAAAGTTCTAATCTAAACATTATTTATTCAGCTCATTATTTAAATTAGCTTGAATTATATATATATATATAAATTAATATAATATTATTAATATATATAATGAATTATATATATATATATATATACTCTAGTGGTTCCGATTTTTTTGCCAGGACTAATTTTTATATTTGTGGTTGCTTAGATTACTATCTAAGAAAACTTATTGGTTGTAGAAATTATGGATTTGCTTTGTCTTCTTTCTTTCTATCTCCCCTACTTTGGGAGTTCAAGATCAGGGGAAAAGGGGATTTGGGAATATTCAAGGCTAAGAGAGTATCTGCGAGGGTAGATATCAAAGATTTTCAAATTTCTGTTTTTACTTTTCTGGGTGAAGAGAATCTGACAGGGTGTCACACACCTGCTCTGCCTTTGACTTTATCCTTCTCTTCTTATAATATTTACATGCTATTTACATTGACTTTTATAATACAGGCACACAAAATCCAAAGTAGCAAGGGAAAAAGACAAGCATGTTTGCAGTTAAATAGACATGACCATAACCAAGCAACTTTACATAGGTAGAAATAAATTTACTGAGCTTTTGTTTTTGAAGCTCGAAATGTAAAGTAATGAAAATCACACATGAATAAGTGGGCTTATGTTATGGTGAGGCAAACATTTAACAGAAGGAACAAGTGATACATCTGACAATGACCATTAGGTAGAGAAAATATCTGTGATTCTTTACTTGTTACAATTCACCAAGTTTTGTGATTCCATGTATAGTCTAGGAAAATGTAAACTCATTTTCAGATGCTAATTTATATTACTTTACAGCAAGCTTGGACATATTTCTCTGAAGGTGTCCTGTGTTCACCTAAGAATCAACTATCTAGAACATTTTTGATGCAAGTACTCCTAAAGGTGTTCTGCTGGTTTTGTGCATATATAGACAAACATGTATCTTCATGTATGTTTGTATGACTCTGTGGGTTTTTTCTCTTTTTCCTGCTGTCTTTATTAAGGGCTCATCATTTCAATCAAAGAGGAGAGACTTGGTTTATTCTAACAAGTATAAAAGTAAAATTGGTTAAACAGGAAACTTACTCTGCCTTTTGTGGCTTTAAGAAGGAAAATAATATTATTAGTGCCCATTGCATTGAATGAATAAACTTCCAGAGCTGATTGTCTCCAAAACTTTCCAATGAGTTGTGATGCACAGGCCTAGCTTGAATAACAATGTAATTTAAATGCCATAACATAAATAACACATATTGAATATTACCATAGTAAAATGGATTTTGTTCATGTTTTTAAATTGGGGAATTTTACTCCCTTGGTAAGCTACCATGTAATGTTCTCAGCTATTGTAGTTCCAGTGCAGAAATCAATCTGGTCTACCAATAGGAATAAAATTGAAATATTTGGATGTATTTTTACCACAATTCTATTTCTTAGTTCTGTGTGTGCATGTGTGTGTGTGTGTGCATGTGTGTGTGAGATACAGACCCCACCTATCTTTTTTTTCATGCAGATGATTAAAGAAGGGCTGGGCAATATTGGCACTTTCAGAGGAGTCTGCCATTACTGAATTATAAGCAGACCTAATTATTCTATCACAAAAAGCTATGAGAGCAAAATAAATACAGCTACTGCAGATAGAAACTCTGCAACTCTAATTGCCAGAGCACACTAAGAGCTTTCAAATGGTAAGTCCTTAAATAATAAATTGATATGGGAGAGAATAATGACACCCAGGTGTGAAACCTTAACCTGAGAGTAGTGCTGCATACTCAATTATATAATTGCCTCTATTACCATATTCTAGTCTAGCATGGGCTTTTGAGTCATAGCAACTGGATTGAAATGAAAGACAAAATATGTTCAATCCATGGGTGAGATTTCAAATAGAAATATATAATAAAATCCAGGTAACTAAATTGCTACTTGAGTTTTGAAAGTAGGCTAGGCATTATGTGAAAAATTATATTTAAATACTATTCACAGCCTGACTTACTCACACAAAAGCAAGGGTTAAGAAAATTCACACCAGGAACAAAAAGAGCCTTTTACCAAAGGTTCTCAAAAATCCTCTAAATCGTTTGATTTCACTGTGAAAACCCTTCTTATTCCTAGGTACATTTTTTCCATGCAATGGATAAGTTTGTTCATCACTCTAAAAAATATGAGCCAACATAAAGTGAGTACATTTTCATGTATATTTTATACTTATTCTATACTTTTGTGTGTGTGTGGTGTTCAATGTAACAGAACATTGGAAGGAACTCTTTCATTAATAGACCTCATCATATATCATCACTGCTACAGATGTTAATTCACCAATTGTCATTCTGAAATATATTCATCTACAACAATGCAGAAAAACAGGACTGTTAATATGAGTGATACCACTGCTTTTATCTCATGGCATCTTCTGGAAGTAACATGTCCAGTAGAAGTAAGATCAGAGAAAGGTGAAATCAGTTATGACCTCATACTTGCACTGTTGAGGCAATTACTATCCAGATAGAGTACATTAACAACAAAGAGAGCTGATTCTGAGTTTCTGTGGACATACCTAGATGCAGGTGTTTGCTGCCATACTTCCAAATGAGGCCACAAAAAGAAGTGCATGAAAATTTTGGTGAATAAGAACTTGACATTTGGACTGCAGCAGTGTTATGGTTTGATGCTGGTGCAATGCCAGCGCCCCACATGAAAATATACCTTCTTAAAATAAATGTTGTGAGATGTGATTAGGAACAGAGCAGAGCAGGCCTTAGCTTAGGATCAATACTCAGTCCATCAAGGGGAGAGAGGAGTCTCTCTTACACCACAGACCCCCCAGGAAACACAGTTGCCACCTCCTGTGTTTCCATGTCACACATAGCACTGCCCAGAAAAAATCTGCCAGTGTGACACTCTCCTTTCCATGTCACAGTGCTCTCACCACCGTGCATGGACAGACTGCTCATAGGGCTCCTTTAAGGATGCTTTGCCGAGGATCAAAAAAATAACAGTTCAGCTTCTCATTTTGGGACCACAGTCCCCCCCATTTTCTTCCTCCCCTGGGGCCAATGGTCTCAAGAACAGAGATCATCTTCTTCTTGAGCACAGAGGGCATCACCACACCCTCCTCATCTTTTCTCTGTTCTCTCCATTCCTGTTCTGGTAGTTGCTGAAGCAGGTCTCTTGGCTCGCCATTGTATCCCCCTAAAAATGGAGTCTCTCTTGCAGGAGAATTTGGTTCAGTTTATGACTATTAAGAAAAATCCAGCCACAAGCCACTCTATCATCTCCTCCCACCTAAAAATTCTTTCTTCTAACATCTCAGATCCTAAACTGTCTCTCTTCTACTTGAAATTGAGGAGGAGTAGTATTTTATAAAGCCTTCATTTCCCAGGAAAGGGTTAAAAATCTTGGACTCCTGGACGGCTGAAATGTCTCCCCAGAAATCCAACTCCCACAGCTGGGCACCTTCCCCCCACTCCTTCTCCTCTACCAGTAAATTCAGGTGCCATCAGGCTCTCTGTCTCTTTACCTCTCAGCGGGGTGGGGGAACAAAGGCATCTCCGCTTCTCTCCACCCTTCTGTCCACAAGGGGCCCACCCAGTTCCAGTCCTTCAGCCCCTGGCCTACCTCCCCCAAGCCACATGGCTTCCCCTCCCCCACCCAGCCTGTGGTTGGGCAGGGGAGAGTCTGCACTCTCCAACAACCGAAAACAAAATTCCCCTGAAAGTTCTTACTTTTAACCCCCTGTATTCTCAAAAGCGTATCTATGCCTTCAGTAGTCACTCCAAGTACCAATATCTAAACTTAACTACTAATTAGTTTAACCACAACTTCCTAAGAAACTTCACTTCTGTATCAAACCATGACAACCAGCATTTTAATCTAAGAGCTGTGACAGTTTTCACGTTCTGCTGGAGGGTCAAAATTGCAGAAATAATGCAAGTTCCCCCACTCCCCAGAAGACACCTTTTTAGATTGCTAAAAATACCTATGAAGACTACTGAAAAGTTGTCAGCTACTTTCAGCACTGGATCTGGTTGTAGAAACTCCAGTTGGTATTAAATACAGCTTAAGTGTGCATCCAGGTGACCCTTGTCTTCAGAAATGTTTTTATGTATTGGTTTGATACTGTACACATCTCCCCTATTCCTATAATGGCTTGTAAAAGCATTCTGGGACCTAGTATCTGGATACTTAGAGCAAAGGATATGGCAAGCCTATGTCCATAGGCCTCCCCTCACTGAAGCAAGGGGTTTAAAAACTTTCTTTCTGCCTCTACTGGTGCAGGACCACTCCTGGTTGCAAGTTCTGCTGTTATTACTGGTTAGGAGGAGTAGTGTTTTAAGGCAGTTATTCTACAGGAGGGGACAGAGGGTTCAAGAACATCCCTGCACATCACTGACCAAAGAATGAGCTGGAGATGTTACTGAAGACACCAAGTGAATTTAGCTAGTTGTTCACTGGACTCTGAAGGAAGCTGCAGCTGTATCCTAGAGGTGTCCTGCTCTGGAAGTTTCTCTGCTTTCTCATCTTCTGTCATAATGAGGCTCAGAAAAAACACTAGTTCTGTTATCTTAAGAATTTCTGTCTTGGCAAGGGTTCCTGCAGACAAAGTGTTGGGGAAGAGATGGTGTTACTCTTGTAAAATTTACAGAGCATGAAATAATATGAATGCCCAAATACCACTTCTCTACACATGGCATGGCCATGTTCTTCATGCAAGGCATTTTTACATGATAGATAAGGACTGCTTCCACAAAGCAGATAGAGCAGATGCAAAGAGGCCATTTTGCCTCTTTGTTTGAAGTGTTCAACTGGACTTTGTTCCCTTACCATTGCACAGGACGTCATGAATGTGAGTAGTAACTTAAATGCACAGCCATATAGTCATTCAAAATTCACATTAAGAAAACTTGGTGGGAAGTGTTTCTTCATAGCTAGAATTAAGCAAAATGAACTTCCGTTAATAGATACTCTGCAACAGTATCTATTGATAACTGATTCATAGAAATAGTATTTTAATGGCTGAGTTCTTTATTATAGAATACTAGGATTTATGGAACATTTCTTCCAAAGGAAGGAGTAATTCTTTTTATAGATCTGTTGTTAAAGATGACCATGTAAATTGCACGTGACTGTATTTACGCTAATACTGGTAACAGATATATAACAGATATATACACACACCAAAAAAATTGTTTAGAGGAATGACAATTTGAAGCTACTTCTTTTCAGAAAAGTTGAACAGTTGTAGAGTAGCGCAATCTCTGAATTCCTCTAAAATTTTCTTTCATCTGCCCTAGGACCACACAAATTTCCCTTGCAGAAAAGCTGACTATTTTGCTGTAGTCTAATGCTTGTGCAAAAAGGTCTATGCTCTCATTTTAATTCCTACTTTAAGGATTCTCAGGAAAACTGTAGAAATAGGTAAGGAATCTGCTTCTTGGCTCCTGACTGGTTATTAGCATGTGATAGAACCTTTCAGTAGCTTGGGTCTTTCTGTAGAGTGGTAGTAATAATAACCATTCATGTAAAGTATTCTGGAGCCTGCAGCTGAAAAGTGCTTTGTAAGTGTTTCCTGTGTTAATACTGTTATCACATATACTTAAGATCCCCTGAGTTTAGCAGTCTTTTATAGTTTATGGTTTTTTAATCTGTTCAGCTGAGTTCTGAATACCAAATTGCAGACCTGCTCTGGAGACTTTTCTCATTTCCTGTCATTTAGATGTCTATCTTTACCTTCTAGTTTCTTTGCTCAGGTTCTCGTTATACTCCTCCTTTTGTTCTTATTATAGCTATGAAACACAGATCAAGAAAGCACCCTTTGAGTACAAGAGTGTTTCATTGTTCACTGAATTGTGGTGCAGAGTTGTCAGCATTATTTGTGTTAATCTTGGCGTTCCAATGTGTAAAGGATTTGATAAATACATTGCCTATTTCAACCCAGGCTGTATAAATTATGTAGACATAGGATTTAATTTTTAAGTGGCTTCTGGGTTTGGGCTAGATTTTCAATACAAGAAAAAATTGTTTATGAAAGATGGTTGCTGTGAAAACATATTCTACTCTTGATTACCCTTTTAATGGGACAGTAGGAGTTCTGTATATTCCAGAGAGCAGTGCAGCCTCCAGGGTTTGATTTTTCCAAATATTAGAAACTCAGGGCCATGTGCAAAATTGTCTGCATAATTACACATTTAATCTGAATGCACATTTACTGTGATTCCAAATGCAAATCAGGTTGTGTGCATGGAAATGGTCAGTTGAGTTTCAATACCTGAGAATCACATGAAGTCACAGTAACTGTGTGTGCAGATTAAGCATGCAGTTGGGCATATATTTTTGCAAGTGGCCTTTTGCTTCAATGCTTTGAAAATTAGACCCTCTGATCTTGTCATTAATAGGTGTCTCTTGTTAGTTTATTTTTCTAATGGCACTGCCAAAATTAGTATACAATACATAGAATTGATCATGCACTCATTATTCTGTAATTTGAACTTTATCGGAGATGCTTTCCCAAGTCTTTGTTAGGAGGAATAGCCTTTTATGTCTGGGGCACATTTCCAAGGACAATATCTGGGTGAGAAAAAAATACAGTGATACTGGGGTCTTTCAAATCTAACTCAAATATTTAGTTCTTCTATAGTTTATTTCTATGGCTATGTCTTTGTATATATTTAACCCAAAAATAGTTCTTTCACATACAGGATAATAGAAAATGTTCCCCATTCCATGTGACAGCAACCTGATCTAGAACAAAAGGCTGGAAACCTGTGCAGAAAAACCAAATGTATTTACGGATATGGAAACAAGACAATAGCCAATTAGAAGGAAAGTAATTTCAAATTAGGCTCTGATTTCTATTTTCAAATATTTTCTTAAACATGGAAAAAACACTATAAATTCTTTTAACTATTCTCTATTTCTTATCTCTGTTTTCTTTATTAATTGACCATAATTTGACATAAAAAGAAAATAATTCAAGGTGGGTTGGCTGATTCTTACTGGTTTTCAAAAGAACTCTCTACCCTGAGCTGTTCAAAGGATATGAAAAAAAATTAAAAGACAAAGAGTAAAACCACACTTTAAAGTAGAAATTATTAAAAATTTCCCTTCCCCTCCCCTCCACAGAAGATTAAAGATTATTGAATAAGGAAAGATTTTCCATAAAATGAAAACCTAGACAAGAGCCAGATCAGTGTAACTTGAAACAAATGATCAAACTGTTCATAAGCATTTGAAAAAATAACTTGGAGATTAATAGAAGACTCAGATATTTGATACATTCATAAGAAACAACGTTAGTCAAAGCCTTCTTGTAAGATGGTAACAGAACTTTGGTATGGGAAAGACAATAATAAAATACTGAGATAATCAATAATAAAGGCAACAATAATTTGATATGCAAATATGTGATCAGCTGATTAGCTAAATTGGGAAGCACTGTTCTGATAATATAGCAGATAATATATAATATATATATTCTGAGATTAATATAATACAATATAATATAATATAATTATGATATAAGTATATTTGTTGTGCTTACCACATATATTCTGATAATATATCAGTAAAATGGCTCAAATATGGGAAATAACTCTCATTCAGAGAGAATTTACCACTGTTCACAGTTGAAAGGAAGGAGTTTTCTGAGTGTGGCCTTTTAGAAAGAGGCATTGGTGCAGCTGAACATGCTTAAGAGATTAGATCTTTCCAGTCCTGTCTTTTATTGTACACCCAAAATAATAAAGACAAACCAAACCATTTTATTTCATCAAAACCAAGTACAAAACTTGAAATTATTAATTTTGACATATCCACATATAAAGCTTAATTGAAAGTGACATGTTCCACTTGGGGTAAAAAAAGTCAAATTGATGAAACTCCATCTTCTGATGTAGAACTATTCCATCAAAGGTGCTTTGACTGGTTGTTACTTTCAGCAGAGAAAACATAAAGCCATGTTTTGAAATGCTTTTTAAAATCTTGCTGATAGCCCCTGAAGACAAATAAATAATATCTGAAAAATAATGTCTGTCTCTCAGGCTACTGGCAACCCCTGCAGCTTGATCTTCATGCAGATGAATCCAAGACTGAAGATACCACCATGTGACCCTGTATGGGCCCAGACACAGGTTTTCTGCCTTTCAGAGTCTGCTGATCTGCTGTCTCCTGCTAGTATCAGCTACCTCTGCATAGTGCAAAAAGGGAAAATATATGTAGCTTAGAAAACTCGGGAGAAACTGTTGAATGAATGTGTATTTTGGAAAGGTCTGAAAATACTATCTTAATGGTTTGAGAATTATACTAATCAAAGAACCCATTTGTTGTTTAAGGGAAATTATTTTCTATTATTACTTGTGAGGAATATTAATCTTTTAATAGAAGGCTTTTTCTGTGTCCTCTGATTTGTGTGTGAAGAAAACTCACTCTGTTAGAGGATTTAGGCCTCCAGAAAATACATGCTCCCAGATGCAGAACATAGTGAGGAAGGCCCTGTTTTCTCCTCAACAGTTTAGAGAGGGGCTCTTCTGCCCCACAATGGTACTGAATCTACATCTGCTTGGCATATACACACACCCACACCCCCCCCAAGAAAATCGGGTTTCCACTGCCCACTTTGAATTATGAAGTGTAAGCAGTAAATAATCAGGAAATACTGATAAATTGTTGTGGGTTTCTTTGGGTAAGAAGAATATGTAGAGGCATTGAAACCACATTAAAGAATACCAAGACCTGGGGTGAGGAACTGAATTTTTAATGCTGAAGAGAAATTAAAAGGCAAATTAAAATATCTTTTTATGCTGGAAAATAAAGGAAAGATGGCAGTTATGTTTACAGTAGGTAATATATCATTCATTTGTTGGAAATATTTAACAAGGACTATCAAGAGTTTTATCTCCTTACCAAAAGACTGATCCTATTGAAAGTTGTTCAAATGTACTTAATTTCAAGGAGTGATATATGGAACCTGTAACCTGTAAAACTCCTAAACTTCCCTTTATACATAATGAGAAAATAATTGAATAAAACTGCTAGTGAGAGCTGTGTGACAAGGTATTCCTCGGGCTAACCTGTATTGAAATGTTGTGAAGATTTGTGGTGTTTTAAGGCCATAAGTTTCTCAGAAATTGCAATATAATTTTGATTCAATGTGGGATAAATTTTCATATGCTTTTCTCCCACCTTAAAAGCCCTTTTCAGGAATAAAACTTTTGTAGGTTATGTTCCCTTTTCTCAGTATGACAGGTTGGCTTTTGGAGGTTCTGTTTTCTTATTCAGTTATGCATTACATCATTATGTAAAATAAAAATATTTTCATTGAATGGGTGATAACTGAGGAGGAAGGGAGGAGAAACAGTTTGGCAACTTTATACAGATATAAATATAGACCAAAAAAAAAAAAAAAAAAAAAAAAAAAGAAGTGTCAAGAATAGATAAGAGAATTACAAGATGATAAGCGTTCTCAAAGTGTCCTGTTGGCAGGAGCCAGAGCCCCCACATCGCTGGTCAATCCTTTCATATCATCCCTGCAATGTGTGACTCCCTTCTTCCTACAGTCAGGATACTAATGGTGCAGTCCCAGCACCATCCCACTGTGATAACAGCCTGAGAAAGCTGAAAAGGCCTTGATGAAATGGAAACACTGCTCAGTAGCAAATTAAACATTTCCTATGGAAGTGCTTTTTGAATGGAAAAGAATTGTTCCCCAAATCAAAATTATCTATGGAAAAATTTCCATTTTAAGAGTAATTTTTTTTTTATGTGGGAAATCAACCCCAAAATGTATAACATGTAAGGTGATCTGCCTAGTCTGCAGGGAAGCGGAATCCAAATGAAAATAAAAATAAAAGTCCTGTGACGTCCCTAAGCAGATTACAGTTAAATATTTTGAATTTAGAATGTCAAAATATCCTGTCTTGATCTCAAATGCTGTAAAGAAATGTGGTTAGTTTTTTTGTTATGATTCAAAACAAAGTCAAGTATTTTTCTTGAGAGCAAGAGAAATTGCATGACATCAGAGAAGGGCTGATGGATACAAAACAACAACAGTGAAGGAACTAGGAGGCAGAGTTGGTATTAATTTTTGTTGTTGGGTGCATTAAAAGGCCATAATATCAGGCCAGGAAACCTGAAGAATTGTTTCAAAAATTGAAGGTGGTAATCTGGTAGTATTTTTGAGGCATTTGACTATCTAGGCAGGAAATATAGAACAGTAAAAATTTTCATAAGATGTAAATAAATAAATTAAAAATAATTTCTAAAATAATTCTATAAAATCAAGGTTTTGAACAATGTCAGATGAATTTTACCTGTAAACATTAGAACGTGATGCAATGCCTCCATCTCCAGAATCCTCATGGCTGAAGACCTGGTACGCCATATGTGAGCAATTGGACTCCACCCCCACATTACACCTGCAGATAGAAAAACTGCTCAAACTTGCAGTTAATTACCCCTTTAAATAGAACGTGTAAAAGGTTCAGGAAACCCCTGTGGAATCCATGAAGTATCAATCATAATATGAAAAGAATGAATTCCCAAAGACAAACAACTTGGCATGGTAGGGCTGGTATTTTGTTAAAGGCCTTGTTGCCCCCCAGTAAGAAAGGGTCTATTAACTTCAAACACATGAAACCACATGAATTAAATTAGGTCACTCCTTATGTTACAGCTTCAAATTTAATAAAGTGCAGCTTGTGATGATGTCATGTGTTTCACATTGAAAGCACTGGTTGATGACTTCCCAAACTCTTCAATACTCTACTACCAGTGATATTTACCGTAGCTTGACCACAACACTTTCCAAGCTGATGTTAATAATACACACCCAGTTTTGTAAGTCTGACCATCTTTTCCTTCTCAATAAACAAATAGTTGTGATGTGATTGTGGGTAACTGAACTATATGAGTGCCTTGCTGTGAGCAGCTTTTCAGGATGAAAAAGGCAGCAATATGGTCCTGGTTTAATTATGGGTAGTGATAATGGGTTGTTGGCAGCATCCTTTTAAAAGGTATGCAACTGCAAAAGCTTACTGAGACAAGAAGAATGAACAATGTCTAGAGAGCATATACAAATAACATAACTAGTTTAAATTTTTCTCCATTGCCTGCTAAATTTAATTTCATTTTTTTCTCTAAGGCATTGGTTGAAGATGGTATGTGTGTGTGTATGACACAGGAAGTTTGTTAATCAGGGTACAGCTGCTTGGGCATCATTTGTTATGAAAATTCTTGGATCACAAATCATTGCTCAGCAAGTAAAAACTGCATTTAATAAGAAATTTTGTTATTTATTGTAGTATGTTACTATTTCCAGAATGAGGCTTTCTTGAAAACAGACATCAGCATGTCCATTCATCTTGCCTTGTTTCATTTAGTTAATTTTGCTTGCAGACATAACAAATATGTTACTTATTTAGTTTATTAAGTTGTAAGTAAATATCAAAACTAGGATACATTTATTTTAATCCTTTGATTTAGCAATCACACATTTCAGGAAGACAAAGGCATTTCATGAAAATGGGAGTAAAGTTCTGTGTTTCGTCTTAGGTTAAAATATTTATTAAAACATAATTTGAAATATTTAATTGAACTCAATAATTGTTTTTCTTTCATTTGATTTTACACTGAAATGCTATTTTGCTATCTGCTGCAGGGATTCTTGTGAAGAGTCTTTGAAAAAACAAAATCAGAAAAACATATATCATCCAACAGTAAATGTGAGAAACCAGATAATCTGCCTGTAAAGTACCTACCTGAGTCCTAGCTCCCAAGCTACCCCTAAAACCTGCTATTATATCTTATTTGGTTTTGGGACCTGTAGAAGTGTCTCTTGCAGAGCTTATTCTACCAATCTACACACTATATGATTTAGTTGTCAGCATGTTGTTTCAAAACTTTAAATTTTTATTACCCTCACCTCATCTTTAAAAATGTCACAGCATTTTGTTTCCTGGATGGTTTTTACAAGTCAAACCTTCAGTGAGGTTACAGCTTTGTGAATAAAGGATCATTTACTCAGTAGTAAATGCCAACAAGATACACACAGACTTTGAAATGTTGATTTAGGGTAAGTATTAGAACATTTCACTGTACTCCATTATCACCTCCCAACATGAAGTCACAATTATAAATTTTTAGTGCTAAAATAGATAAATATGCTCCAAATCATCATGTGTTTCTGTGTACAGGTTTTTCTTTAGTTTTTTGGTGTTGTTTTGTTTTATTTTATTTTGTTTTGTTTTCTTGTCTTGAGCACAATTTTGTGGCCCTAGCTGGTGCTTCGGGTCAATGGCTTTCTGAAAAAAAGTTGGCAAAATGCTCATGTATCTCTAAATCCATTATTGTGCTGTTATGTCCTTTGGAATAGTAATGGGGTGATAGCTTTCTCTCTCCCTTCCAGTTCATGTCCCTCTACGGGTTCTGCTAATGCAGATAGGTGTTGACATACCTCCTTCATCTTCACAGGGCACCTGAAGAGATTCACTGCAGAGAATGAAACATCAAAACTTCAGCTTTTGAAAACTAACCAGCTGTTGTCAGTTTAGATCAAGAAATGAAAGGGTTTGAATGAGGTCTTGGAAACTTTAATACATTGTGCCTTGGCAAAGACATTTCTAAATATACATTTCTATGTATATAATAAGAAGTTTGAGCTGTAGAGGGGATTTGGAAATTTATATCCTTTCTTCCATTTTACTTATGATCTGAGAAATTATTTTTAAAAACTCTTTTAGTAACTGATTTTGGCCTAGCTCATGAAAAAGGTATCTGGATGTGTAAATCCAAATGCCTGCTTAATCCAAATTCTATAGCCCAGGCTCAAAGGTGCCATGTGAAAAATTATGCTGCTGTGGTGGCCCAACTTTGGAACAGCCCAAATATAGCACAACCTCTTTATCTGATTTTTCTGCATCTGAAGTTTCACTTCCACAACTGTCTTGTCTCACACTCCAACATAAATCTCAGTAGCTGTGCCCTAGTTCTCCTGCATTTTCACTGTGTGTAGTTCTGGCTAATTTAAAAAGGGTCTATGGAAGACAGGTAAGTTATTGCTAGACTAGGTGTATATATTTGTTAAATTAATGAGTGATTACAACTCTGACACAAAGTCTCTGTCCACCTCTGTTTTTCCAGGTCAGCATTTGCATTCCCCGGAATACAGTAATAGTAGTCAAACCAGCAGACTATGGCCCAGGTTGGAATGGGAATTAAATTCTAACCCCCAGCTCCCCTCTTCCAGAACAATAAAAACCCAAAGAACTAGGTTATTGTAAATCACTGAATTTATGTGTTATTTTTAAATTTTCTTCATACGCTGCTGATACTATAAAACAATAATGATATAAAAGTTTTAAAAATAAAAATCCAGCATCTTAAAAGTGAACAGTATCAATAACTACCTAGTGCAGTGAGTTTCTATTTCATAGTAGAAAAATTTAATGAAAAACCATGCTCCTGAGAACAGAATAGAATGCTTATGATTACTTAAGATAAAATTTTAAAAAGTAAGGTGAAAGGGTGAAATAATACAAAGGAAGTAAATTTCAACATAGACATTTACACACATGAGAAATATGTTTATAATATATAAAACATAAGCTAGAAAACTTAGCATTACAATATAAAATGTTATATGCAATTGGAATTGCTTGTGATCCATGGACAGTCTAAGAAAAATGCATGGATATAAGTTGTGATAAAGTAGCTTCTACCTAAGCTATACTTCCAAAGGGAAGATATCCTTTCTGAAACTGTACACTGTTCAAGATGTATAGAGCATTACTAATGCTGCATTTTCAGTCCATTTGAGTATGCTGCTATTATATTCTATGGGAAGCTATGTGACGAACAACATCATTTTCCTTAATAATTATCATCCTTTTGTAATTGCAAAAGGGACATGTCAAGGAAATAGGGGACCCCTATTGTATCCGCAGAAAGAAAAGAGTTTAATGGACTCTTGACAATTGTCTGGGTAATTTGGTCAGAGAGATCATGTTTGTAAAACACGACCTCTTTCACATAAAAAAAAAAAAAAAGAAAGAAAGAAAAAAGGAAAAAGAAATAAAGAAAATGACCTCCTTTATTAGGCATTCTGTAGTTCCTGTCTCTAAAGAAGGGAAAGCACAAGCCTGAAAATAAGATTTCAGTTATGCTATCTCATGTGTTTCAAAGGGATTGTACAGGGGACATGGTGTCACTTTACAGTTACTGTGAAATAAAAGTTACTGTGAAACAGTAATAATGTTCCAACTACATGGTAGTTCTATTGGATATAATAAATGTGCGGCAAATTGCATTATTATGCCATCACTTTCCATGAAGTATTTTTTTCAAAAGTATTACTTAGAAACTGGACTACAGGGAAACTAGCTCAGTACTAAGTGAAGGCTTTTCCAGCTCCCACTAAACTCACTGTAAAGAGTCCCATCACTTTCACTGAACCTCATAGTAAACAAATGAACTGTATTTTTATTTACAGTTGGGACTCATAGAGCTCATGGACACAACTTGAAACCTTTGTCAATAAAGGAGTTCAATGATACAGGCTACAAACAAGACCAAAAAAAAAAAAAAAAAAAAAAAAAAAAAAATTTAAAAAACCCCCTCCATATCGTGCAGATAAACAGAGCAGCTATACTAGAAGTGAAAAACCCCAAAACTTTAGCATCTAAAATCTCTTTTTCTCAGAGCAAATGCAAAGCACAAAGCCATGCTAACCCTTCACCTCCAACTACTACACAGTGGTATTTTGTTCCTGCATGCCTTTTCCCACATGAGGATATGAACAAGCTGATATTGATGTAGAGATAATAAATTCAATTTAATATAATTAAGAGATACACACATGTTTATATGTACATCTATATTCCTGTGAGGATGCTTGGAAAAAAAAAACTACTTACACCTGGAGACACTGGAGTGGAAGACTGGAAGTAGATGTAGCTTTTCATGTTGCTGAGTAAATTCCAATGGATTGCAGTCCCAACAAATCTGTGGTTTTATCAGCATTAAATATTTTAGGTGAATATTTCTCCAATTTAATTGCACTAACAGGGCAAGATTCTTCTGGAACCTCAGTTCATAACCTGTCAGCAATTTCTCCTGTTTGTATCACAGCAAATCAAAGCATTTGATTGTCCCCATTGTCAGGCAGGTACACGGCCCATGTCCACCTTCCCTTGCATCCTATCGCCAGACGACAGGGAGGACCACACCACATCCCACTCCACTCCTCCCATAAGGAAGTTGTAGACAGCAGTGAGGTCACCTTTCACTCTCATTGTCCCTCAGCTGAACACACCTAGTATCCTCACCTACTCCTCATAAGTCCTGCTCACTAGCCATTTCATTATCTTTATTATTGTTGCCCTCCTTTGGACACATTCCAACTGTTTTCCATTACACTTATACTGTTGAACCCAAAACTACACACAAGGGTAGGCTGCACCAATGCTGTGTGTAAGTGGGATAATCACTTATTTTGATGAGTTATTTATACTTTGTAGTATAGTGCCCAAAAGCCTTCAGATCCTTTATTGCATACCTGCTCTCCAACCTCTTGTCTTCAGTCTATATATTCGTCTCCCCAGGTGCAGAATCCAACATTTGTCCTCATTAAATTTCACACAGTTGTTGATTTCCCAGTGTTCTAATCAAGATGTCTCAGTAAGCCCTCTTTGGAATCAATGATTCCCCTTAATAAATTATCACCCATAAACTTTGTGATCACTCAGCACCTGTGTCCAAGTCAATGATAAAAATGCTGAAGAGAACTGGCCCTAAAACTTAGCCCTGGGTTAGCATTCTTGTGTTACCAGATATTACCCCATTTACTACAGTTCTTTCAGCCTGAATGTTCAGCCAATTGTCCACCCATTTTATTTAATCACAGACCTAAGACAACACTCTCAAGCTATTTAGGCCCCAGGACTCAATTACCCTGGAAGCCCTGAGCCTTGCAGAATTGTCAAGACAGTGGTGTAGCTTAACCTATCCATATCCATTTGGCAAGATATCTCCTCCATGAGGAAAGGGAAAGAATTGTATAGAGAAAAGAGGGATCTCCCTTGTGCCCTGGTAAATGCTACTTCCCGTCTCCCCAGGTAAAACTCATGGGATCTCTGGTAATGGGGCAGCTCACAGGAGTTGACAGTGCCTTCTTCACTGCATTTGGGGAAAATAAAACCAAAATACCTTTACTTCTCTGAGTTCTTTTATTAATATTTCCCTGAAGAAAATAGCTTGTTTTAGTTTTGATGTTTTAACACAAAGTTACATCAAAAGTTACTTTTGATGTTTTAGTTTTAGTTTAGTGTTGTTTAGTTTTTCGTGGTACACTCAACCCACAGTTTCTGCCAGTTCATTTTATGTACTCTATTTGTTATTATGTATATTAATCTGCTTCAACTAAAGAGAATAAAACCTAAGAAAAGGCAAGAAAAATCTTATGACTGACTTATCTATGGAGATGGAAATTTGACAGGAAATATTACATAAGAAACTAAACTGATAATTATGAAAACAGCTGAAATAACAGATGATACTGGAAAGTAACGTATTTTTTAAAATTACATTTGTATAGGGCCTACAGATGTAATCTTAAGAGGATGTCAAGCATAGAGAACAGCTGACAGAATGACAGCAAAAGATTTTATATGTTTTAATGCAGATTTGCTTTTCCCCTGTCTCTATGCAGGAAATAGCCATCAAATATGCAGCACTCTTTTCTGATGACTGGAAGGGATAATGAGAGGACTTAAAAAGAGGCGTTTTATTAATTTCAAATGGAAGCTTTTGAAAGTGCGATTGATTTAGTTAGACCACTTTCAGGTCTAGTTGGTGGTCTAGGAGGCTCTCTTGCTTCAGTTTGTTCCATTTTGAGAAAAGCAAAATACTTGAAATTGATAGTTTTGTGTAGATGTAAGACAAGGCTGAAAAGAAAAGAAAGTGAAAACAGAAGGGACAGCTATTTATTTAAGTAATTCAGTACTAAATTCTTATGAACATTTTTAGAGAGTTATATTCTACTTTTAGAAAGATTAGACATAGCCTGGCTTCAGAGATCAGTAATGGTATGTAAATGATCTTCATTTGTTCTGATTTCAAATGACATTGATTAATAATGTCACCATAGAAATGCTTTCCACTTTACAATGATCAAAACACAATGCATTTTCTGGAGTTCTGAGAAAACTGGCCATAACTTCAGGTTTCCCCTTTCCACCTTGTGTGCCACATCCTCTCTCAGCTGACTTCTTAAATGAGAACTCAGCTTCAGTATCTTTAGAGTTTCCATAAAATGGGATGGCTTCAGGTAGTAGGGTAGTCACCACCATTGAGTCAAATTGCAGCTTTCTAGACTGTAAAAGGCAGAGACTCAAAGTAGAGACTGTCAGCCTCTGCGGCAACTGGTTGAATCATGAATCCTGGCAGGCCATGATGAAAGGGTGCTATCAGCCCTATGTGTTAGGAGAAACTGGTAGTTGCTGTTGTCAGAGGCTTTCTGCAATGTATGAGGTAGATCTTGCCCTGGATATTGTCTTTAAGCTGTAGTCTTAGGTGTAAGATGAGAATGACCTTGCTCAGGGAGACTGAACAATAGTGCTGATGGCAGTTGGTATTGTTGGCACTGTGATACCCTTTCTCCTGAATATGTTGTAAAAATAATAATTTTTAATTATTATTTAGCATTTTGTTATGTTTAGATCTCAGAATATTACACACAAAAAAAATTGTCCTCTATTTCCAGATGAACAAATGAAGAGGCAAGTGAAAGACAAGTAAAGGCAAGTATACCATGGAAGCCAAGTAGGGGAGGACACAGAGTCCATTTCTTTCTCTGTTAGGCCACATTAAATAGTGACCTACAAAAAAAGATATTTTTGTCTGCTTCTACTTTCCTGAGGGGAGAGAAGATTGTTGAAAGAAAATCTTGAAGATGTCTCTAAGTGATATATTTTTAGTGTGTTTTGTAAGGAGAAGTATGTTTTTGAGAGATATGTGTAGATATGTGATACTTCTCCATAAATCTGTTTGAATAAGTAACTTAATTATTGCTCCATATCCTGTTTAATATAAATACCTTGTTAGTTAGATTTAAGACATGCTAACATTTTATTTATTTGGATGGTTTCATGGAGGTAATTTTCCTAAAAGTATATTAATTATTTTACTGTTTCTCTAGGAGAACATATTCATTAGACAATGAGTTAAAAACTATCAAGGTGTTTCTGTATGTTTGTTGCTTGTTAGCTGTGACTATGTGCTGTGAATAAATACTGAACAATGGTAGTGTTACTAGGACCAGGGGAGATCAGAGACTTAGGAATTGGATGTCTCACAGAGTCAAATTGACTTTACCAGCATGAGTCTAACAGTCATACCAGCCAAACCAAGCAAAATCAAACCATTATCATTGAGGGAGACTTTGGAGTGAATAGCAGCATAATCATTCCACCTCTCAAAATATTATCACAGCAGGTGCTGTAACTACAGTGTGGTTTTATGGTTATGCTCATGCTGCACTCTGGCGCACAATGGGGGGTTCAAACAACTTATGGGCACTACAGTTTATATATCATCTACTACTGCCTCTCTGGAAGATGTTACAAGGAGTTCAATCAAGGAGCCCTTATGAATGAATATTCATAGTCACTCAGGTAACAGACATGTAGATAAATAAGAAAAAACCTGAATACCTCAGGTCTCCTGGCCCATTGTTAGTTGATCTCCTTCCAAAATGCTTTGGTCTCATCCACCAGCAGTGATTTTTTTGAAACAAACTGTAATTTTCCATCTCTGACTTAGTTAAAGATCACACAATGACCAAAACTTTATCAAGCTATTTGTAAAAAATCAATATGGTGCTTATCTCCCTGAATCCACTTCTGTAGTCTTAATTACAGTGACAATGAAGCCAGTATTGCAAGAACCATCTGAGATGGACTATTCACAGGAACAGTATGTCTGCACTCATTATAATTCTGGTGGGATGAAATTTTCTTTCAAGAGTATTAAATGTTTTTATCTGCAGGTTTGTGTGGTTGTACACATTTTAAATATGCTGTGTAAAATCTCCATTTGATATCTGTTAAAATAGGGCAATAAATATATAGCATTTACCAAGTGTCAGCTTGACCTTCCAGTTCTCACTCTTTGAAAAATCTGAAAAGTGTGTGTACAGACAAGAATTCCAGGTTGCATGATAAAAAATTAAGAAAGGCCATTTCACAAGCTATTAGCAATATAAATGTACATTTAGTACATTTTTGCTAGACTGTACTGCCTCAAGGAGACAGTATCTATTCAATGAAAATCAGTTCTTTTCTCACACTGAAATGATACTTTAAAAATGTCCCTTGCAAGCACCCTGTTAACCTTGAGACTACACATTTATTTCTGGGAGTGTGGGAAGAGAGGCTGGTAGATTACATGGAAAAAATACAGAACCAGTTATTTTCAAGAACAGTCTTTGTAGCCTTCTTTCAGAGATGATGGTGCCTACCAGGACTGGTGGTTAAAAAAAAAAAAAAAAATCCCCATTCCATTGTATTTTATGCACACAATCAACATCAGGTTGTAGTTTTCTCTTCTGGCTTTTGAGCAACACTTCAACAGGACAAAATTCCCCGTAAAATGCTTCCAGTGTGGAAATCTGGTACCTTGGAAAACTGAGGCCTCCTCCTAATGCATGAAAATCAGTGGAGACATTGACATGATCCAGGTCTTAGTAATCCTTGTAATCAGGACATTAGGTAGAACTTACAGTTCTGGTTCCATCTCCTTTCAGCCAAGCTACTGTGTTTCTTCAGTGTTCACTTAATTTGTCTTGGATACCCTTATTATGTAATTGTTTTCATCACTAAAATCTAGTAGAGTAAGTACCAGACTAGTAGGGCTAGGTCTTTCTCTGTCAGGTGGTCTCATCAAATGTCAGACTAAGCTCTAGCCATACGTATTGGCTCCCACACACACTAATATCAGGAAGTTTTCACCACGCTTTGACTAATTTTACAAGTAGTTCTCTTGCCTTCCTAGTGTGTTGTGAAGAATTAATTTTCAGTGCAGCTGCAATCTTTTTAAGTGACTGAGAAACTAGTGTGAATGCTGAGAATATATTGTAATTCCTTATTGTCGTCCATGAAAAATTGCAACTGCCATAGATGGTGTTGCAACTTCAAACACTGGTGGTGCTGAACAGCACTGTAATGTTAATTTAAAACAAAAATGTAAAAGTCAATTCAGGATGCTGCTGAATGGCATCAGAAAACCTTTATTATACTGAATGAAAGAGCTAGGATAAAGCAAATGTCAAGCAAATCTTGGTTTTTACAGGCAAGCTGTTTTTAATAAAAGGATTTGGAGATTTCTCTTCTAATTAGGTTAATGTCTTCTTTCAAAGTTTAGTAACTAGAATAAAAGGAGACATGAAGACAGAGTGGGTCTAAAAATTTGCTATTGGAGAAGTAATTTGTTAATTTGTAATATGTTTACCAATTAATTATTTTTGTGCAATGACTGTATCTCTTGTTGCGTCTTTTGTAAAGTCTCAGTGTATGTTGCACTATTTTGCTAGCACTTGACATTAAAAAAAGCATTCATTGAAGACTGGAACTATATTTTAAACATTAAAGTTATGTAATGAATAAGATAGATTATTTGGCATTACACAAGGGTACAAGGATACTTCAGTGAAGATCTACATTGTAGAAAAGGACAGGCACCTGTGATGTCCTTTTAAGTGATCTAAAAATCTTGTTGCAAATCATTATTTTACTTTAGCAGATGGCATGGTGTCTTCTTCTTAAAAATATATAAAAAAAGAATTTCTATTCATGGCCTGAGTTGAACCATATTCGTGTTTACTGTGCTGTCATCTCATAGGGACTTAATTGAAAGCATGTGATTTTCTGTAAGGCAGCAACATCATCATAGAAACAGACAATTTACTGTGCAAGTAACATGCAGTAGAATGCACTGACTGAGTCTCATACTGATGTCTGAACAACATCTTCACTATGCACTGAAATGGTTCTTTCTTCATTTTGTTCTTTGAAAAGAGTCCAGATGGTTTTCATCAAGAGGAGGCACAAGAAAAGCTCCAGCAGCGAGACAATACACAGGGGAAATACATAAAAGGTCATGCTAGAGTTATCTTAATGATTGAAAGGTGTCATTAATATTGCTTCATAAAGAAGGTGCATTTGGCTCTGACTGATATGTATTGGTTCTCCTTGTTTATCTTGCTTATCTAAGGTTTGATGCAAAAACTTGTTTTTTTTTTTTTTTTCCATCTAAGACCCCATTCAAACTCTGTGACCTCAGTTAGTGTACCAGACCCTTCTTTTAGGAAATGGTTAACTACATATTTGTGATCTATATAGTTCTCAGCTGAAGAATACAACAGTACATAACAGAAAGCAGATGTTATAAAGTCTAATTTTGTGGATTGGAACTATTCTTAATACAGAATTTTTATTGTGTCTTTCATATAATGATATCCTATCAGCCACTTACAAAACTCTACCTGCAAAATGACTGATCAAAAATCTATTTTTTTAATGTTAAGACAAAATGTCCAATTATACCTCTTTGGAAAAAGATATCACTTGGGCAGGGTTGTGTTATACCACAATTCACAATTGTTCATTAGTACAAAATACTGTTCACAGAAACTGTAAGAGAGGTTGGATTGCTCACCATATGCAGGCAATACTTTGTTTTCTAAAATAATGTAGATCTTTTTTGGAGTGGCTTTGCATAAAACCCAGCAAAACATGTTTTGACTGATTTTATCAACAAGTCATTTGCCTCTTTAGTTTAAATTTTCATAGGTGTATCTGGGGAAAGAATGCAAAAGAGTTGGTACAGCAGGTTTGGAGGGTTTTTTTTCCTAGGAAGGAGAAGTCGTTAAATATATTCATAATACAGTTTTGTAGCTGAGACTCCACCTACGCAATGCCCATTCATATTGAATCATTGAATTTAATCAAAGTGCTTGCATATACATCTTAAATTAATGAGATAATCAAAATAAAAAAGAGAAGTGTAAATAAATTTGAAATCTTTCCAAAATTTTACATCATAGCTCAGATTTCTTGTTCAACGTATTTTGTATTTGAGGACAAAAAGGAAATGAAGACATGTATAACTATTTTGATAATTGCCCAAATATAAAGTGTATGCAAGTTGCACATACTATGCAAATCAATGTAATATGAACAAGAAATGTTATCTTATTTAAAAAGCACTATTCTACCAGGTGTTTTGCGGTGACATTTTAGTTCTCAGTATTTTATGAAATCTGTCTTAGAATGCAGTAATATTATCTTTAGGTAAAGAACATATGAGACAATAAAGAAAAATCTGTTCACATGGTCAAGAATGTTTCTAAGAAGACTTTTCAGGTTTTAAAGCAAAGATGCTGAAAATCTGGGCTGTGGGTTTAGGGTTGGGAGGTAGGAAGTAAATGGGTGTGACAGAAGGGAAAAGAAAACTTATTACCCAATTAGAGAATTGGCAGCTTTCTCTTTTTCACCATTACATAGATGTGCACAAAAGAAGTGTGTTATGGAGTGACCTTATGACTCTAGTTAAGCAGCAGGCAGTAGCATTAAACGGAATCTTTATGTTTCCTTTTTGTTAGACGTGTCAAAAGTTTAAAAAGCTGTTATTTTAAGAGTCTTTTTCTTCCTTCACCCTCAAAAGATTCCAGGTGTGCTGGGGGTGGGGGTGGGAGTAAAGTAGGAGAAAAACAATTTCTTGCAATCAGAAATACTATATTATTCTTCTCCATTATTAAACTTGAAAAAATGTTGCACATAAAAAAGTGAACACCAATTTCTAGTATCTGTATTTTAAACATGACATACTTAGTAGGGTCACTTTTCAGTCATGTGTACACCTCTCTGGAGATGCCCAGGCAACAAAAAAAGTCACTATATTCACTATATTTGTATTATTTTTAGAAGAGAGCACGTAACATTTTAGAGGCACCTGAGGAGCTACATTCATTTGACTTATGGTTTTTCCAAGAAATGGAGAATACTCTCATGGTATAGACCTATAAAGAGAATATCCTCAGCTGATCTGGTGTCATTTTTAACCTAAATAGCAGTAAGAAGTTTTAGACAAAGGAACTTGTTTTAACTTTCTTGTCTGAAAATACTGAGAGTAGCAGTGTCTGCTATGTTGTAGTAGTGTCCTGGCATTCATCTTCTGAAACTTTCATAAGCCTCTGCCCTTCCATTACAGCAAAAAGTTTAACAGTAACAACTCTACTCTTAATTTTAAAAAATAGTCCCTTTAGAGATCACCTAGTCTGCATTTTTTCAACAGTTAATTACTATGCTTTAAATTGGTAATTAAACTCCTACATGTCTGTTTCTTTACTCTGCTCTTCGTAAGCTGTCCATGAGGTTACTCTCAAGAGGAATATTTTTAAATCCATGAAAAATTTGGTTTTGAACCAAAAGAGAAAACTGAATCTTCTCAAATACCGGGGGCAAAACAAGCAGCAGCATAGCTTCAGAGAAGCAGGCATAAATAGAGAGAGGCTCCTTCATCTGCTTGGAAGTTAATAAGCAGTAAGATGTTAACAGGAATGGGTATGGCAGAGTTTTTCATCTAATTTTATTCTTCTGGGGCAGATCTCCCATCAGTATTCAAGTCTGCATTCAGCAAGATAACCAGGCTTAAGTTCAGCACTTGAATAGTCCTGTGGGTTTCTTTAGAACTGCATCTTCACTTGAAGCACTGTCTTCTTTCATTGTTGTAAAGAATCGTTTCAAGACTTTGCATTTTTCTTTCTCAGTCTGGCCACAAAACATTTGGATATAGAGCTTACTTTGTGATTTTTTTTCTAATGATTCTAAGTAGTCCACATTGAGGTGATATTACTCCTATGGTAGAAATACTTTGCTATATATGAGGGAACTCAGCCTACTCCATTGTACTCCAATCAATGTAGCAAAAACCATACAGAAACAGATTTGTGAACAGCTTGCGAAGCATATAATCAAAAACGTTGTTAATTTTAGTAATCAAAACAGAAATATTTTTTGTGTATCTGGTGGTGCAGACTCTCTAAATTAGTCTGGGAGAGGACTATCTATCCACATTTTAAGAGACTGAACATTATTTTGGCAGTAATTTGATGTTGTTGATAAAGATGTTGGAGTTGGAATAAAAAGAGAAAAAAGATTTTGCATATCTTTAGGCATTTCTATTGAGTCATTTATGCAGATAGGATCTAGAATAAAAACATGGCTGCATGTAGCTCTGCAATTGACATTAAAAATGAAAGCATGCTTTACCTGGAAATGGAATAAATATGTGTATTTATTTTACTTAAGTAGTAATTTTCAATCTGATAGTTTAGAAAATAAAGTCTAAACTAAAATAGGACAGTTTGATCCACTGTGTAATGATATCAACTTTGAAGAAAAAGGATCAAGCATATATTTGGCAAAATACCTCATAATATGTTTTATGGCATTTATCTTATTTCAGAGTTTAAGCTTGACCTTATTTGCTGTTATGAACTTCAGCAGCAAAAGAGGGAAGGGAAGCGTAAGAAAAATCCATATTAACTAAAATGGTCCTCTCAGTAATTCCAATAATCTGATATACCTGTGATCTTAATGTCTAGGTTAAATATTTGTGGAAGTATTGAAGTATAATCTAACTAACTCCCCAGCAATTCCTTTTTTCTTTTAGAATAGTGTAGGCCTGCTCCCTAGAAATAAGTAAACTAGGTCTTATCTCTAGTAGGACAGACTTAAAATATTTTGGCAGTTTCTAAATAATTCTGAATAAGAGGGCTGTTTCTGAAGTGTCATGGGTACACTAGACCTATTCTCATTGTAATTCTCTCAATTTATATCAATTGATGCTTTGGTCCTTTTCTTCAAAAGTTTGCTAAACCAATTTATATTGTTCTAAGACAGAGACTACATGCCCCTGTAATATTGCTCCCTAAAATATCATTCGCTTCATGATTATTTATTAATTTCTTAGGCCCATTAACTAAAACAGCCCTGTTCAGCTTTCAGGCAAGTCTGCATTATACCAGATTTTGTTGAGAATATACTCTCAACAATCTGTCCTATATCAACAGCCATAGAATTTAATGTCAATATTAAAAACCATTTTTATATTGAATGTACTGTTTCTAACCTGAATGCAAATATGACAATCTTAACAAGTGTTCTTCTCATGTCCTGTGGTATTAGGGAGTAAGTTTTAATATAATTTTCACTGTGCAATGTCTTTTGAAGTACAGACATCTTTCAATTAATGAAAATAATAACAAAAAAGGCCATAAGTTATGATCAAACACTATATCTCTTATACAGCTATTGCAACAGGATATTTGTTTCCTTTATTTTCTTCTGTTTCTTTTCTTTGCTTTTACAAATCACTTTTAGTGATAATGGAACAATATATTACATGTGCATGACCACAGTCATGTAGGAATCATGACCTTGGATTAGAGGGTTTGACTGTAAGGCTTTAGAAGTAGGTGAGAAGCAGGGGAAGTGTCCATATGTCCTTTAAAATAAACATGTGATATAGTCTGTACCAAATGGATGCATACTACAAAAAAATAAAAGTGGCATGCTTGAAAAATTAATTCCTAAAGGGCATACCTTTAAATGTGTAAAAATATGACTGTCCTTTAAATATGTGCAAAACTATGTTTGTCCTTTAAACACATGCAAAATTTAGCACCAGAAATGAAGATTTGAATATAAAGAGATATAATGTCAAAAGAGTATTCTCAAAGGTAATCTTGCAAATAGAGATGAAGGCGACAAAATAGAAATTGTTAGGTTTACACTGCAAATTCTCTCTTATGGGTTCAGGAGCTTAAATTCTCTTGCCAATTTTAAAATTGTTGCAATCTTAGTTGTTGAAAATAACTTCAGTGCTTGTGTGAGTAATCTACTATGTGGTCTACTATATCTTCTTTACATATCTTCCCATAGCCAAAGTTTTCAATCTGTCTTTGACTTGAAATTTGTATTTGACTTGCAAAGAGTTTGGTAAACCTTAGTTACTGTCTTGGATTCTGCATTCAGTATTTCATTTTACTCTCTATATTCATAACAGCTTCAAATTATATATTGTGGTTTAGTTTTTAGCCTCACATGCTTTTTTCATATCCAGATCTTCTTTTTTTAATCCTATGAAATGTCTGTCTGTACCTTTTGTTTTCTTGTGTATTTCTCCCCTGAAACTTTTTATTTGGTTAGTCATTATTCCTTTCTCTCTTTCTACTCACTCACCTGCTTCCTCTTTCTCCAAGACTCATTTTTTTGATTCCATATTCTGTCATGACCATATGCTCAGTTCTGATTCAAGGAGACAGAATTACTGCAGAATAAGGTTAGATTGGGTGAACAGTTTCCTTCTGGTTTTGTTACAATCTTATGTTTGCTGCACAATGCAGTTGGGATACTATATTTGATTCCAAGTAGTGAAGAAAAATTGATCAGTGTTTCATTCATGCATCTAAGGACTGGCTGACAATTACATTATGTCTTGTGTTTATAAAACCAGAGCGCCCCCAATGTTTATTTGAGGAATAGCTAGGTCTAATGGTATTAGCTTTGGTCTCTAATATTTTTAGTTGAGTTCTTGATGACAAAACACATCTAACTTGGATTTTTATAAAAAACCCAAATTAAAAAAATTATGCACTTTTTCTATATATTTCTCTAAAATTCAAACCAAATTACAGAGAATCTTAGCAAAGGTCAATTATCTTTTAATAAAAATGAGGCTCATATTAGCACTTTCGGGTTTTTTTCAGAAAGCACAGGGAAAGATAGTATTCAACACTAATATTTTCCTACCAAATCTATCAAACACACGGGTACCATGTAAGTACCACTGAAAAACAATTATCATACAAATGCTACTTTCTTACTGAGGCTAAAGATTCATGAAATTTTTCAACATATTTTGTTTCCAGAAACAGTATTGTAATTATTTCAATGACACTGACTTTTATTTATCTTTACATTATCTTGCTGTTATTTCCATTGACATTCAAAGAGCTCCAGGTCTAGCTTAAATCAGCAGTATTTTTCCTTTGACCTTTAAAAATTTAGATTTCTCACATCTCTAACAACGCATATCACATACTACATGGTACCTATGAGATACTAAGAAAAAAGCAAGAAAAACATGATTGTATTTGCATTCTTTCCTCTAGGTATAATTTTAAAAATAAAATTTAATTTTCAAATGACAGTTTTTGTTTGATGCCTGACCATTGTTTGGATTCCTAGGAGATCAGCCAATGTATTTCAGCTTGTGGTGAAATGGAAAGTTACATTGAATAAAGCTTTTGAATACAGGTCAGCTAGCAAAAAGGCACTGAATCCTCTTAACATCTACTTTTTTAATAGTAAAGGTAATACATCTTTAAATAATTTGTAAGTGTGTTATATCTGCCACCATAATTATTGAGAGCTTTCCTTCAGCAAATAGCTGGCTGCAAGCTTTAGATTTCACCCAGCTCTCATCCATTAAATATTTTAATATTGAGGGAAATTAGCTTTTAAATCAATATCAAAGATAAAAAAAAACAACAACAACAACAACAAAAAAAAACCTTCTCTTTAGCCAGAGCAGGAGATATCAATGTATAATTTGTCATTTTCTAATTCAGCTCTTTCCATTTGGTTTTGATTTAGCACTAGACCTTGGAAACCAGACCCGCCATCCACATTCAAGAGCTGTTTTAAATTATGTGCAGCAAGATTTTAAACACATTAGCAACAAGAACAAGCTGTCCTCATACTAACTGGTCCCGCTTTGTTCTTGATTGTGGAAAATCTCACTTTAACTGCCCTCTAATTTGTTTCAGATAGCTACTGCACCAGCAGCTGCCTTGGCATAGGATTAAATACACATGAAAATATAATCTTTCTACAAAAATTATTAGCAGTGCCAAAAGCCATAAAATATCTTTTGGAAAAATTATTTTTTATTTACCTTTATTTTCCTATTTTCTTATTTTTATTATTAAAGTTCAGTCCCCCATGCTCTTCTCCAAAGTTTTTGTTAATCCAATCCTCTCAAAAGTACTTGAAAGGGATTAAAAATACAAAATTGCCTGGTTTTCTTATACAGAGATGCAGTTTTGATACTTTACTCTTGGTTGAAAAGTTTGCACATCAACTTGCATGAGATGAAAATCTATAGAATATAGATATAGAATTCTTCAAAATTAAGGCAATTTCTTAGTAGTTATAAGTACCTAAAATAAAGATAAGACAAAGGATACCAGGATCACTAGCAGGATCATATACTTTCTCTTTCAAATATTTTTGTTTCAAATGAGAACATATCTCATTTTGTATTTTGTTCTCATTTGAAACAAAACTCATTTTGTTTCAAATGAGAATAAATGAGAATCCAGAACTACATTTCAAAATTACCCCATTCGGGCAGCTAGTGACAGGACAAGAGGTTACAGACTCAAGTTGAGCCAGAGGAGATTCAGGTTGGGCATCAGGAGTAATTTCTTCTTGGAGAGGTTGCTAAACACTGGAATGGACTGCCCAGCAGGGTGGTGGAATCACAGTTGCTGGAGATGTGCAAAAAAAAGCTGGACAAGGCACTTAGTGCTATGGTCTAGTTGACATGGTAGGACTCAATGATCTCAGGGATCTTTTCCAATATAAATACAAAGGGAGCAAAGAAATTATTTTAATTGAAGTCGTCTACCAAAAATTTCCTTTAATGTCCTATCTCTGATGACATTATCATTCCTCAACACAACTGTTTCTGTGATATATGTTAGGGATTTGTAAGCATCTAGCATTTTTGTGAATGGTGACAAGGGAAAACCTAGGTACTTCTTTTCCTCTGGTTATTGTAAGGATCCTTGTTGACTAGTTCACTATGAAAAGAAATATGATCCTACTCTTAGTTTCATCCCTGGGAAGTGCAGGAAGATTTGGTGGTGGTCATGGTATCCCTATACATGCGAGTTTTTCCTTTATTCCATTTCATTGAAGGAGTCTGCCACCTACTTTCAACACAGTAATTTCATATCCTTAAAAAAAAGGTTTGTTTTTCACTAAAATCTCTAAAAAACAGTTGCTTGACAAAGGAGACAAGTTGTTGACATGCTTGTGTCTCCCACAGGCCTATCAGAGTGCATGGAAGATAACTTCCTGACACAGCTGGTAATTGAGCCAGCAGGGCTGCTCCAGCCTAGATCAACTGTTTATGAACAGAGAAGGGCTTTTGGGAGATGTGGTGGTCAAAGGCCGTTTTGGACACAGTGAACATGAACTAGGTTTTCAGTTCTTGGTGAAATAAAGAAGGCATCAACAACTCCTGACTTGGACTTCTGGATGGCGGAATTTGACTTGCTAAAGTGAGTGGTTCAGAGAGTCCCTAGGAAACAGTCCTCAATAACAAAGGGGGCCAGGAAGACTGGACACACTTTAAGAAGGAAATATTAAACGTGAAGGAGCAGGTTATCCCTTATGTGCTTACAAACAAGCCAGCATGGAAGATGAGCCAAATGGCTGAATAGGGAGCTTTTGCTGCATCTCAAGGGAAAAACAGAGTTTATGACCTCTGGAAGAAGGGACAGACATACCAATAAGAGTACAGTGATGTTGGTAGATCATGTAGAGACAAAATTGGAAAGGCAAAAGTCTAAAACTCTATGTGGCAATCACTGTGGAAATAATAAAATGTATTTTTATTAATATATCAAAACCAAAAGGTCTTTTTATAAGTATATTAACAACAAAAGAAGGGCCAAAGAAAATCTCAATTCTCTACTGGATATTGTATGGAATATTGTCACCAAGGGTGAGAAAGAGGGTGAGGTACTCAATGTCTTTGTCTCGGTCTTTAACAGAAAGACTAATTATCCTCAGCTCCTTGACCTGAGTAACAGGGACAGGGAGCAGAATCCAGGAGGAGGTAGATAGTGACCTGCCACTTTGACAATCATGACTGTATAGGGCTGGGTAACACCCAAGGGTGCTGATGGAGCTGGGAGACAGGCTCACCAAGGCACTCTTCATCATTTATCATCAGCCTTGGTTAGCTGGAGAGGTCCCAGCTGAGTGGAGATTGGCCACTGTGATGCCCACATATAAGAAGTGTCAGAAAGAGGATCCAGAACACTACAGGCCTGTCAGCCTGACCTTGGTGTTCCTTGGAAGGTTGTGGAGCATATTTTCTTAAGTGCGATGACATGGCACATACTGTAAAAGCAGGGGATCAGGCCCAGCCAGCGGGGGTTTAGGAAAGGCAGGTCCTGCCTCACCAAACTGATCTCATTTTATGGCCACGTTGGATGAGGGAAAGGCTGTGATTTTTGTCTACCTGGACTTCAGTGAAGCCTTCAAGAGAGTTTGCCACAGAATTCTCCCAGAAAAGTTGGCAGTCCATGGTTTGGACAGATGTTCTCTTTGCTGTGTTAAAAGTTGTCTGGATGGCTGGGCCCAGATAGTTTTAATGATATTATCAAGTCTCAGTTTTAATGATATTATCAAGAGACCATTGTTTTGGTCTGTTGAAAAATTAACTACTTGCAAGTATCTCAGTTTTGTTACCATATTAACTCTGAGTATTAAGTAGGGTGTTTGTATGAAGTAAAAGTTTCACTGTACTGAAAAAAACATTAGGAAATCTTTAGGAATTCGAGCCTGCTGCCATATTGACCAAAAAATTATTTCTTAGGTTAAGATTTGGTCATAATTTAACTGTACTCAAGAGTAGCTGCCAGGAAGCATTGATTGCCACATACACAGGTGATGACAGCTGCCTGCTGTCATTTTGAGAGAAGGTGGGGGTGGCCAATCGTTAGAAATCAAGAAGTGTCTAAATTGCCTTTTGATTTGCGATCATTAAGAAAGCCTCTGAGTATTGGCAAATTAGAATCTGAATAGTCTACAAAGTGTTTAGGGTATAAAAGAAACCTCTTAAAATTAGATTCTCCTTCATGAATGAGCACTATTAGAGTGTGCTTGAGAGCTGGATCATCAGCTTATATACCTGTGGAGAGGCAGCTAGATATTCAGAGTGAACAAAACTCTTGGATTTATTTCAGACAGCAGACACATGCATGGTCTCTTATTTCTGACCACCTATTCCTTAAGCTTTGTGATTTGTGTTTGAAGCTGATTCAATGCTGCATTTTTTTACAGAAAACTGAACGAAAATATTAATTTTGTTTTGGGCAATGAAGAGTCAGGAAAACCAAAATGAAGGGACGTATTTCTGCATATCTAATTTGATATACCTTACAGACTTATTCCACTCAACTTTTATAGGTTTCTCATTTCAACTCAATGTTCCTCAGGCTCTACAAAGAATAGTTTCCTTTGTAAATACTTTCCTTTTTCTGCTCCCTAAAGAATCTGTGTTTTTTCCTGATACACTTCCTGAAGGAAATTAATCTGGAACACTTCCTATTTTTTTTCACTTCCCTTCTTCATGGAGGAAGGGAGGAATTTAACATGGAGGAATTTAACACCTTTAACTTCAACAACTTATTTTAAAGGTTCAATATTTTTCTTCTCTTTGAGTTGAAAAACACATTATTTTCCTAGATCCATGTCCTTCTGGTTGCCAGTTTGAGTTTGGCTTCAGCCTGCAGTCCCACTGCCTGTCCAGAACACTGGACCATAGAGCTGTGGCTGGACTTCGGCTGCGTGAGTCTGTGTAACTTTGTAAAACACTTTGCTCTGCAGGTTTTCATTCCAATATCCCTGGCCAAGTACTGAGTTTAGAACTCAGTGAACAAGGAGCTTGGCTGCAGTTTTGTGGTCTGGATCAGACTCCTTGCCAGTTGAAATTTATTCGTATCTCAAGAGTGGAGGTCTTCCTGGAAATAAGCCAGAGATCTGTTCTTCCATGAGGTGATACAATGGTAAAATGGAAGCTGTATCAGGATTAAAAGTGATAGTTTTGTCACTTAGTGGTCTCCCTGGCTAACTTCCACTCAAAAAAGCTGAGTTAGAAAGGGACAAAACATCCCCCATTTTTCTCTTCATGCCTAGCATCAATAGTGCTTAAGAACTTCAGAAAATACTTTGCAAAGGAGGGATAAGGCTTTTCAACTTTGAGAGATTTCATGTTTAGCAATTCCTTCTCTTTGAGGGCCATGTGTCAGCTACCCTGTAACTCTTTGGAGATCATAGGCTTCTCTGGTGTCTCTTCAGGAAGAAGGTAGTCAGGTTGGAAAGGTAAAGAAATATTAGGAGACATTGTGTTTTAGGTCTTCTATCCTGGAAACTGGATAGAAAAAAAGAGTCGTTCCTTTCTGTAAAGAAAACCTTCAGCACTAGGCCCAGAATTTGGCACTAAAGTAACACAATTATATTCTCAAATGAGGAAAAAACACACCTTTTTTTTTCTTCTTCTTCTTTTTTTTTTTTTTTTTTTCAGTTTTCTCCATAAAATATTTGAGGAACAACCCAGAAATAGATGCAAAGAGACTTAACAGAAGAAAGGTTCTTCATTCCTCAGGGAATGGGACATAATATGGACAAGATGTTCACTCCAGAAACTGACTTTTTTGGTATGAACTATTAACCATTTTTGAATAATGTTTTCAGACAAACAGGATTATATTTCATTTAGCAATGACCTACATCCCTCAATCTTTGATAACACCATTAAATTGTTTCTACAGAGTTGCTGTGGAACCGGAGACTTCTAATTAACATCTGGCTAAAATTAACTCTGGCTAAAATGTTACTGTATTCAAGAACTGCCTTGTCAAGATTTTCCATATGTCCATATATGTGCACCTTTTCCTTTAAAATCTTATCAGACTTCTGAGTAAACCTGATTTGATCTCTGTTGCTCCAGTTTTACAGTATTGTTTGCCTTATATATGAACTGTAAAGGAGAAGTAGTATTTCTCTTGTGAAAACTGAGAAAGATTTTTGAGGTTAAGCCAGTGGTTTGGTGCTAGCTGCTATGTACTAGTTTAACATTATTTTCAAAAGTTTTTCTCACTTCCAGACTAAAAATAGAAATGTAGATTTATTGACTAATCTGAAACACAAAGAATCAAATTCTGTCCTTAATTACACCCTTACAAGTCCGGGATAAATTCACTGAAGCTAGTTCAGTTAATTTGGACATCTCCCAGATGTAAGAACCCTGTCTTCATCTCATTCTTTAGAAATTCTTCTCCTTTAACAGGCACCCACCATGATAGAAAAAATAGTTATTCATCTTTGAATGATAAAAACAAAGAGTGTTTCTGGTTTGTGTGTTCCAAGTGTAAATCAGTTTCCACTTTGTTTTTTAAGAATACTGTTCCAACATTGCAGTTTACCAAAGAGACCACAGGGATTAATTTTGCCAAAAAAAAAAAAGAAAAATTATACTCTTCTTTCCTTCATTCTGTTCTATTTTTGTCTGCTGATTCTTGACAATAATCCAACACCGACCACAGTGTTACTCAACCAAAATTTAGAAAGCAAAAAACCCCATCAAATTCAGTATTGTTTTTCTTTTTTTTTTCATCTTCTTTTAATAAATTTCCATTTTATCTACCAGTAGAAACATTTTGCTGCATATTTCAGCATAATTTCTCTTGGTTTTTTTCAAAATGTAAAATTAAGCTTGCAGAAATTAGCTTCTATAACCCATGTTCCACTAATACAGCAAAAGTACTTTACAAATTCTAACTGAAGATCAAAATGAATAAAATTGTAGCATCCCAGAAAAACTTTGATTTGAAAGGACTTCTAATATTTTCTTGTTTCATTCCCTTCTCACAGCAGTCACCTCAAATTTAGATTTATTTACTCAGGACCCTGTCCAGAAGAGTTGTGAATATGTGCAAAGACAGAGATTTTACAAGTTCTTTTGGCAGCCTGTCCCACTGTGTTACCACCGTCATTGTGAGGAGATTTCCTGTATGATTGGCTGGAATTTCTCTTGCTGCAAGTTGTTACCATTGTCTTTTGACCTTCTGCTGGAGACCTGGCTCTGTTTTTACCATAACTTCTTATTTTAGTTGATGATGGCAAGTGAATACCCTTAGCTTTCTCCTCTTGGATCTACATGTCCCTGAGACTCTTTTATGTTTTGTGCTTCAGCTTCCTAACCATCTTGGTTGTCCTCCTTTACATTTTCCAGTTTTTTAACATTTCTTTTATATTTGGATGCAGTACTTCTGATGGAGTCCATTAAGAACTGAACAAAATAATAATTTCTCTCTGATATCTGGGTTCTGTGGATGACTTTTCAACATGTTTCAACAGCTTCTGGAATGCTGGCTTTTAGCTTGGAAGTTCAGGATCGATTCCTGGTTATTTGAAACTGTCATTGTTCCAATGAGTCCAAAATTACTAAAATAATTTACCAGAGATAAAGAATTTCCTCTTGCTATGATGAAGCCAATATGTACTTTGGTATGTCAACAGCTGCTAAAGTTTGAGACTGACAGGTTCCCTCAAAATCAGTGTCAGACATATTTTGATGTTCTTTTTTGTGTTGAACATTTTGTTGAACAGTAGCATATATTTTTTCATTCAAAGTTTCAAGAAAAATTTTCTGTAATTAAAATTATTAAGATAGTCACTGAAGCATTGTGTGCTGTCGTAGCCATAATTATACTCTCCTGTACAGAAACACAAATATATTACAAAGTGCCATGAAGCTCCTTCTTCTGCACAAGGGTAGTCACAATATAAGATTTTCAAAATAAGAATGAGAATTTCTTTCCACACTGATTAAGCAAGTAGAAGTAGAAATGTTACAGTTTTTCACATCACTTTAACCAGACCTCTTTAACTTACTATTGAATTCGGAGGTATTAAGACTCATAGACTAGAATAATCTTCTCTCCCAAAGGCAAATTCTTTTCAATAAGGTATTCACAATGCTACATTATTAATATATATATTTAAATAGCCATAAATTCATCTTTGTATTAATGTTATCTAACTAAAAGTAGAGCTCCTATAATTTTCATACTTAAATCTTCATAACCAAGGCTTCTGGAGGATACACAGTAGTGCATACTACCTTAATCAATAGAAACTTAGGATAAAAAAGATCACCTGACTTAACATTTAATAAAATTATCTACAGAGTGCTAATATAAGGAAATGGGAAGGTTTTCTGGAAGGTTTTCTGGAAGCTTGCCAGTATTCAATAGCCTGGTCTAGCTTTGATTCTGATGAAACATGTATTTCAGTTTCAAACTGATATAATTTTGAATCTAGAACCAGTATCCCAATCATTAAATAATTTGAAATTGTCTATGGCTATTGTGTCACTGGCATACTGCTCATCTTTCAGAAGGAGTTTTTCTACTATAATATCATACACACATGCATTTCAGTTCTGACCTCCAGGACCTAATTCTGCTATTTCTGACAGAAGTATTCCCAGCCAAATTCGAAAGGAAGGACTAATACGCATTTCAGATAATAATGAGTTGTTTCTTATTCACTCTCCTAACTCAAATATTTTATTCTGGATTCACTATCATGTTTTCATAATTTGTATAATTTCAAAATTAAAATATATGATTTCTGGGAAATTTCCAACATATTTCCAATGAACTTTCTAGACTCCTCTACTGTAATCCTTTGTAATGACTTCAATTATTTTTCTCCTTTTGGTTTTAATATACCAAAGTATTTAAAAGAAAAGCAAAAGCGGTGACATATCATTAAAATTCAAACCTGAAAATATCCTCTTCAATAAGAAAACTTACTGTTTGGCCAGTGGAATGCTATTTCAATACCTCTTGGTTTTATCACCTATAATGCTTCATTAATTATTTAATTGTACTCACTTTCTAAATTAGAAACAATCTAAAATATTTAAAACACTAGCATATTATTAAAATAATTAGCAGGCAAAGTGGCAAGTTGCTTCCTAAAGCAGACACTTAACAACTCCAGTTGTCATCAGCCTGTGACAAAACTACTGAATAGATGACTGCCTTTTAGAATAGCTTCCAAAACCCGGGGCAGCCAGTATTCCCAGTATATATCATATTTCAAAGGCTTCAGTTATTTATTTAGTTCAGATGTGGAGGATTTCTACCTATTTCCAACTTTCCTTTCTTTGAGCAATTCTAAATGAGCTGATAGAATACTGGTCTAATTCTTTTTCTATGTTTGTTTGTGAAGATCATACATTGTGTCTAGAAGTTAAAGCCATTGTAATATGTCTGCAGCTGGGATGTCTACATAGAGAATATTGACTATTTTAACCTGTCATAAACCAGCTGGATAATAAGATATATAGGTAATAAGTAAAGTAAGGACTCATTAATTTGGCTCATGAACAAATCTGAGAACTGAACTTTCACTGGGTTTTCGTAATCTGAGTGGAAAAAAAACAGGACTTTGGAGATAAAGTGTGAAATAAAGTGTTTTCATCTTGTATTTCTGATTCATTAACACTGGGTGTATATACCTAAACTGATTAAGGTGTACTTGCTAATATAAACGTGAGGGGTTATTTCTGGTCTTTTTTCAATTTCATGTTTGCTTATATTTGAAATTTGATGTGTATGGAATAGAATTTGTTGTAAAGAGTGGTGGAGACTTTACAAGCTGCTGTGTTCACAGCCTACCTTTTCCAACAAGGTTAGAGAGAATAGAAAAATAATTACTGAATTTTCAATGCTACGCCATTTTGCAGCAACTTGAAAAATGTTTGTAGAACACAATGGTAACATCATTCCCCTGTGTTTATCAGACCACATTTCAGAAGTTGCTCGTTACAACTACAGAGAGGAACATTGGAAATAGTTTTGTGACTTAACTGTAGGCATCAGTAGGTTGTGATACAGCTTCTAAAGGACATGCTGAGAGAATCCCATCACAGAATAAGTTAAATCTCAACATCAACATCAACCTGGAAGCTGTACCACTTTATCTCCTCAGTTCCAGGTCCTCAGCTGACTACAGTTAAAGTTCTTTTTCTTCCCCCAAAACACCTGCAATGAACATGTTGCAATAAACCTGTACCAAATATCAAGTACCCAGATATGCAATAGCCTCTTGAGACAGAAAAAAAATTAATTCAAAGCCATTCCGTGGTACAGGCTGAGATAGGTTTCAAACGTTTTCTGATTTCCAGAAAACCGTCCTTGCCACTCACTTAATAGGCCAACAGACGAATAGGTCATTCAAGGACCAGGGTAAAACTTGTACCTACCTTTCTCATGAGCCTAACTTTTAAAAGAACCAAATCTTCTTACCGTAAATTAAATATTTTGACATTTTTAGTCAGAATATTTTACTAGATTTCTGAAAAATCCCAAGCCAACTTTTGGACTAATAACTCATTCCCCAAATAAAATACACTGAGGTACATTAAAAACATAGTTCAGAACTGATGTAATTCAGAGCTGTTACACAGAATATAACAGAGTTATATTCAATTTCTCCAATGTAAATTTAATGCTGTAACTTCATATTATGACATTACCGTAAATGCAAAGGTCTTACAAGGAATAATACTTTGTTTTTTCCATTGATTCAAATTAGTTATTTATCTTGTTTTTAGCAAAAACATTAAATTGCCCTTTGAAATCATAACTTGCTATTTATAAACAAAAATGAAAAACTGAACTTCACAACATGTGGAGTTATCTCACATGTAATGAACGTGATAAGAACCAGCATTAGAAAGAAAAATGAAAATCCACTCCTTTAAACCCTCCAAGCCCCTACAGTACTTCTTATAAGTATTTCAACATAGACATATAAAATATAACAAACTCTTCTTTCTTCCTGTTTGTACACAAGAAAATGGCGCATATATGCAGGCCATTATGCCTAAAACATTTAATATTTTTTGAAAGAAAATATGTTAAGCTGCTCCAATTTTTGTATTCACATGAAAGTGTTTCTATCTGTTGTAATCTGCTTGAAATACTTTATGAAATAGTTTGCTCTAGAGAGGAGTAGAAAATAATAGCTATGTTACTATTATCTAGTCATAATAAAAATAAAAACATTTACTTGTTTGTCTTCAATTTTATGTAAATATATATGAATTCTGCATCTTAAGACAACAATTAAGAGAGCCAAAGTAGATTATATTGCTATTCTTTATGGAAATACCTTATTTTCAACACTGGTTAATATTCTTAGCTAACTGCACAAAAAGAATGAATCAATCAAAAAGAAAGAATGAATCAAGATTAAGGCTCTCTTCTTGTAAAAACGTGTATTTACTTAACTTGATATACTCTGAATGAGTTCTTTAACTTCTTTTTGCAGATATTCAGTGGGATCACAAAAATACTGTGGACAAGCCAGAAAACGGACAAAAGCAAACAATTGGCATAGAAAATGAGTGCATCTACTGGTAATTATGAGCAGTAACAAAGATACTAAGTCATTCATAAAAATCTATCAAAATCCAGTGAAATCCAAGAGGGGAAGAAGCATAATACAAGAAAAAGCATGAGGATTAGAAGGACCAAGTGTTCAGTAATTTTTTCCACATTCAGAAAAAAAGCAGATTGATGTAAAATATAAAAAATATTTTGGTATGTTAGAGTTTTGAGCTTCTTAATAATGTTTATTTAAAAGCTTGAAAAATCCTAAGAAGTTTAAAAAGTTAGACTGTTATAACATTTAAAAAGTTAAGCACTCTAACAATATCTATGAATTATGGAATTGAACAAGATCTCATATACGTTGTATTCATTTTTATAGCTGCTATATTGCTGCTCAGCTGCAATATAGAAATCATAGTGTAGTGGAAAACATTTAGAATTTGTACTTAGGGAAGACTGATGAAGCAAAAGCTATACAAGATTACTGAAGGTGTTAGGTATGTTGTTTGCCACCTCAGAACATGACTCTCTTAGTACCTTGCAGTAACAAGAATTATTTTGTGTTCTATAAAACCTACACATTAAAACTCAAAAGATAGGTTTCTCAAAAATACAGAAAATGTTTTCTTCCCACTTGTGCTCCACTAGCTTAATAAATCAGTGGTTTATTTGTTTATTACTGATATTGATTCAGAGTAAATGTGATATGGAAAGCAAAGAATAGAGATAAAAACTTTTGCATAATTAATAAGAATGGCTGTAGTGTTTCAAAAAGAGGCCTGTCAGCCATATATTTTTTTCAGTGGTCACTGGATCAAAAATAAAAAGAGCAACCACCAAAGAGCTGGAAGAAAACTAATTTAAAAAATCCACAAGCAGACATGTGAGTAAGTATGAGAAACATGATATATGTTTTTGTACTAATTTTCTAATTATCTGATATTACACTTTTTAAAAATAGTCTTCTTAAAAACCTAACAATCAGTCAATACTGCTTTTGTGCTGAGGAATAGACTTCTGTGTGATGTTTGAGTTGGCTTCTCAGTGTAATGGGGGAGGGGGACAAAAAGCACTCACAAAATCAATGCAATCACAAAATACAATAATCCCTATATTAAAAGGATTAAAATTTGGCTAACCAATAGACCACAAAATGTAACCCATAAGTGAAGACTCATCTTCCGGTTGAGGTTGCTTCTAGTTCAGATATTCAGGAATCTGTCCTCGCCCCATTGATCTTCAATACCTTTGTAAATGAACTGGAATAAAATATGGAAGCATTGCTTATAAAATGTGCAGATAATACAAAAACTGGTGGAGAGAGAAGTTAGAATGGTCATAGGTCAGTTATAAACCAGGCTGATCTGATTCATATAGTGAAGTTGGCTCATTTGATCAACATGAAGCTGAACATTGCCAAATGCAAGGTCACGCAATGTGCAAAGAAAAGACTGTGATTACTAGATGAGAGATTGTATCATGCAGTGCATTACACTGGAATGGCTTACCACAAATAAACATGAGCTTTTCAGGCCATACATCTACAGAAGAGCCTTCCTAGATGTATAGGCAATTACCATATAGAATACAGCCATGGTATGAGGTCTTTACCGTGCATAGAGAATAATACTGGCAACTCTGCTTGAAAAGGGGACATTAAGTCATCAGAAAGGATTTTAGAAAAAAACATAGAAAACTTTCAGAATAGAAATCTTTTCTGTTGAAAGACGGCTAAGACATTCCATGACTACAAGTGTCTACCTACATATGAGTTTTCTTACAGTGAATGTCCTGCATTTTATCACCACAAGACACAGAGTCCTAATTATTGGATAAAAAAAAGACAGGAAATTAGTAGTGGGCAAATCTTTAAATTCAGTTATGATTTTTAAAATGCAGTTATTTTTGTTTTATTAGTAATTCACCATTTGAGCAACTTGTTCAGACATAATAAATTTTTCTTACCTGAAACTCTGATAACAAATTACCACCTTTCTGAAATATTTTGTGATTAAACACAAGTTACAGGGATGTTGAACAGCTTACTGAACAGAAAATTTTGTTAGAAAATCAGATTACTGTAATTCTCCCCTCAGGCCTTTAAATATTTTTAACTACTTGAATTTTTATGCTATGGAGGTTTTTTCTTCCATTTTGGAGCGAGCCTCATGTACTGATGCAACAGCACTGGGATTGTGTCTTCCCAATGTGATGCCAAACATAATACAGTCGTTACAAAATGGCTGACGGAGAGAAATGGAATGCATGCTCAGGAAGGCTGTCACTCACCCATTCCTTTTCACTTTACTGCATTTGCATACACAGTCAATTAATCTTTAAAAATTTTGATGCTTTTGAGATGTAAATATATTTAACAGATTTTAATTACTTCTCTGATCATATTTTACATCTATCACACACTAAATGAGAAGTGCTATCTGAATGGAACAGAAGAGTTTATTTGGAAAGGACCATCTAGTCCACCTGCCTGGCCACTCCAGGGCTGAACAAAAGTTAAAGAACAATTTTAAAGGTATTGTCCAAATATTTCTTAAACACTGACAGGCTTTAAGTATCAGCCATCTCTCCAGGAACCCTGTTCCATTGTTTTATCACCCTCTGGTAAAGAAACAGTTCCTAATGTCCAGACTAACCTTCTGTCACAGCTTTGTACAATTCCTAGTCATCCTGTTGCTGAGTGCCAGGGAGAAGAAATCAGCACCTCCCTCTCCAGGTCCCCTCCTCAGGGAACTGTACAGATCAATGAGGTCACCCCTGAGCCTCCTTCTCTCCAAACCAGACAAACTCTTAGCCCTCAGGAGAGCCCTTAGCCCCTCCGCACAGGATGTGCCTTCCAGCCCTTCCACCAGCTCTGTTGTCCTCCTCTGGACCCTTCCGGGACCTGCCCACCCTTCTCAGACTGTGGGGCTCAGCACTGCACACAGGACTCAGGGCAAGGCTGCATCATGGCTGAACTTGAAGGAATGTACAGCCCAGGGTCTATCAGTATAAGGCAAAAAAACCTCACTGGGTATTTCTGCTCTTTCATGTTCCCTAACAACCTTCAGTACATTGTGGTCAAATAGGCAAATGGCTTTCTTGGACTGCCTCCTGCTATTAACACAGCTAAAAAAGCCTTTTTTCTTGTCTGACAAAACACTGACCTGTTTCAATTCCAGCTGAGCTTTGGCCTTTTTTTGCCTTCTACCTGGATATGTGAACCACATATCTGTAATATTTCTGCAATGCCTAAATTCTTCCATAGATCATAAAATTTCCTTTTCCGGTTGAGTCCCAAGAGGAATTACCTGTTCAGCCAAGCTAGTTTTCTTCCAGTCCTTGACTTATGACAAAATGGGGGTCTGAATTATAGAAGTCTAGAATAGTAAAAGTTGGAAAACATTCTTAAGATCAACTGTTTATCTAACACCATCATGTTCACTACTAAACTGTGCCTCCCAAATCCACATGAATTTTGAACATTTCCAAGGATGGTGAATGCACCATTTATTTGTTGCATTCTTGTTCCAGTCCTTTGGATGGTCAGCCTGACCATCCTTTCAGCAAAGAAATTCCTCTGAACACCTAGTCTAAACCTCTGTTGGTCCAACTTGAGACCTGAGCATCCTTATCTCCAGGCTAAACAACAGCAGCTCCCCCAGGCAATCCTCATCAGACATGTTCTCCAGACCCTTCACCAGCTCCATTGCCCTTCTCTGGACATGCTCCAGCACCTCAGTGTCATTTTTGCCATGAGGGGCTCAGAACTGAAACAGGATTTGGGGTATGGTCTCACCAGTACAGAAGGACAATCCCTCCCACAGTCCTGCTGGCCACACTATTGCTGATACAGGCCAAGATGCCATTGGTCTTCTTGGCCACCTGGACATGGGGTGGCTCATGTTCAGTTACTGTTGACCTGCACCCCAAGGCCCTTTCCTATTGTACAGCTTTCCAGCCTGAGTGCCCCAAGTCTGTAGCAGTGAATGGGGTTGTTGTGACCCAAAGGCAGGACAGAGCACTTTGCCTTAAGAACCTCATACAGTTGGCCTCAGCTTATTGATCCAGCCTGCTGAGATCCCCCTGCAGAGCCTTCCTGCCATCCAGCAGATCACCACCTGACTTGGTGTTGTCTACGAATTGACTGAGGGGAAACCCAGTCAACCCGTCATCCAAGTGGTTGGTAAAGATCTAAATAGGACTGGGCCCAACACTGAGCCCTGGAGAACTCCACTGTTGATTGGCCACTTGTTGGATGTAGCTTCATTCACCAACACTCTTCAGGCCCTGCACTACAGACAGCTTTCTACCCAGCTAGGACCAGGCCTGTCCAAGCCATGGGAAGACAGTGTCTCCAAGAAAATATCTGGGGGACATAGTCAAAGGCTTTAGTTCAGTCCAGGCAGACATCCACAGCCTTCTCTTCATCCAGTAGGCAAGTCACCTTGTCACAGAAGGAAATCAGGTTGATCAAGCAGGACCTGGCTTTCTCAAACCCCTGTTGGCTGGGCCTTATCCTTAGCCTGTCCTGCATATGCTATACAAGGGCCTGACTGTGATCTGCTCCATGACCTTTCCTGGTACCAAGATCAGATTTAGAGGCCTGGATCCTTCTTACAATTTCTCTTGTAGATAGTGGTCACATTTGCCAAATTACAGTCAACTGTAATCTCCCAGTTATCCAGGACTGCTGATAAATGACAAAAAGTGTCATTAAACATTTGCACCAGTTGCCTCAGTACCATTGGATGGATCTTGTTCAGCCTTCTAGACTTGTGTATTTCTAAGGGGTGTAGCAGGTCATTAACCATTTCCTCTTAGATTGTGGGGATTTCTTTCTGCTCCCCATCCCTGTTCAGGGGGCTTAGTACCCTGAGGATAATGCACCTTTCCCTTAAAGACTGAGGAAAAGAAGGCATTAAGCACACCAGCCTGTTCCTCATCCTTTTTCACTGTGATTTGCTCTGCATCCAAGGATGGAAATTCTGCTTAACCCTCCTTTTCCTTGTGGTACTCCCAAGTTGCCTGCCCCTTCTTCCAAAGGTGATCCTCTCTCTGTGTTTTTCTCTGAGTTCAAGCCAAACCTATCTGTTCGATCAGGCTGGTCATCTTCCCTACCATCTTGTCCTTCAGCACATGGGAACAATGCCTTGCTGAGCTCCAGGATATTTTTTTTTCAGTGGAATCTTTTGTCAACCATATTAAAGATTTGAGGTTTGATAGAAGAAGCTTGAAATAAAACCCAACCTTTCTTCTTTTCTCTTTTGAAAGAATTTTTTTTCCCTGTGTTTAAAGAAGAATCATTTGGGATTTGACATTAATCTCTGTTATATAAACCCTCTTCTACAGGCTATTTATGTGTTTTCATAAATTGCTCAATTATGTCCATTAGGTCCTGAATACAAAACTAAAATATGTAAGTGCCTTAAGTGCAACCAAGTCCAAGTGAGTTACCTATAAAGCTTTACCCGAGCACTTAGATGCCTATGAGGATATAGACTTCTTTGAGTCTAGTTGGCTTTTATCTCTTTTTTGCAAACATTTTTTCTTACCCTGCTGTATGACTCTTTAATGCTGGATGAGTAAGCAATCCCTATAGCCAGGACTAGAAACCTAGGGTGCTCACGTCTTATAGAAAAATCTCTTCAGAGAAACAGATCTCCCTACATTCTCAGCCTTTATGATTCCCTGAAAACTGGGCCACTTGCCGCTGTTTTTTAACTTCCTCACAAGACATGGAAGGTGCCTTCCGTTCTTGTAGGCCACCGAATAATGCTAGGCACCTTTCTAGGAGGCAAGAAAAGTGTTTTGAAAGGCTTCACAGAATTTACAGAATTCAGAGAATTCACAGAATGACTAGGATAGAAGAGACCTTAAAGCCATACCCAGTCTTTTTTTAAACACATCCAGGGATGGTGACTCCACCACCTCCCTGGGCAGACCATTCCAGAATTTTATGACTCTTTCTGTGAAAAACTTTTTCCTAATATCCAACCTGTATTTCCCTTGACACAATTTGAGACTTCAGGATGGATAAAGACTAGAAGCCACATTTTTTACTTCCTGTTACCTCAACCACTACTACTGCTCCTGCCATATTTTTCAATGCAAAAAGTGGAACAATTCCATTTCCAGCCATTCCTGTTTCCATCCTGTTTCCAGCATGAGTGGCATGAGAAGCCTTGACCAGTGAATCTAAGTGTTTTGTAGCCTCTCTGGAAAAATAAGATAAAGAGAGTAATAAAGAGAAATAAGATAAACCTTGAGTAACTTCCTAGTGATCTGTGCTTCATGTATTTCCGTGTATTAACAACTATGTTAACAGATGGCAATCTAGGGATCTGTCTTTTGTTGAATGGGGTGTTGCATCCCAGACTTTGGGTTTAGGTTGGGGTTCTAGTGTGTGTTAGCAAATTCTGCGTACCCCCATGTGTCCCCTGGGTTCCCCCCGCCACAGTACCCGGTTCCTGACTTGCCTTACCATGCGGGCCTGGCTCCCATCCCCCCTGTCCCTTCCTGTGGGCTCTTCCCTGCTGTTACCCCTCCCCCGTGGCCGGGGCCGCCCCAGACCCCCGGTGCCGCCCCCGCCACCTCCCCACTGGCTCCTGCCTTCCACACCACACGCCCGCAGCCCCGGGACCGCCCCGGGCCCCGGCACCGCCCCTGCCCTGCCCCTATTGGCTCCCCCGGGCCACGCCCCACCCTGGGACCGCCCCGGGCCCCGGTGCCGTCCCCAGCTGTGTCCCTATTGGCTTCCCCAGACCACGTGACACCCCCGCTCCACCCCCTGTAAAACCCCCACGCGGATGGGGCCGGGCGGCCATATTCCCCAACACAGGGATTGGGAGCACATCAATAAAATGCTCTCAGCTCCTGCCGCGGGGAATTTGGTCCTTCCTTCACCCCCTTTATCGAGATCCCTCGCGCATGGTGGTAGAAGTGGTCGACTCACCTTCCCGGAGCCACGGAGCCCAGGAGCAGCGGCGGGACTGGGACCAGAGGAGCCACAGTGCCCCGCCAGGCACGGCAGTTGCTCTGGAGCCAGGAGAGACACCAGAACACCGCAAGTAACTTCCTAGTGATCTGTGCTTCATGTATTTCCATGTATTAACAACCATGTTAACAGACTGCAATCTAGGGATCTGTCTTTTCCCATGTGTTGTATGGGGTGTGTAGGTGGCTTCTTATGAGCAATTAAAGGGCAAAAATGGAGGGACATGCATTTCACAGACAAGTCCTCTTTTGTGAATCTTCATGTTTCAAGGCAGTGTACACAGCCCAGACAAGAAGGTCATATTTCTCCTCATTTTGACAGGGCCAAAAGAAACTAAAGAGGACTTACAGTTGAAAGTTGTTTACCATAAAATAAACATTAAAATAAATGATTAAAATATAATTACCACATCATTCTTGCTGTTTAGAAATCATCTTAAAACTAATAACTTGATTTTTAAATATGTAAAGGTGAAGAAAAAGTATTTGTGTAAATAAAATGGTACAGTACAAATTACTATAAGTTAGAGTTTGGAAATTAAAAACTAAAATTATAGACAGCTAACTCTATAAAACACAGCCAGTAAATTTGGTTTACCACTATTATTGCCAGGATAATGTAACAAACAGAAGGATGATTTAATATAATTTGGTTAGCTAATTTTAACAGGCTTGGCTACAAGTGTTAACTTATTTTTATATTAGGTTTTTACTGTGCTTGCTTAGCCCAACTTGCACAATAAAAGGTCAGATCTGCACACAAGTACAGCTGGTGAGATGCTGATACCAGAATATCATATAGTCCCAATTCAAATAAATTATCTTTCTGTCGCCTCATCAAAAACAGTATTTCAGCTTGACCTATGTTTTTGCAGGAATTATAGGAATCATAGGAATTACTGAAAGCCACCACATTACCAGGGGCCTAGAGTCAAAATGACATTCAAACCTATGCACGTCTCAGAATGCTGCTATGCAAGATGTACCAGTTAGCTGAGTCAGATGCAATTAAAACCCAAAGCCCAACAATAACAAAGTAGTCTTCTTTTGGATTAAATATGAAATCTGCATCATTTCCAGGTCAAATTAAACACAGTACAGTATCTCAAAAATATGAGTTGAGAAAGAAAGAGCACTATTATATGACTCATGGAAGCAAGTACCTGCAGTTTTTATCAAACTATCTGCAGCGTGTGTTACATTACGTGGGAATGTTTCACTTTATCAACACTGGTATTCAACTAGTACTTATTTGAGAACCTATTTAGTAATATTCACCAAAATTGGTTATTAACTTTAGTTGCCACAAGATTATAATTCTTTTTCATAGGAATAGAATGAATCCATAAAGTATTCTGAAGTAGCTATTACAACACCAAGCCACAAGAAAAAGCTGTTTGACTTCCCACAGTCATTAGGCTCATTACAGTTTATAACTGGAAGAATGTTTCTGAGTATTTGGGCTCAAGAAACAGAGCTGCCTAATCCAGATGATGGGAGGTAATTATTCATGCTACTCACAGCTTGTAGTACTTTATAGATTCTTGTCATTTTTAATAGAGTCTGAAAAAAATAACCCAAACATGAAAATGGGTATACATATATATGCATCAAAAGATTTATGTCTACTTGCACCAGTAGAACTTCCTTTGATTGGTTCAACCCAAAAAACAAAACAAAGAAAATGCTGACATTATGTAGGAGACATATGAGACATATAGGAGACATATGTAGTAGTTGTTCTTTCCTATTGAGCTTTTTTCTTGTTGTTGATTTTTTTTTTAATTACAGTAGCGACCTTCTATTAAATTTTAGCCATAAAGAAGCAAGCAAAATGGTTTCATTTTAAAAATATATTTTAGAGTCAAATAGAAGAGAAGGTGATTTTAGCTGGACATAGAATAGGTTTTCAATCCTTCTTAAAGCACAGTCAGGAGATTATTGCTTGCTCTTTTTAGCAGTTTCTCTTAAGAATTACTACTAATATTATCTGGCAGACATTGCGATAATAATTTCCATTAGCCAATAAAAGGCAGTAAATATTTAACTTGCAAAATTCTTGGAGCTCTGCAGCATGTAAATGAAATGTTGTTTTTTTTTCCATGAAGAAGTGAAAAAATGTCTGATAGTGTCCATTAAAATATATCTATACATATATTAATATATTGATTATATTTCCAGAGGACATGAGCCTAATGTGTTTTGTTTGACCCAGAACTGAAGAAATTATAATCTTTTTTTTATTATGAAAAATCTAACAAGAATGATAACAAGGCTAATGTTACAGGAAGATGAAAAAGGTAAATCAATTGCTTCATATTAAATGAAAGAAAATACATAAGTGAGAACCAGGTCCTACCTGTCTTAAAAGTGAAGCTACAGTAAAAATAACTGAAAGCACAGGTAAAGAGGGGAAGAGTGTTCGCTATGATGACAAAATGAACTGCATAACAACTTGTCAAATATCCACTGGAATGACAATAGTGCATTTATCAAGGACACAGATCAGTTGTTTCTGAGGTCAAGAAGAGTTTGAATGATGAAAATAGAAATGTGGAATAAAAATATGAGGGCTTTTTGATGTTCCCCAGAAAAATGTAACAAAACTGAAACATGGTTTGATTATGAGAATCATTGTAATTTCAAAAATCCCCAGCAGGCTGAAAGGTGGTTGGAGATGATCAGAAATGAGGGAAAGCATGGTCAGGGAAGGGAGATGATTGAAACATGCAGAGTCTTAAGGCAATAGCTGATCATGAAAAGTTACCAGTACACATACTGGAAGAAAAATGGATATCTGAGTTACTGACATAGAGAATTTAGGTGAATTTATGATTGTGTGTACCCCAAGAGCAGAAGTAAGAAAAGACAGAGACAAAGCATTGTATACTATTCACAGCCCACTGTAGAAGGGATGAAAAGCACTCCTTGGAAGGAGTGCTGAAGAAACAATTCAAAAAATACAGAAGCTAGAGTCAGATACAAACAATTTCTTAGAGCAGATATGAATTGTTATTGTAAATTTGGTTTGAATAGGAAAATGTCATTATAAAAATACACTGGGGAAAAAATAGAAAAAAACAGATTTTAAATAGGTTTGAAATACACTGCTGTAGAACAGTTACATTATGTTTAAATTCAGTGTATTGTAGTCAGAGGCTTACCACCTAAAAGACTTATATATCACTGTATAATTTAGAGTAGTTGTTTTATGCATCATTATCTTAATAGCTATGCCCAGATCATTACAATTTATTGTAGGATAATTTATGCATGTTTCAGTACTGTTTTATGCCTCTACTCATTGCTAGATTAAGAATTAACTCAGCCTGAAATTAGGTTTTCCAGACTAAAGATAGGAATAGAATGAAAGAATCAACATATAGGTTTCTTTTTTATTACAAACGTCACTATGACAATGAGCACTGTGACCTGTCAGGAGTCACACTGACCTAGATTTAAGGTACTTGGCAAATTGACCTTCAGCCTTTAATTTACCTATTGCGGATGTGATAGTGCAGGATACTCCCAGTACACTAAATGACTTTTCTGTAATGGAGAAAGAGCAGAATGTGGATCTGTCATCTTTTGAGAACTATATTGACTTTTCAGACCGGATAACTAGTGAGTGATTGGTGTGAATGGGAGGTCATTGAAAGTCCTTAACTAAAAGAAACCAGTCCAGAGTGATTGTCAATTGACTGTTCATTGACTGAGAATAAGATACAGTACTGCAACATTTCAAAAAGTCATAGGCCTTATTCTGCTCTGTGCTATATTTGTATAATTCTGGGAATATGCGGATAGTCTCAAAATTCTTGAATTACTGTAGTATTTATTGTTGTAATTTATCATACCCATTTACTTCATCATTTCCAGAATATTTTTCCATCCATAAAAGGTGAATAAGAGCCCGAAGGTCCACATTTGTTATACAGTTGCCAAAAGTTAACTGCTTTGTGAATCTTCTTTGTTCTTAATTCTAGACCCAAAGGGAAGGAATTTTTCTATTGATTTCAAAAAACTGTCCTGTCTCTTCAATACCTCTCTGGAATGCTAACAAACATTAGTTTGATCATCCTCTTAAATGTAAATACAAATTGAATAAAGTCCTAAAAACAAAGAAGAAATGTCCAAGCCCCACACAACATGTAAAGAGTTTCTGGGTACAGTATATTCTCTATTTTGCGCATTCCTCTTAAAAAGAATTATAGAAGGCGCAATAAATATTTTAAATAATTTGGCTAATGTCAATGTTGTATAAACTCTAAGAGTATAGAAATATTGTTAACAGTGAATAACAATAATTTGGTGGGTCAGTTCATTAAAGGGGACAAAGTACTGCATAATATTTACAGTGCAAATAGTATTTCCTTCCTTACTACCAGGAAGAAGTTAATGTAGCAGAGCTTTCCCTGGTATGCCTGAATAATTGTTTCAAGGCTAAGTATCGGAAAGCTAGATCTAATAGATACTACAATTGAACTCAGTCAGAGAGTAGCTAGATGCATTATTGATTATGCATGTGCTTCAGAGTCTTGCAGTTTGCACATCAGCACTTGCACTAAGTAATAAACCTAGAAAAGTCTTAACATATCTTTTTAAACCAGCTAAGCAGAAATCATTTATTCCAGCAATTAAAAATATATATGGTCATGAGGTTACCACAATGAAGGATATTTATTTAGTTCAGTACTTTAAGACTTCTATTAAATATTGCATTCTCAAAATGACCTCTAACTTCCACTCATTAGATAATATCAGGCATTTTTTATTAGGAATTGATGTGTTTCTTTTGCACATCAGTGCACAGTGGATAATTTAAAAATTAAAAAACCACATTGGTTGAAAGAATAGAGTATGCTATTAGCAGCCTTTGATCTGGGAAAGCTGCCAGTCTGGCTGGTGTTAATTTAGACAGTATAAAAAAGAAAGAGCCTATACCTTCACATAAACACAATTTATTTAACTTCTATCAGGATTTTCCTTTTTGAGATGTAGAAATTTAGATTAATGAAATGCTTTCTCTTCACATTTAGTTTATTAGGGAATAAGCTCCTCACCCTGAATTCCTTCATACCACTATTTCAATACTTTCAACTTTTTGAGAAGGCATTCTTTGTTATTTGTTTGTTTGTTGGTTTGTTTGTTCATTTTAAATGCATTTCCTGGAAATTACCCTGAGGCAATTCTTCAGTTGTTTTTTTCTCGTCCCATCACAGACCATTATCTTTTGATGGAGTACATTTAGCCCTGATGTGATAGTCATTGCCTAAGCCTACAAAGTGTACTGTACCCCTTGAGAATAATAGAAGCAGAACCTGAGGAATCCAGGATCTGAGGATTTTCAGTGCGATGAAGGGACATAAATTCAAGGAGTGTATTTGGATGGGGAGCAGACAGTAAAACTAAAAACTAGAACAACAAAGTAGCAAAGATGTGAGGTGTTCTCCCTTTTTACCTGATGCTGAAACCTTCAGGCAGCTGATTACCACTTAATGGTTCATCACAGAGGTATTCAGGGCTAGATGATCAAAATGTCCGCTGTGCTACAAGTCAGTGTAAGAATCAGGATAAAGATACGCTGAGGAAGAAAGTCAGAGGACAGTTCAACCCATTATTTGGTTGCTCTGAGGGCTAGAATTTTATTATTTATGAGGCAGATGAAGTCTGAAGTTCACCATAGTCGCAAAAAGGAATTAAATTTGCACCCTCAAAATTGAGATATGTTAAATGGGTCAATGCTTTTACTCCTGTTTCTTTACTTTATATAAAATAATTTCAACTGTCTCCCAGATATGTTCTTTATTCCCTTCTTCCAACTATTATAAAGGCTGTCCCTAAAATTCAAAGTGCCTTTTTCCCTACTTATCCAAAAAACGCTAGATGGACTCCAGGGAAATGTGCTGGTTCTGTCACTTGAAAGAGGTCTGTAAGAAGAGAAATTGCAGATGCATCTTCCATCCTGCCACAACTGAGGAAGCAGAACAGTGGACAGGGAGCAATTGAATATGGATTTGTATTTGAAATTGTACCAATTAAGAGTTAAACATTTACTTCAGAACACACTTCTATAAAGTAAAGGTGTTAGCTGTGCTTTTTTATGATGGGTTGATCTCTTGCTACCTTTTGTCAGAACTACTGAAGATCTCTAATGTTGGCAGGTTCTTGGGGGCAGGACAGAGAATACATTTGAAGGGAAACAACAGATTAGCAAAAAAAAAAATAGAGCAGGACAGGAACAACTCTCCTACAATGGCTGTGTTTGTGTTTCAGACAGCTTCTTTGATGGGACTTTCACAGCAAATGGTACAGCTCAAGACATTAAAAATCTTTCATTATAAGCTATAGCCTTGGAATGAAGTTTTTCAAAATTCAGTAGGAATTTTATAAAATTAGTGTGTTACTGATGCATATAAGAAGAAGAAACATTGCAGTTAACCATCATTGGACCTGAAGTCCAACATCAGTCCAATTAGTTGAAGACTTAGGAACAGCAACATTATGTCTGTTACCAGAGACTACTTAATCTTTACAATGCTTGTTATAAACATTAATTAATTCTGACTGTATGTGTTTGGGATACTTAGATATTGTGTTCCCATGTGAAAGGATTAGCTGAGACAAAAAGAAGGGCTTGACTTTCAAAGGTACAAGCAGACTAAGACCTAAAACACAGGTTGTCTCTTACTGGGAGCTTGACAAGTGCCTAAATACTTTTAATGCCTTTGATGGACTAAGAAAACTGGAAAATCCTATTTGGTACCATAGGTACTTAGATATTTTTGGAAATCTGGCTTCCTGTGTCTTGCCAAGTCATGTGCCACATCAGAGATAGTCGGACTGGGGTAAGTGTGTCTCAGTGCACCTGCACTGATAATGTTCCCGAGCATGCCTAGAGATAAGCTGTACCTTTTCCAAGCCTGATACTGCCTTGAATTTTGACACAGAAAGTGTAACCTCAATTAGGCTCGGTACAGCTACCCTTGGGCAGTGTCCACATGATAACTTACACCACATTTTAATTCCAAGATATTCTTGAGGCATTTAATGTTAAAAATGTCTCAAAACCTGCCTTTCTAGAATGTTCACTGGATTGAAATTGCCATTCATACAATAGTGCTGACTTGGGACTTCATTTGTTACAGACCATGAAGAAGACAGCTGCCCACAAGCCCTGTTTTCAGTTGCTGTATACCTTATCAACCATGCCCTGCAGCCCTTGCAAAGAACTTCCATTGTCATGTACTCAAATCCATTGAATCCTCTTTCTGAGATCTTGTTATGCTAAAATATGTTTTGTGTAATTGTAAGTGTTTGATCTCCTCTACTCTCGAATCCCATCAGAGAAAGTCATGGCTGTTTGAGAAAAAACAGGAATGCAGATAGACTATAAATACTGGAATATGATGGGCCATCAGGAGCATCTCAGTGCTGCGTTGCAGTCCTTAATACACAGATTGCAGTAGTTCTATCCCAGACACTTGCATCTGTGTGGGCAGGGTAGCACAGCTATTTCATAGGGTGCAAATACCCTCTACATAATGAATACTTGAGCCAGAAATGGAATTCCTAATTTTTTTTTTTTTTCACCCAGAGATTTCCGTTTCAGGAAATAACATGCAAACAATAAACACAAAAGCTCTGCCCAGTGTTCAACTGTGAATCAAAGAGGGCAGACAGCTGCTTGAAAAACATTTCAACAGAACCTTTTGACAACGTTTAATTCACTCTGTGCAATCCAGTTGGAATCTGTTTGGTGTGCCCCCAAATCAGCTTGATAATGAGCTCATAACAGTTTTTTGATAGCAGACTGGCTGATTCATAAGCTGCTTGTCACTATTTCAAAAGTGATATATGAGTCACAGATATGAATAAATTCAAAATAAGAAATATTGGGGAGTCAATAAATCTGACTATTTCTTATGAATCTATCCAAATGTCTCCTGCACTGTCATTCTGCTATTTCACATTTTGCTAAGCCCATCTTCTTAGAATTTACTGTATATGCAAAACCAGCAGTGCAAGTAAGATGGTAATCAGAGCATAAAACAGACACATGCACTCTCCTATGTATTAATAAGTTAGTGGGGGTGGGTGGAAAAGAAATGGAAAATAAAACAGACCTCAGATAATTCCAGAATGACAGAAGTGATGTAATGCTCAAATTATAGTTCTTTGAAGTAGGCTCTGTGTGCACTAAATACATAGCACATGGTGAAAATTGTGTGGCAACTGCTGTGGTAGAATTTGTCTTGATTAAGACTCCATATGAAAAGATAAATCTTTCTAAGTAGAAATAGGAGTTCAGTGAATTGAAGCCAAACATTCAGCATGCTATTTGAGTTCAGGAAGTGAAGTAAACATGGTTTTGCATAATGTATTAGAAACCACTGTATTGCATTAGGAAAATTTACAATGTCTATATACTCTCTGAAAATAAGATAGAGCAGTTCCTCAACTTGCTGTTTAAATTTTTAAAAATCAAAATCATATTTATTCAGACTGTGGTTTTAACATCCCTAAAATGAATTAAGGCCTTTTTGTTACTATGTATCGCCTGGGTTGGTTTTTCTGACAAAATTTGTGTCCTCCATATCTGGAAAACATACTACTGTGGGATCATAGTAGAGAATGAAGTTTCCAAACTGGCTTTAGTATGAGCTGACTTGTTCTTTCTGACCAAAGTGTGAAACACTGCTATTACTGACTGTAGTTAATAGATGGGTTAATCATGTGTGAGTAAAGGATTGAACCAAAAAGCATTTTCTTACAAAGCAGATAAGTGCAAGCCCTTAATTAAAATGTACTCAACAAACAGAACCCCCACAATGATTCATCTACATACATTGAAAAGCAAGAACAAAGCTGGCACAGCTTCATACCCAAGGCAAGCTGCTAGGCAAAAATATTTGGAAAAGATTTTAGACCAAATGTTTAATACTCATAACATACAGCTATTTTTCCTATTGCCTGTTACAGGTATACCTAATAACTGCATCAACATGTTGTAGCTGATAATTATATATGTAATAGAAGAGCTGAGGCTAGTCATACATTTTGCAGTCAGTTGTGTAGCGAAATGGAGCTGGATTTACCTTGTCAGTGCCTCCAGGTCTTGACATTTCTTCCAAAGATTTAATTTTGTTTTGTGTTGATGTAATTAATGGACTCTGGAACTTTTTCCATTTTATATGGAATGATTATTTTACCATCATCCGCTGACCTAATTTTAATAAAAATAGGGTTTTTTTAATTGCGCTGGAAGCACTTAACTGTTGAGATGCATAATTCAAAATTTACATTGTTCTTCATCCCAACAAAGCCAGTAGGACCATATTCTGGTTATGTATTTATTTGATGCCTTAAACTATAAACTTGGCATTGGGGGAAACAAGCAAATATAAACAAAGAATATTTCATGCTCTTCTCTAGGGTTTTGGGATCTTTTGTGGTCACTTTTATGCAAGCTTGTAAATTTTATACTCCAAACCATTATTAACAAGGGATAATACTGAAGCAGAGCATTCATTAGAATACACTAGTAAAGATGTGAATTTTGTTTAAGTCAGAATATACAGGGTGTAACTTGTGATGTAAAGCAGTGCAGCTCCATTTAATTTAGTTGTGTCACCAAATTTGAAGTGCCTAGTACTACAGTCTTAGAGTTTTCACAGACTCACAGAATATCTTTGGAAGGGACCAGTGGAGCATGCTTGCTATTTAATATTATTCTCTGTGTTAGAGTGTGGAGAATTGTTAGGCAGGTGGATGGTTCCAATGACCTACTCACACTATTACACATGTAATACCAGTCAGTCATCTTTAACAAAATCCACACAAATAGGCATCTCAACCAAACATTACCCCAGAATTACAATTGTAATATGGCATTAATGTGTTTATTATCACAGAGAGAAGAGGCAACCACACCACTCCTTAGAATTCAGTGGACCATCTATTACTAAAGTAATAGGGTGGATTATGGTGGTATTGAGCCTGCTCTACGACCTCAGTAGCTCCTGAAAAGCTTTGACTGAAGAAGTTGAGCACTCCTTTCCCTACCAGGAGCTTTTGCATGACAAAATTGAGAACAATTCTGACTGCAGCAGCTGCCTGAGCAAGGTGGGGAACAAAGGATAAGCAGTTGACTTTCTTATCCTTGGTAAATCATTTACCTGAATCATAGTCCAAGTGAAATGGCATCATTGTTACTGGATTTTTTATAAAAAACTCCAACCATCTAGTAGTTACTAACTTGAGATACAGCAAGGATAGAAACTTATGGGTGACTACAGCAAATCACCTTGCTATCGTGTGAAGCACAGTCTTAGGTGAGGCCCTTTGAGCAGTTAAATGAGGCCATTTGAGTTTTCCTAGGCTGCCACTGGCTACACAGTGACTCCAAGTGGGGTGATTCTTGGACTCACCATCATTCCTGTTTGTGATACTTGAAAGACCGCTGCTGATAGTGAGAAGTAGGCTGACTCTTTCAGGCACAACCCATGCCTGGGGAGAAACATTGAGAGATTTGACATGAGTATTTCACTGAATCTCAGGGAAATTTTTGGTGGGTACCTTTGCACACTTACTCATGTAGATGAATAAATTTCTGTGCCTCTGTGTGTGTGAATTGATTATGGTATGAGCATTGTCACTGTGGATCTATAATCAAGTTGTTGTCATAATCTTAGTAAGTCCTATTGAATCACTTTGTAACTATTAAATTAGTCAATAATTAGGTGCTGCTAAACCCTTTTGTAACCTTATATTTTTGTATCCATATCCTTTGCACCTTCAATCTTTTGCAATTCCACTCTCCATGTAAATCATTCTTAGTTGATTCTAATAAGATTTTCCTATGTATACTTCATCTAGGTCATAAGCAATACAGTGAACTTTTGCATTGAGCTCTGCTAGTTTCACTTCCATAAATTTATATTAAAATCTGCTTTTGCCATTACCCTTGATGGTGATTCTTTAAGCAGCCTATTCATCACAGTAGGCTACCCTTTTATTCATATTCCTCAAATAAAAATAAGTCCATCTCTGCAAAGATCAGAACTTTTGGTCAAGCTGTTTAGAGGGTGCAGCCAGTCCATCAGTGTGGTGGACATCAGATGGACTTAGATGCTCTGGGTGTGCCACCATTCACAATCCTCCTCTGCCCCATTCATGACACTCAGGATGCAGAGGCAATATCCTGCTACACACCCTATTTCTCCTCTAGCTGTCCCAAGGAGGTCCGAATGCCTGGGGCCATTCAGGAGATGACAACATCCTTGGCATATAGTATAATTTTCAGCTAAGATGGAGGAGAAGGATCCCAGGTTTTATGCTCAAGGGTCTTGCACAAACAAAAGAAAATGCTGTTTTGTTTCCAAATGAGCAGCAGCAAAAAAGATTAGAGCCCAGTGACCACAGTGGCGTGCTTAATGCATATGTGTGACAAGAACAATATGCCAGTTCTTAATGAGAAGCAGAAATTTTTGGCTCTTACAGTACTGCAAGATTTTCAAGTCTTTACAGTCACTTTTAACATGAGAGGCATATGTGATGTTTTTCTTCATCTATAGCTACAAAAGTACACACAGACATCAAATGTACATGTGAAAAAAGGGGAGAAATGATGCATGTATAACAAAACAGACGGTGCGGTGATGACAATTTGTAATCTACATATTGAATTTTTTAATTTAATAGACAATAGCCTGTCCTAATGTTTTAAGCCAACAAAGTATTTCCTGGCTCCAAATGTTAGCTAAAATAACTTTTTTCCTTGTTAATTTCCAGTTCTTGGCTGCATTTTGTGCTAATTTCAAACATATGTCATATACAAAATATGTTAATTTTGAAAGCCAAATCTGGCAGGAGATGATTGTTGAACTGGCATAGAGACGTTTGGGACAAACAGACAAGCTCAAAGTTGGCAAGATACATTTGCAAACCACAATGTGTATTTTTTAAAATCTTTTCCAGTTATTTCCATGTGCACACAGGCAGGAATAATGAAGGAAAGACAAATGGTCTCTAAGAAAATTTCAATATGAAATGAAAACACCTTTAATTTAGACATCAGCTGCATTTTAATTTATCCCATAAAGTTTGAAAAATCAGAGTTCAGTGTTTTATGCTATCTTTAAATACCATAGATTAAAATTAGGGTAATTGAAATGTGATGGTGTTTATGATACATATTTACACTTTACTGAAACAACCACTAGTGAAATTGGCATAGAAAGACAGATTGTTATGATTCTTGCAAAAATCCTATAGACTACTGTCAGTTCAAAACAGTTGTGCTTCACTTGTTCATTATGCTGCTTTACAGAAGTGATATTTTCTCAAAAACACTCAATGAAATATTCATATCAGTTAAAAATAATCTCTCCTCAATATTGACCTCTTCATGAGATTAACCCAAAACTTATTCAATTTCATAGCCTGTTCACAGTCATTTTTGTTTCTTAAACTTTTTTATACTAAAATATTTTTATACATTTTATATATAAAAAGCTATATCTGGGAATAAGCATGTATGTTTAATTCTAAACTTCTACTGCACTTATTTGTGCATATATATTATTGAGATGATTGTAGCAGTAGGACTTGATATCATTTAATACACATAGGAATTTTGAAAATTATGGACTTAATTCTAAGAGATATGTCTTTAAATAAAAATATAGCTGCAAACTGAAGTGTAAAACTCCCTCAAAAGAATATGATAATACAACATAAGGCAGTAGTACAGGGAGAGATTGAATATCTGAAGAATATAATCTTGATTCTGTTTTATTGGTTGGCTGCATTACAAGCTCAGATTATAGGAGCAATTGTCCTTTGTCCTATATTTTCTAATTCTTTACTTAGAATTTATTTTCTACTCCTTTATTTAGAATTGCTTTTACAATGTGATTTAAGTATATATGTTTCTTCAAGATCTGAATTGGAACAAAAATGTGTTAAAATTTTTCTTGGTTGGGCATTCTGAAAAATTTTGGTAATAAGTATTGATAATGCCAAGCATCACAAAATACGTATTTGGTGCTAAACTATTTAAATATATTAAAAATTTTAGTATAAGATTAAAAGCATAAGTAAATCAGATTATAAAATCTAAATTAACTCATTTGCAGTGAAAAAACCCACACTTTCTGACATTATAAAAATGGAAAGAATGAAAACAAATTATTTTTTTATAAACCAAAACTTTTCTCTTTCAGAATATTTTGATTTCACTAAGACTACATTTTTAGGCAATAAACTATTGCATTCTGCAAAACTATTTCTCACCTCTCACCTAAAGTAAGTAATGATCTCCTTTGAGATGTAAGTTATGAATAACTTCTGTAGGTGGACAAGTCCACATTTATTTCTGCTTATAGTAGTTGATATCCTGCTGTCTCAGACAGACACATAATTTTCCAAAATGCTGAAGGTCTTCATCACCACAACAGGTCTTCTATCTGAAGAAAAGCAGAAATTACAAAAGAACTGACAGAAAGATTGTCAGGTGTCTTTGGTGATTTGTCTGAATGCTGAGGGAAAACAAGCCCAGCTAATGCTGTGACTTCTAACATAGAGCAATTTCTGCAAAAATCCTATAGAATTATAGTAACTGGAGTATAGTTAATTGTCTTGGAAATCTATACAAGGAATTAATTACCTTGCAGTCAGGTACTGTAGGATGATTACTTAGACATCATGCACTATACAATGAAAATAAGGCTATAGCATTGGACAATTAAAACAAACAACAAGCAAACACCAAACCAAACCAATAAACAAAAACAAAAAAAACAAACAAAAACCAAACAAAACAAAACAAAACCAAACAAACAAACAAAAAAAACCCAAAAAAATCACAACAACAACAACAAAAAAAAACAAAAAAAAAAAAAAAAAACAAACAAAAAAAACCAAAACCAAAACCAAAACCAAAACCAAAACAAATCAAAACAAAAAAAAAACAAAACAAAAAAAAAAAAACAAACAAAAACAAACAAACAAACAAAAAAAACCAAAAACCACTGTAAATAAGCTTTCATACATAAAATGTATGGAATATAGAAGTCAGATTGAGAAGGCTTAAAATATACTTAAGTACAACTCTGGACCTTTTGAAATTATAGCAATCAAAGGTTCTCACAGAAGACTGGTTGTATTCTGTACCTTGAACCAGCATCCTAAGTTCTGTATCTTAAGTCTTTTAGATTCGTCTGTGCTTGGGGGAAAAAAATAGACCTCTCCATAAGAAGATTCATCCTGTCTGTCTTGGACTGCTATCCCAGGTGCATTGATTCCCTCTGTTTACATTTTATTCTTTAAATATAAGAAGATAAATTAATAAGATGATAAGAAGACTAATAGCCCAAATCAGATATTCACTGCTGAGATAGTTAGGATTACTGCACTCCTGTTCAGAGGAATTGGTCTCTTGAAAGTGGGTTAAGAAGACATTTACATCCACTATGTAAAATGAGAAGATAAACTTTTCACTTGAGCTTTTCTCTCAGGACTCCAGAAAACATTTAAATGGTTTAGCATTGAATTTGTGGATGTGGAAATAGCAAGTTTGTGGATAGACCAGTTCTCTTTCTACATATATTAAAAATGCACTTCATACTCTCACTTAATCTGCAAAAAAATGGCAGGAGATGGCAAAACAGAAAGAGTCAGCAAACAAAAGTAGAGTAGCCTACATCACAAGAGCATGGGTAATACCTTTACTGTCCTCAGGCAGGTATTGAAGGAAATGACATCCAATAGCCAGAACAGGGAAAGCTCAGCTGTTCTTCTGTTAATTCAATGTAAGTTTTACTTTTTATATAGGATTTATTTTCTTTACTCATATTAATTGATCTCTTGTTCTGCAGTTTGCACTCAGAGCTAAATAGCAATTAAATTGTATCTTCAGCTAGAGATCCAACTCAAAGTGAAACAAATATAACTTTCTTTTTGTTTATTAGATGAAAAACACATGAAACTTGAGAAAAGAATAAGAATTTAGCTGGCCTTGGTGAGCTGATACTTTAGAGAAGGAAAAAAATATTGCAGAAGGCAGATTTATCACAGATTAATTGGATTTTAAGGTTACAGAAATTTTTAGTTATACTTACACTCTTAGACTTGGATAATGCATATCTTCCTATAAATAAATTTCATAAAAGGTCCTGTTGCCTCAAAGAAAGAGCTGAAGCAGAATTTTTTGTTTACAATGACTTAAAATCTTGATCTCATGTACATTTATTTCAGAAGCTTAACTTTACTCATGGGATGAAAATACAATGCTTTATAGACAAAATTGTCCATAAATTCTCATTACTGAGCTTTTCTCATGTGCTTATATGTTTGCTAAAACCCAACCATGTGGGATGTAATTTTACAAACTGAATGTCCATTGCAGACTGCTCTCAATAATTTTTTCCTCATCATTTTTTTGCAAGAAGTTCAGACATTTTAATTATTTCAGAGGAGATGTATTATCCTTTTGCCTTAAAGGAGTGGTTAACCTACACTTTGAGAAGCTCCATTGTCCACTCTTGTTACTTGAATCTGGGATTCAAGAAAGTTTGCTATATCATGAAAAAGGGAAACTTACAGTAGGAGTTTAAAGCAGGATAGGTAAGGATTGCATATTCAGTTGCAATTCTGGGACAGCATCACTGTGTGACTTCACAGTCTTAATGATTTTTTTTAACCTCTAATATTGCTGGGGTTTATTAAATACATATAAAGTGGGTTTGTATTCAACAATTCCATTAGCAGTTCCTTGAATGTACAGCTGGGTCTCCAGGAAAAGCTAGACATTTGGTAAATATTGAGTGTGTATCTGCTTACAGATATACAAGATATGATTTTTCCCCAAATCAGTCTTCTTTCAACAATGTTTAAAAATCATCTGTTCATTTCATAGTCATTTGGGACCTTATGAAACATTACACTTTACTTCACTAAAAACAGAAATTTCAAAGATAAATATAAATTATTATGCAGCAATAAGAAGATACTTCATAAAATAAAACAGGAATTTAGCAGTCCTATCCTTAATGATTGAAACTTGATGTATATTTAATCCCCTGTGAATATGTATCAAGATTTTTTAGCATGTGAGAATATGAGGAACAGATAAAATTTTCCATTCCTTGTCAGTACCAACATTGTTGACAGAAGAGCTTTTTGATGCTGTAGAACAGGTTTTTATTTGGGCAACTTAAAACACATTAAAATGTGTAATTAATTTTTTTATGAACACATTTGACATCAATAGAAAAATGTCATTATAGAGAGCAATCAATGATTCTTGAATTTCAAAGAGGTTTCATGCAAAGGTGACAGATTTTCTATATACCTTTTTTGCATGTTAATCCTCTTTCAAAAACACTAGATTAAAAAGGTAGTGTGTACTTTCCTTAAAAAAATGAAGAAAACAATATATTCATATAGATTCATTTAGACTGTAAATTGAATGTTTTTAATGGTACAAAACATTTTCCTATTATGAAGTTCTCACAATATATTCAGTCAGCATTGTATCAAAAAAACTTTTACTGGCAAGCTTGTGTTGAAAATTTCGACTCTTGGTGTTTCAAAGGACCTGATGAACTTCTAAATAGTGTGCTGTATTTAGCATACTATAAACGCACATTGCATAAGATTTTTCAAACTTCATATATACACATGATGAATATTAGTTTGCGAATGTCTGTGCATGAGTAGTATTGTATACTTTAGCAGTTAGTCTTCTAAAAAAAAAAGATGCTCCTTGCAAAGACCCTTCCTAGTTTTATCTTTGCCTTTCTTACTCTTTTGTCTTTAAAGTCTTTCTTTTTCCCCCCAACTTCTCTATGTCCTTTATCCAGATAATATTATTGATGTCTGATAAGTGGGAAGGGTACAGAAAACTCTCATTTGAAAATGATGAAGATTATAATTTAATGGTTTAATTCTTCTTCAGTAAAGGATTTATTTATTTAATAATAAATATAATTTGCTACTTTAAATAAAGTCAAGAATTCTGTCAAAACTTTATTTAAATTGATTTTTTAAATTCTATTTTTCTGTCCGGTTTTATGTTCATAGGTAGCTTCTCTAGATCTTTCAATTAACTATATATTATGGCTATTCCTCTTGCACAGATTTCAGCTTGCTATGCTACACAGTGGAATGGTGCTACCTTTACATAGTACCAGTCTAAAATGTGTGTTTATATCAATTGATTTCAAGAGAGTCACTGATCATAAGTGGCTTCTATTAAGTTAAACACAGAGAGCAAAAGTGATACTACCACAGCAGAAGAAGATTTGATCTCAGTTCACAGACCATTCTATTTTAAGGTACATTATCCAATTCCTGCTAAAACATCATTTGAACTGTGGAAATTTTGGGACCCACACTGACAGACTAGGTTTGACTTTGAGAATGGTATTGTCTTGGTTCTCTTTTTCCCCAGGAAAAAAACCTGGAAATTTTTCAGTCACTTTCTGTATGATTTTATAGCATATAGAGGTGTGTTTCTGCCTAAAATTCTGTAATTATGTTCTTGGTATGTATTAATGCTGTTTTCTTATAAGAGTGTTACTAACTTTAAGGGAACTACACTGCTTAGAATGATACATGCACTTCAATTTCTGAAACATCAGATACCCAATCTTCTTTAATAATGGCAGAAAAATGTCAAAACAGCCTTATATAGAAAAGTCAAAGTCATAAGATTATTAAGGTTGGGAAAGGTCTCCAAGATCTCCAAGTCCAACCTTTGACCGAACACTGGCACACCAATAAAACCCAAGCACCAAATGCCATGTCTAGTCATTTCTTGAACACTTCCAGGGTGGTGACCCCACCAGTTCCCTGGTAAGCCCATTCCAATGGTTAACCACCCTTTCAGTGAAAAACTTTTTCCTGATCTTAGTCTGAATATTTCATGGTGTAGGTTGAGACCATTTCTACTCGTTCTGTCACCAGCTGCCCCAGAGAAGAAGCAAACACCTGTCTTGCTTTCCTTTCAGGTAGTTGTAGAGAGCTGTAAGGTTTCCCTTGTGCCTTCCTACCTCCATGCTAAACCATCCCCAGCTCCCTCAGCTTCTCCTCCTAGGGTTTACTCTCTAGACCCTACACCAGCTTTGTTGCCCTTCTCCAGACATGCTCCAGCAACATAAGACCTTTTTTTCCAAGACTGAAAACTGAAAGATATCTTGCAATTATACTCTGGCTCATTGTTTATACTTGCTAAATGAAATAAGACTAAAAAACACTACAAAAAAAAAAGGAAATTTTGAACAAGCCTTATTTTTGAGGGCATACTTTTGGGAATGCTGACATTAAAATGTATTTTGATAACAAGTTCAATTTGGTGGAGCCTTGCCATTCTGTGAAACAATGCTAGCTGAATTCAAAACAGGACTGCTGTCAGATATACAGAATGTAATTGCAGATTAGAGAATTGGAGTTCATGCAAGTCTCTTAGTTTCTTAAATAAATACCTTTAGTTTCTTAAATAAATATATGAAGGTAGAAATTTAAGTTTGTAGGTATAAAGCCATGAAAACCTTACTGAGACCAATAGGTTCATACAGTTGGATCTGAAAGAAGAATTTCACTACTGATCCTCCCCACACACCAAAACAACAGAAAATGTGTTTTTATTGGATGGGAGGAGATGTTTGTGCTGCCAGCCCATATTCATATACAGTGTTGATGTTTAGAAAGTGTACAGAAGGCTGGAGAATGTTCCCAAATGTCTTACAGAGACTGTCATTGAACATGAACATTCAAAATTTTCACACTAGTTCCTACCTACTGGAGGTGAAAACTATGTGTGCATAAGGGAGGGCTCGTCACTCTCATGAAGTTCTCTTGAGCTCTGTGATAGGTGAGGTATAAGGTGTGCAATGAGAACATCCCCTCCTTACACTCAGAGCAGGGTGTGGCAGCCAGCTGGGTGTCCATGACAACATTCTTGGTCTGGGGAGCTGGTGCACTTGAGTTTGCATACCCCATGACTGCTGTCCTCATGCTGCTCTACCAAGCTGGTAAGTTAGAGGTACTTTACTTTTGTCCTAAAATGTGGCATCCTGGGTTTGGGTTTAGATTAGGGGTTCTAATCTATGTTAGCTAGCCGAGTCCTGTGTACCCCCATGCACCCCCCATGCCACCTCCGCGGTGGCTCACTCCAGGCTGCCTGCTATTGGAGCGTCCCCCTGTCACTCCTGTGACCACTCCCCCGTCCAGTCCTGGGAGTTCTGTGTCTGTCACCCTGATCCCGCAATCCCACTTGCCCTGAAGCCCCGAGTCCGCTCCTGTGGTGTTCCGGTTGGTCGCTGTCTCACGTTATCGCCGCGGCACCCGCACCAATTGGGCAGGGGGACGTCTGCCCTCCCTGTCACACCCCCTATATCATCCCGCTCCCCCCCGGTCCCAGCTGCCATTTCCCCTGTGCGGGCGCCAGAAGCATGGGTCGTGGTCTCCCTGCCGCAGCTCTCCACGACAATAAAACCTTCCCGCCTCCCTCGTGGGTGATTTGGACATTCCTCCCCTCTTCGCCTCAGGCCCTCGCGCGGGCGACAGAACCCGGCAAGCCCCGGCTGGTGAGCCGCCGCAGCGGCACGCGGGAGACAAGCGGCAAGCCCAAGCTCCGGAAGGAGGCAGTGCTGGAAGGCACTGGAGCTGCCCGGAGCCGGGAGAAATGACGCACCACTGCACTAAAAGCCAAGGTACATGAAATAGGTATCATCTGTGAGCTGAATTGTAGGAAGTCATTTTTTAAACCAGTGGGATAACTATAAGCTTCCACTCTTTTTGTCTTCTCCCATGTTTTAAGTTGTGTTCCACATAGATGGAGTCTGGTGGTAAGCTTCAGTAGAGAATTTTTTGTGCAGTTTTTCCCAGGTTCCCTCCACCACTGTCACTGTCATCCATTAAAACATACATATGCAAATCAAAACAGTAAATAGTAAGCAAATATCTGCAACAATTTAATGTCCCTCGTATTCCTTTAATTGGTAATAGGATTGCTGAGAGCCTGGAAGATTTGTTTGGTAAACAACTTTAGATTTAAAAACTTGGTGTTCTTATAACAATAAGACATCTAAAATTTCCTAGTTTAGAAAAAATGTTCCCTTCTAGTCTTGAAATTTGAAAAAAAAAACTTGCCTTGTTTCAGGTTTTTGAAAATACTGTGTTTTGATGCTGATTTCATGTATTTTACATTTAAAAAATAGGTCATTGCAAAATTAAAATGGAAATTACAAATTCAGAGTGTTAAACCAAGACATTTCTCAGGCAAATAAGTTATTTGTTCTTATGTTTTACCTTGAAATAGAATTCTGACATAGTATCTGTGACAACCCACAGTAACCTACTCCTTTAAAGCATTCTGATAAAAGTTTCTCTAGAAATTTATTTGTCTAAATTTTCTGTTGAGGTAAATATGGATATTACATATTTCTCCTGCAATGTGTTTTAAAAAATATCATCTATATGAAAATTATCACATTTGTCTTATGCATACACTCTGAACCAAATATTTTCCAAACCTTCCTCTACTGATTACGTAATATTGTTTTGAATATTTCAGAGGCACTCCTTTGTCACATAGATCACATTAACATTTTCCACTTCCCATCTGAACACTGAGAATGAACACTTAAATAACCTGGATACATCCTCTAGCTTCAAGGAGTAATAGCAGCTGTCCCAGACATTAGTAATTTTTAAAAAGCAATAGAATTTGCTTAGCTTTCAGACAAAGTGTGACACTGCTTGTAAGTCACATTTATGTCCTGCCACTACAGTGAAGAGAGAATAAATGTTCCATATTGAACAGGTAATTGAAAAAGAAAAGCTTTTTAAGTTTGAGAACAGAGGGGTGAATTTCTGTATGCAATGAGTGTGGTTTACATCTGATTGTGGTTTGGGGTTGCCAATTTTCAAAGAGAAACACTGTTAGGTCACTGAACTCTACAGAAATATATGTTTTTTTCAAAGTGAGTGGGAAAGTCAAACTCTTTCTCCTGTTACATCATTCAAGAAAGTAGGTCAACAGCTAAAAGTTCCAGCTGTTGGGCAGAAGCGTGCTTTTATTATGTTTGTATTCTTCTGACACAATTCTCAGTGCAGTGAATAAGGGATTTGTATGAGAACTGAAGTCACTAAGTCTAATTTCCAAGTTCTATCTTAAATGGTTTCATATGTTAGTCAGAATCTGTGTTACTTAAGGAATAACTGGAAAGGAAATAATCAAGGACATCATAGCTCTAATCGATTTTCCTTCTCCCTGCCTTCTTTTCCACTTCTGATGTTGGGATTCATTTTTTTCCTTTCATGTTCATGCTCTGTAGACTGCTAATACTGTCTCTTTCATTTTTATTTCCTCCTGATTTTTTCTGGCTATCATTCTCTGAGTTTAATAGTTTCATGTCTTCTAAAAGTTCCAAGGTAAAAAGCCATGCCTTTGGACATTCATAGAGATGATGCTACCCTTTGGAATAAAGTCTACAGTTGCTCCTTAGTTTTAAATAACCAAAGGATGTTGGACAGAAGGTATAAAAAGTATTAAAGTATTACACAATCTTTCTTGTCCTCAGCTCCTTCTTCACTGACCTCAGTGTCTTCAGAGTTATTCTTCTCACATGTTCTCACCCCATTCTTCTCACCTTCTCATTCTTCTCTGGCTGCAATTATATCTGAGCAATAATGGGGGGGGGGGGGGGGGGTATGTTATCTTTCTTAAATATGTTACCACAGAGGCTTTATCACCATTTCTGATTTGGCCCAACCTTTGCCAGAGGAATGTCCAACTTTGGAGCTGTCAGGGATTGGCTCTCCCAGACCTGGGGGAAGCTTCTGGCATGTCTTCACAGAAGCCACCCCTGCAGTCCCATCATTACCAAAGCTTAGCCAGGCAATCCCAATACAGAGACTCAAGCTTACCCTCAATTTTCACCTTATTGATTTGGATACCAAGAGTGAGATATTTGATTATGTAGACATTCTCCATGGAATTTTACAAATGTTAAAAAATTCTGGTATTACAGATACTTTTGAATTTATGTCATCTGGCCTCCTGGGATCACTGGTATGTAATTTTTATGAAATCAAATTCTACTTGTCCAACAAACATCTTTTGCAGTTGGTTTGCTGTTTAGTTTTATTAAAATATTTTTTAATTATTTTCTTGGAAACCAATTGCTTTCATGTGCTTTAAAATGACAAGTTTAAATGTTTCAAATATGCTGCATCAATACATGTGTTTGTTTTTCCTGAACAGTACAAATGACTCAGACTCGTTTCTGTGAGATAATTACTCCAGAGTTTCAAACTCAAGACGGTCTACAATATGTCTGACATATTTTAAATAAAAGGTGGGAGGCATGAATTTGTAATTTTAGATGTTGCTGAAACACATTACAGTAAGCAGAACTGCAAAATTATTAACTGACATTGGGAAGTATGATATTTATTTAAATCTAGTACTGTGTTCACAGTTGCCTTGCACAGGGACTTTGATGCATATGCCAAGGTTATAATAAGAATACTCTTAAGGTCCATTTAGTGCAAGGCTGAACAGTCACAGTTCAGTTTACATCAAACTCAGTTTTTCTACTAGCAATGAGAAAATTGATGTTGCTGACACTATAAATAGAGAGCCCTGCTAATTGCTTGCAGGCATTTTCATCCTTCTTCTTTTACAGTAGAGAGGCTGTTCAAAGACTGGCAGTCTTGGGCTGTGAACACATAAATGTAAAACTTGGTATATGCAACAGGTGCTATAAGTTAGGATGAATAAATGCAACTGTATAGCAGTTTGGAACAAATTCTAAAAATGTTACATGGTGTGCAAAATGTTAGTAGTAGATTATTTGTTATGCTTGCTCAGAGGGTGAGACTGACACTCATTTCCTGTTCAATCCATACCAGATTAAATTGCCTTGAAAATACCAGAAGTTCATGAATGTAAAGAAGAAAGACATCAACCATTATGCAATGAATTAAATATTGCTTCATTTTATATTGCTTACGCTTCTCTTAGGATCCCCCAAAATAAATTCTTAAACTTAAATAATTCTTAAATAATAATAATAATTCTTACATAATAATAGTAGTTCTTAAACTTAAAAATTCTTACGTTTATAGATAACTAATTGGACATATTTAATTATTTCTGACCTGTAACTTCTAACGCTAGCTTTTTGAACTTTTATTCATAAACATAGAAGGCTAGTAAGCTGTTATATTTTTAAACTATGGTTCTAATATAACAGAGATTTCTAGCATTATATATGAATCTGCTGTTTAAGAAAAACCCTGCTGTATTACAGCAGTAGTGATGAATATGATGAACTGGCAATATGTTAACAACGAGCTGGCAATGCCATGCATACATGAGCTGCAGCCTTGGACTGCGAAGCCATGTGGACAAAACCACAGGTGTGTGGTAGCTCACCAGAGCTAATATGGCAATAGGTTACTGCGACCCGCAAAGTGCTTAGGGTCCTCCCGACAGCACCCATGAGCACATTCCCAATGACAGTTCCCCACCTCTAAACCTCTGTCTCTGGCATGAATGCTCATGCTGTATTGGTATCATCTGAGTGAAATCCACACTCCTTTTACAGAAAACTTGTTGTCTTTATTGCCATTCACTTTTTTAAAAACAGTATCCGGTCACACATGCAGTAAATATTTTCATCCTCTTCATAGTATGTAGGGGGAATGTTATTATAGACCCACAGAACCATTAAGGTTGGAAAAGACCTTCAAGATCATTGAATCCAACACTTGACCAAACACCACCATGTCAACAAAACTGACCAAACTGTAGGCATTTCTTGAACATTTCCAGGGATGGTGACTCCACCACTTCCTGGGGAAGCCCATTGCAATCTTAACCTTCTCCTAATCCTTAATCCTTCTTTCTCAGTGAAGAAATTTTTCCTGATGTCCTCCTTAATCTAAACCTCCATGGCCCAGAATGAGGCCATTTCCTCATGTCCTGTCACTGGTTGCCTGGGAGAAGAGACTGATCCTTATCTTGACACACCCTCCTTTTAGGTACTTGGTAAAAGCCACAACATCTCCTGCTAGTCTTCTTTTCTTCAAACTGAACACCACCACCTCCATCAGCCATTCCTCATGTGACTTGTGCTTCAGACTCTCAGATAGCTCTGTTGACCTTCTCTGGACACACTCCAGCATCTCAATGTCTTTCTTGAACTGAGGGGCCCAAAACTGAACACAGGAATTGAGGGTGTTGCCTCACCAGAGGGACAATCACTGCTCTGGTCTTTGTGGCCATAAATGCTTCTGACATGAGCCAGGATGCCCTTGGCCTTCTTGGGCACCAGGGCTCATGTTCAGCCACTGTAAACGAGCACCCTTCCTCTTTCTCCAGGAAGCTTTCCAGCCACTCTGCCTCCAGCCTGTGGTCCAGCATGGGGCTGTTGTGACCCAAGGGCAAGACCCTGCACTTCACCTTGTTGAACCTTGTACTGTTGGTCCTGGCCCATTGATCCAGCCTGTACAGATTCCTCTGCACACCCATCCCACCTTTCAGCAGATGAACACTCTACCTCAACTGGTAATTGCACTGTAGCTGCTCACTGTGGATGCATTCACCTATTAATTTCCTTAATTGTGTTTATAAATTCTGTTTTCTTAAGCCTGCCTACCTACAGAATACCAAGCAGATTTCAAAGTGGGATTAATTTGTAGGTTTAGTAGCCCAATCAGTAGCAATCATCAATAATTCTTTCTCTACTATGAACCACAAGAGTGGTGTGGTGTGACCCAGAGATTGAATGCAGCCCATGTCTGTATTTCCTCAGGATCATTGCCACTTCTTTTTATGTATATTTATTGGCTGTTACTAGAGAATGTGCTAGTGACTGTAAAATAAATTTCAAAGGCTTATATTGTCCCTGAGCAGGGAGAGGGTTCCACTCCCCACCCTATGGTAATGTCAAAATAAGTATCAAAGATTAAATGAACAGTTGAAAAAAAATTCAATCCGTAGAAGAGGATCAAATTACAGTGAACTTCCCTCCTGGGTTTGCTACCCATAATAATGACTTCATTTAGAACTAAATTACTGAAAAGTGTCACTTTAAAATGTGCCCTGTATCTATCTCAGTGTCAAGTTCAAGTAGATATTTTGTGGAATGATAGGATGGTTGAAGCGAGCCTTAAGTATTCTTTATAAACTAGACATTTAAACTGGTGAGGCAGCTTCTAATCTATCTGAACATAGTCTCAAAATTCTTACAACCTATTTTCAGGGGAAGCAGTACTCTCCAGAGAGACAATGCAGTCTGAGGCTCTCCTGGACCTTGTCTCTGAGGCAGGAAAACAGGCATATTTTAGAACTGCAAGCAACTTCACAGAGATTCTTCTTGTGCCTATGTGAGTCTTACACAAACCTGTTTTGTTCTTTAAAGAAACTCAGTCTGCCAGCTGGCTTTCTCAGAACAGTTTCGGCAATATATTGTGACCAGTGTGTGAGTGCTTTCCTTCGCTTGTTGCACTACTTCATAAGGCAAATATAATGCAAATAGGCTCAAGTGCACATAATTTTTGTGTTTTATTGCAAAAGTTCTTTGAAACATCAATGACATTATCTGTGAAAGACCACAGGCTGACATTTCTCCAGGCAGTATTTTGATCTAGTGCAGAGTAAGCTAAATTTAAAGGAAGCAAAAAAAAAATAAATTCAGGTTGCAGCTATTTGCCTGGGCATCTAAACATGACTTGGCCTGTTCTATCAGTCCTGTTAAAGTGTCGTATAAATTTTTCCTACTTTATCCTGGTTATTGATTTGTACATGTTCCTTTGTAAAAATGTTAAGACAAATCCATAATAGAAAAATTCCAAGAAAAACACAAACATGCCACTTCACTTTTTTTACATAGAATTAAACAGGAGTAGAGAAGATTTTCTTTTTCTCTTAATTTCTCTGGAATTCCCACATACCTAGTCTTGCATTAAAAAAATGTGTACTGAAATAAAATTAATACTTGATTTTTACTCAGCATATAAAATAGACAGGCTATGATTTCCAGATAAATATTCCATGGAAACATTGAAGAAAACCTGCATACTTCAGTTTTTGGTTTAATCTTTGTCATTCTATCTTGATTCATCTGCATGCTGTTTTACTAGCCAATGACCCTGGGACAGAGAAGCAAAGCTTAAGGCATTTTCAATTTTGTTTTTGGGAAGATTGTAAAGATTGGTCAACTAATTGCTTTCCTGAGGTATAATTCACAGAATCATATAATCATAGAATGGTTTGGGTTAGAAGGCACCTTAAAATTGTGTAGTTCCAACAGGCTTGCTGTGGGCAGGAACACATTTCACTAGGTCGGGTTTCTCAGATACCTATTCAACAAAGCCTTGAACACTTCAAGGGATGTGGCATCCCATTTATTCAGTGGGTATGGATGAGGCATTATCCTGATTACACAGAAGAGGCAGAGTTTAGTGCTGTGTGGTCACCATAATGCCTCTGTCTGGAGAAACCACATGGACCTGAAGGAGCTGTCAGTCATCTTGGTTTTGTTCCCAGTGGTGAATACCTGAATAGCTTTTTGAGGTATTTATTTCAAATATATATATATGTATGTGTCTATATATACTTTTTTTTTCTATTAATATTGCTGCTGTAATTGTGTGTGCCTTATTCCATTGCTTTTCATAAATTTTTATCTCAACCCATAGTCTCTGCTTTTTTGTCCTTCCCTTACCAGAAGGGGCAGGGGAAGGGGAATGGCTTATTTGGAGTTTGATTTCCTGCTGGTGTTAAAGCCAGCACAGGCATCCATATCCAATTAATTGAGTTCAATTAAGAACAAGATTAAAAAGTGTAAGAAGTGCTGTGACACTTTTAATTGTATATCTCATGTATATCTTTTCAAGAGTCGACAAATCCAAGATAAGATGGCTTTGTATGAATAACATTGTGTCCAGTGTTTTAGAATAATCACTTTGACTTGCATTAGACCTTGGGCATTTAGAAAAATTAACAGACACTTTGATATGTCTCTGCTTGAACATCCAGGCCCTAAAATTTAGGAGATTTATTCCAGTAGGTGTATTTATGGTTCATCTTCTACTATCCCACTGAAGAGAGTCCACATAATCTTTTTCAGCTTTATTTCTGGACCTTACTAAGACTATTTCCCACCTCCAGAATGGACTCAGAGCTCTGTCTTTAACCCCAGTCACAATGTGATAAGACCAAATAAAGTAAGGTTGTCAGATAGCAGACTCAGGATTTGGGGAGCTGCTGTATAGCATTATGATAGAAGTGAGGTGTAAACCAGGGACAGCAGCAACGGTGTGGCGAGAGCAGAGCATCGTGCACAACGGGCAAGCTGACTCAGCAAAGAAGTTGGCTTTGCTGTACTCAGAACTGTGATTGACAAATGCAAACAAGCTGATTTGTAGCTGCTCTGTGGTTACTGCTCACACACAGATAGCTCTTTGCAGCTGCAGAGTAATTCAGTTCAGCTTGACTGGGCTAAATCAGCTTAGACCACATCTTGTTTGCATGGGCTGACAGCAGGCAGAAAGGTGGCTGTCATGGCTTGGCTGGCATAAACCTCACATTTTCCCACCCCTCACTTCTCAACATGTACTAAATGCTGATATATTTTATGTGATTTTTTTCTCTAGCAAGATCTTTTTACCTACCAGCTTTTTTTCAATTGTACAAAGACATCTTCTACAATTATTGCCTTGATGCAGCATTGTACAAGATTGGACTAATTCAAATGCAATTACCAACTTTCTCACTTTAGTGAATGCATTCAGTTTTGACTATCTAATTTGAAAAATGTACTGGAAGAAAAGGAAAGGGAAGAGAAAAACATATAGAGGAGAGGTGAGAGCAGAAAACTAGAAAGAATTGTTTGTTGTTGTCTCAATTTGGAAAAATTAAATAAATTAGTGAGAAAGATTTTCAGCATATTCAGACATGCTGAGCAGAATAAAGCAAATTGGAGAAGGCCAATACAGGGATAATATTTGAATATAAAAACCAAAAGAACTTTGAATAAATTAAAAGCAAGTTATATATTTCAGTGTAGTTTTTGGTAATATCTTTGTATGCTGAGGAACTCATTCCCACCAGAATTTACTTGTGAAATAAGTATTTGAAGAAATTTGCACTGGATTTAGACTAGCTTTGATAAAATTACTGGAATAATAATCTCAGGAATAATAATCACAGGAATATAATCTTCATATTTTAAAATGGAATCTGAGCACTTCACCTCTGGAAAACACTTTTTCATGTGGTAAACTACTGCAAAATTAGTTCTCTTTTTTATGTGTATACCTTTCTTTTAGATATTTATAAATAGTTTGAGATCATCAAATCACATAAACCATTGTTTTTTAAAGTTGTTAGTAGATGTAATATTTCTAAATTATTGAAAAATTAAAGTAAGACAAAGCTAATGGTACAGGCCATGACAGCCAGTAAAATCATTGATTAAAATATTTAATCAGCTTATGTACAAAACGGAACTCTAGATGGAGCAGTTCCCTTGTTAGAACTTCGTTTGCTAGGTTGATAATGATTTCACTAAGTTTGTAATTATTAGACAAATAACTGGCCTAAATATGATAACACAGTTCTGTTGAAACATTCAAACTCAGCCTGGATTTCCTAAATAAGAAGCTTGTATGTTAGTATAGGAGGAAAACCTGAAGTGAATGTTCCCCTCCCTAAATTTGTTATTCAAAATAACAGCAAAAGGTATTTTATGAGATAACAAAATTGTGTAATGCAGCAAAAAGTAATTAAATATTTCATATCAATTTACTTGAATACTATTTGCTGTAATGGCAAACTAAAATTTAAAAAGGAGAAAGATGAAAAAGGTCTACCAAAATAGGGGATTTCTGGGAACTAAAATGTTGTGTCATATGCCAGTGTTACTAGATTAATTTCAAGTGCCTCAAATCTCTGCATTTTGTGCTGTTTAGAGAAAAGCTTCATGTAGTCAGTTTTCAGTCCTATCTCACAGGAGAAAGATGGAGGGTTGCCAGTGGCCAGGCTTTCCCTTCTAAGTCCTTGTTCACAATCAATAAAGCCAGGAAAATATAGTCAGTTATCTCAGAGTACTCTGCTTGGACTTCTGGAGGCACCACAAAGAGTGTGCCTGGTTGCTTAGCTCCATGAATACTACCAGTGTACCCTTACCTGTGCTTCTCTAAAACATTCTCAGACAGTTCACCTCCCTAATGTGCTTCCAGAGAAGTAGTCCCATCCATCTACTGTGTTTGTTGCCCCTCAATATCTGTAACGGTACAATCACTGCTGAATTAAAGATATAAACTTAAAAAAAAAAAAAAAAAAACAAAAAAAAAACCCAAAAAAACAAACCAACCAAACAAAACAACCCCAACCCCCCCCCCCCCAAAAAAAAAAAAACATACAAAATAACAAAAAAACCCCAAACCAAATCAAACCAAAACCAACCAAACTCAAAACCAAGAAAGACTAACCTCCTTTGGTCAGATTGCCTCTCTTCTCCTTGCAAAGGAGATGAAAAAGAGTAGATTTGACTTAAGTTCCTTTTCCTAGTTAAACATCTCTCCCAGAAAATTAGATGCAAAATAAATGGCCTTTCATACCTCATCTCCCAAGCCAGAGATGATGCTTGAGGTAAAGCAGTTCACTTTAGCATAATTCTCTTTCCCTTCAGAATTAAACTTCAAGGAAAGCAGCTATTGGAGTCTTCATTTTGTTGATAGCCATTTCTCATTTTGAAATTAGCCTCGAGCTATATGAGCAAAATAATATCTAAAGTGGGACCAGATGATGGGAAATTAAAATAATCAATTCCAGAGAATAGAGGATTCTTTGCAGACATAGAATAATGAACATTAACAAAAGGAAAGTTCTTGTGCCAATATGTAAAAAATCTGCAACTGAGAGAATGACAGGTATAGTTCACATCGTTCTTTCATTTTTTTACCCTGTCCTCAGTCCTTTACACAGCTGGTGTCATGGGACAACTTTTTTTAATGGAGATGTGAATTAATGACCTTTTAGATGGATCAAGCCAATTGACTATTATTCCATTCTGTCTGACATGTATTCATTGACTATTGATATAAGCCCCCCAAGATTTTTCTGCTGAACTGTGATCTATCAGTAGAGTACATATTCAAGGAAAGAATAGGATTTGCTGATCCTCTGGCAAAAAAACCCCCATATTTCCAGACACAAGATGCTGAGCAACATTGCTAAATATGATGCTGTGACGGAGGACATGTTAACAAATGAATTTGGGTGGTTGGCAGAAAGCAAAATTATGCCTGGAGGAGCTTACAAATCACAAAGAAAAGCAATCAATTAATTTCTGTTGAGTGAGTAGCAGTTAGCAAGATAAACACTGCACTGTACCACTTTATACGTGATTAGAACAAGGCAAAAGATGAGAGAAATGCATGGGGTTTAATGAAAGGTTATGAAACACTGGAAAATTAATTCTAGAGTAAATAAATAGTGGATTTTTCTCTGAGCAGAGTACCTAGCATCAGATTAATCACAATATAAAGAGTAAAATTATTATCCAGTTCCTGTGAAAAAATGTCACAGTTTTGCCATTAACTGAATGGCAGCAAGACAGGTGCCTTTACTAAATTTTAGCATACTGGCCAGCTGTGAAGTTAATCCACAGCTGAAAAGATCAGTCTAACTCTGCTAGATACATTAAATCCAGTGAAAATCTAACCAAGAAGTGAGTAGTTTCACAGACACAGATGTCTCTTGCACAGTTCATGCAGAGAGGGCAGCTCATGTTAAAGAATTACATTTCCACTGTCAAAGTAACTATGAGCTGAAGATTCAGGACTTCCAAAGTTTGATTACCTCAAAAGTCTCTTTGTTTTAAAGCCATGCCCATTGTCATAGTGATTACCTGTCCTCATACTCAAACAGATACATATTTGCACAAAATTTTCGTAATTCTGTAAGGTTTTAAATTAGAAAGTAAATGGGAAAAAAACTAAGAAAAAGGAATACTTCACAATAGGATTAGGGTCCCAGATGTGTGAAGAAAAACATATTTTCATAAATCAAGTTTGAATATTGTTTTAAAGTTTAGAATATTATTTTCTTTCACTGAAACCATATCCAATTTTTTTAGTGAAAGTCCCAAATTCAGTTGTAACCACCAGAATTTAAAACAATTTCTTGAAGAAAAACCAAGTTTTCATCATTTTACTTCAGGGTTCATAGAATCTTTAAATAATCACTTCACACAACACATAGTACTCTCTAAAACAGAGACCTACCTCATAAAAATGGGCCTGTCTTTGCAGTGGTGTTTCTGTGCATCACTAGCTCTCATAGCAACCAAAGTTTACATAAGATACCTCAAGGACAAATGATATAAAGAACAGCACCATTGTTAATCTGAGGGTTGTGGATAAGGATCCCTATAATCACTAAGTTTAAAAGACTTCTCTCTAAACTTTTTCAATCATTCTCTCACAGAATGTTTTCAATACACAGAACATGCTCTAAAAAAACTGCTATAAGCCCCCAGAGGCCACAGTGCAGCAGAAACAGAGACTAGATGTTTTGCCTAAGAAGAATAGACAAAGTACAAAGCAAGAAGGTAAAAAAGCGTCATAAACAGGCCTCAGTTTTTACACCTTCCCGAGTCTGAATCTCTGATGAACAACTTCTTGTATTTTTCCAGTTCTAGTACTATAAAGGAAAGTGAAATTATCTGGATTTTGTGCTTTTCCTTTAATGGCAATAAAGGAATCTCACTAAAAGATTTCTTGTAAGTGTTTGAGCTATCCCATCAAAGCTTATCTATCTAGCTATGTGTCCCAAAGCCAGGACCATGTCTATAAAATTTGCACAAAAATGTTTGTGCTTTTCACCATACCAATAGATATTTGAAATCTGTCCTGAGTTAAGCCATACTCTCCTGTACTGAACAGATTCTGTCCTTGTCCAGTTTAATTCATCTCACTGAAGGAGAAAATATAACGATGTAATGACTCTTAAATTAAAGCTGAGAAAGGGCTTGGCTATATGATTTCTGCTAATTTGAGCACAGATTATTTCTGAGCATTTGCCTGGTTTTGGTCACAAAACCCTGGTGTCTGCACAGGCAGAAGAAGCAACAGTTGAGTGCCAGTGATAGTTGAGTAGTTAGTGTTTTCTCTGCTAGATGTCAGCAACGGTTGCTATCTGATTGCTGCAAGCAATGTTTTTGAAACAGTAGGCAAAATCCTGCTTCTGCAGATTTCAATGGCAAAACTCAGCTGCCTTCAGTGGGCTTGGAATTTAATTTACTAACACTGTATTTTAAATCTCGGAATTTGCCAGAGGCCAACAGTCCTTCAGAGAATTTTTTTTTTTTTTTTAATATAGAACAAGAAGGAAAAATATGTTTCTTTCCTAGCAGCTAAAAATCTTTCCGTGCAATCAGTACAAGAGCAAATAATCTTTCTCAGTGTACCTCAAGGGAGTTTTTAGTGTATATGAAATGTAATCTCTCTTTGGATCACAACAACCTGTACATTGCATTCAGCCAAGAGCCACTATTCCTATGTATGCAATTGGATGATTTGTTATAGATGTTGTCTTGGAATCTGATGCTGCTGATAGTTCCACTTTCCACCAGTAAAACTTTCTTCAATCAGGGAGATGAAGTTTTTGGTTCTCCTTTAGTGAAAGCGCTTTTGTCTTTGCTAACACTTCCAGTTTAACTATGAAAAATATTAAAATTATCAATAGTAAGGTAAGATTGAGTGAACAATTTAAAAGATACTTCACTCCCACTGTCACAAAACAGAAGATCCAAGACACTGACAGTCTCTAGTAAGTCCCATGATGACTGTTTAGAATGGTTAGAGATGCTGATAATCTATCAGAGAGAAAGAGGTCTGAACATATATCTCAGCAAATTTTTTACTTTTAGATGATGCAGAAAGGATTGGTCAGTTGGTACTTTAGTGACATCCTTTGATGTAAATTTTTATATGCAAATAGTATTCATGCAAAAGATGACTAAATACTTCCTCATTCTTCTTCAAATATCACTACATCATCCATGAATAAAACAATTTGATATTGCACATCTCCATATGTTGTTTTTTTTTTTTTTAATATTAAAGACATAAGATCATCCATTACTTACCTTTAAAATGTTCTATACAGTTTATAAGAAAAGCATGAGAAAAGGTTAAGCTACTACAACTTTAATCTATCAGGTTCTGCCTCTAAGGCAGAAAAAAAAGCATTAAAGTTTTCTTCATTACTCTATGTTGGCTGTATTTTACATCATAGTTTTTGATTACATTACAAGGTAAATGCAATGAACTTATCCCCGAAACCATACTTTTTTCTACAAAACTGTATTTTTAATAGCCCAGTATTTTTTTTGGCAAATAATTTCATAGAGTGGGATTAGAAAGGTAGAAGAACACATTTTGTTCCCCTCTTTGTATATGATAGCATAGATTTTCCTGATTTTTAAAAATAATGGTTTTTTTCATGCAATAAAAATGAATTTGTTGCTTTAATTTAATTATTTTTCTTTCAATAATTTCATTTTTTTCTATTTTGTGAGTTTATTCATACAAAGAAAAGAATACTAAAAAACAAGCAAATGCATTCAATTTTTTTTTACTTGACCTAATGAAACAAAAAAAAAAAAAAAAAAAAAAAAAAAAAAAGAAAAGTAAAATCTTCATTATTAAAAGACAGGAGGAAAATGAAGTCATATACATGGCTTTGGGTGAATACAGCAGATGTTAGTTCCTCCAGCCATAATCCTCAACATCAAGTAGTCCTTAAAGACTCTGTGGGGAAGTGGTTTCCAAAATTGCCTGGATTGTCATGATACTGTGTTTGAATTCTAACTATTACTCATTTCAGTTAGGCTCAGTTTCAGGAAATCTGAGAAGCTTTGAAACATATATGCCTACACTGCTGACTGTTTTTCCCCCACCCTCTGCCTCTTCCTTTCATTATCTTCTCCCCACAACCTTTTCTTCATTTCCCTTGACTTCATTCAGCTTTCTCATGCTGGCATTCATAATGAATAAATTCACTGGTACAGCTAGGAATATATTACTGTTGAATATTCCCTGCAGCAAAGTTACATCAAAATTGCTTATCACTGACAGATGCCCACTCCGAAATGCAAAACTGTCTAACTCAGTCCTGCCTGCCTTTCCTACAGTTTTGTGATATGTGAATGAAAATGGATGTGGGAGGATGACAACCTTTGCCTCTAAGGTACAAATCTCTTAAGTGTTCTAATTATTTTGATTCCCATCCAGGCTGCTGGAAATTTACCTATTTCATGTGTGCTGGCATTCACCAGCCAGTGAAAATAAGGCCAGCTTGAATAACCTCATTGTTTGAACTGCTTTCCAAAATTTATACTCTCAGGACATTCTTTCAAAAAACAGGAAGGAGATGGGAAATAACACTCTCAAACTGTATAAATAGTTCTTGTTTCACTTGTGTTCACACACACACACCCCCACGCACCCTGTGCAACCCTAGCACTTTCTCTAGAGATGGATTCACTTCTTTGCCTCCTCTAGCTTTTTATATAAGATAGGAAAGTGCTTCTACTGTTAGCATCACTAAACCACATTTTTGAAAATTTGGCCATCACACCAAGATGCAGTTTTTCAAGTGTGATACTAATGTCAAAAGACCTGTTGCTATTAGCAGATGGCAAGGCATTTTGAGATGTGCTGGTGAAAGCTTGCACATGACTTCTGCCTCTGAGAAATCAAAAGGGTGGATTTACCTTTGCACTCTGCTCATTTATGACTATGGATTGTGCTTGGATGCCTGCACTGGGTGTATAGAACATTCACCAAGTCATCAGCAAACATGACTAGATGGACTTCTTAAACAGTTATTCGTGCTAGAACGCTCAATAACTGGAAAGGGTTTCAGGCAGTCTTCCCAGCATTCATTGATGCAGGACCTTTGATATGGTCCCCTACAACATCCTTCTCTCTAAATTGGAGACTGATGCATTTGATCGACGAACTGTTTGCTGGATGTTAATTAGCTGGATTGTCACATCCAGAGAGTAGAGTTTAATGGCTCCATATCCCACTGATCTCCAGATCCACATGGAGATCAGCATCAAGTGGTGTTGCACATTGGTCTGTACTGAGAAAATCTTAATATCTGCTTAATATCTTGATCAGTGATATAAAGAGTGGGATTGAGCGTACCCTCAGCAGTTTACAAATGACATCAAGTTCATGAAGGACAGGATGCTCTTCCAGAGGGAGACCCAAAAAAATCTCAAGAAATGGGCCCTTGAACAAGTGCAAAATCCTGCACCAGGGTTGGGCTAATCCCCTGCTGTCAATAAAGGCTGTGGGAGCAAGTTGTTGAGAGCAGCCCTGCCAAGGACTTGATTATTCTGGTGGATGAACAGCTGGACATGACCCAGCAATGAGCACTTCCAGCCTGGAAAGCCAATTGTATCCCAGGCTGCATCCAAAGCAGTGTGGGCAGCAGGGTGAGGGAGGGAATTCTGACCCTCTGCTCTGCTCTGATAAAACCCCACCTGCAGGGCTACATCTAAAGGAACTTAAAAGAAAGATGGGAACTGAATTATTAGCAGGACCTGTTTGTTAGGACTAGGGATAATGTGTTTAAACTAGAAGATGGTAAATTCAGGCTAAACATAAGGAAGAAGTTTTTTACAATGAGGGTGGTGAAACTCTGGCACAGGTTTCCCAGAGAGGTAGTGGATACTCCATCCCTGAAAACATTCACAGCTGGGTTGGATAGCGCTCTGAGGAACCTGACCAAGTTTTAGATGTCCCTGCTCATTACAGGGGGCTCAGGATTGGTGATATTTAAAGGTTCTTTCCAACCCAAACTATTCTATGATTCTGTGTGTTCATGGAAGGACAATGCATATCCCTGCTGTAAGGTACAACCTAGACCATGCTTGTAAGTGAAATAGAGGTATGAAAAACTGGTTTATTTAAACTTAAAGGAACAGAAGCTCAAACCTGCAAGTGCATCAATCGATGCCACCAAGTAGTGTGCCACTACTTGGCAAATTTGAACTACTTTGTATTTGTTGGGAGGAAGGCTAACAAAGTGAGACTTCTACCTGTTTTTGTTATAGACAAACTACATGAAATCTGCTGAAGTTTGATCCATTTTTTCCCCAGATACAGAAGGCAACTGCATACTGTCTATCTTATTTTATATCAAGACTGCAGAGCGAAGAGCTATCTCCTGAAAAAACAAGGTGCCAATTGTTTTTTTACTCTACTTCAAAGGCTGACTCGTAATGGGAAGCAGTATCCTTTTGCACTGAAGTGTTTTGCACTACCTCCCTCTTTAACTAAGCATTTCTTGGGAAGTAGTCAGGACTGCTGAAACATCCACAAATTCCCACTGCAAAATAGATCCCATCTCCACTTTTTGCTCTTCCAAATTTTTCCTCTTTCTTCAAAGCTAGACATGGAATGTAAAATGAAGCAAAAAAACCTACATGTATTCTACATCTATCTTGTGGAAAACACTGAATTCTGCACACTTATAATACTGTTGGTTGCAGCATGCTGTGTACCCGGGTTCAAAGTGAAGTTTGTACTTTTGTTCTCTTGACAATACTTTTGATCTATTCCAGAAGACTACTGCATCCTTCTTTGCCGCTGTATATCTCCAGCATGCTGTGTATATTTGAGCTTGGAAAAAAAAATAATTTGAATATAGAAGAGAGAGAAAAAGAGACTTTAAAAGCATTGTCCTGGGCTTACAGTACTGAGGAGACAAAAAAATAGGCATACATGAGCTCTTGCATTGGTTACACTGAAGACAGTTTAAAACACAGTCCTCCAGACCCACTTTTTACAAGCAAGAAATGCTGAAAACTGCTGAAAACAGCTTTCTCTTTCCCACTCCTTTCTCTTCTTTCTTCCCCTCCCCCACCAGCACCCCTATGCTATTAATTCAGCTCAAAGACATTTTGCACAGGTGTTTATGTAACTGTGATACACTGGGAAAATTCCAACTCAAATGGATTCAGCTCAAAGACCTCCTAACCGCACTTCCATCAGCACAGTGGGGTGGTCTAGTAGTGGATCCATAGTAAATGGCCAGTTCAAGATATTCTGCAGACTTTCTCTAACCTCCTAAACCAGGCTACTTAGCACTGGTGTGTATCAATGAATCCATTGCTAGTAATGTATTTCCTGTTACAAAAAATATTGGACTGCTGAAGCGAGCAGGGTAAAAGCCTAAGTGACCGTCTTGCTGTTTCTTTTCACTGTGGTTTGCTTGGAAAACACATCTCCAATTGTTTTACCATAAGCTAAGTTGGTTCAATGAGTTGCCACTAGGCAATTTTAAAATGGCTGAAAAGGTTTTAAGTCCCAGCTATTTCAAAATATTACTTTGCAAGGTTGCAAAAAATTAATGCTAAGAAACAAAGTTAGCTTGTATAGAAAAGGTATTTATTTAACATTATAAATGCTAAATGCTGAATCATTTTTTGATGCGGAATTAAAAAAAATATTTGGGGAAATTGCTCTCTTGGCAAAGTTACATACCTTCATTTGAAACAAAGGATCATTTAAAAGCAAAATAAAGGAATCTGTGGTGCACATAGTCATTGAGAGTCTTTGGCTGTAAATTCTCCTCCCTTTTCTCTGTGGAAGCACATGTCTTTGCCTGCTGTTCATCAGCCTTGATTTTGATGGGGTGATTTTTAGTCAGCTGTCTCTATCATTTTGGCACAGACAAAAATCCTTTAAAAAATGTTACACTTCATCAAAGTGTATCATGAGACTTCACGGTCATTATCTCAATGGTTGCTCTGATGTGCTACAATTGGCAGGGCCACAGACGGTGGGGGGTGTATTAGAAGAAAGCCAGTGTTTCATGTGGAAAGCTGGCAAGCCTCTCCAAGCTTCTGTCAACAACTCAGCGGTCTGATCCGATGCACTGAGTGCTGATTATGCTCTTGTTTCTGTAGGAAGTAAACAAGAAAATGAATTCCACAGCACAACACAGCCTCTTTGTATCTTTAAAATGGCGTGGCTGGAAACCAGCCAGCCTCGTTGAAAGTTTGGCCATTTGTGTCATCAGGTCCCTGGTACTGATGGAAGCTTTGATTACAGCTTGGATCCAGCACGGAGACCTTTCATGGACAACCACTCAGCAAATAAAGGCATTGATAGGTTGTTGGGTCAATTTAGCCATAAGGGCGTAGAGCAAAGTCCTTTTAAAAAGACTAATGGATTAGCTACACAACCAGTCCCACTGTAGGGCCTTATTTCTCAAGTAACTTCATGACTGCTTTCCAGCTTGGCAGGGACTCTCTTCCTCTAAAGCTAGCTCCAGTGCGTTCTTGTTATCAATAGTGCAGCTCAAAGGATTAGACACAAAGAGCTTTACAATTTAATGAAAACAGCTGTTGAAACAACAATTAAGGCAAACAATAGTTTGCATGAAAAACTATTAATTATGCAAAGTTATGCAGAAAGTAGAATACTCTTTTATTCATAACCACCTAATGTGACTGACAGAAAGTGAGACACCTTCTCCACTGTTGATTTAAATGTTTCAGCAAGGGGTGTTGTTTATAACAATATTCACTATTTTTTGCTTTGTTAACATTTGAGCAGCTAATGGTTGAGAGCCTATGAATTCTCTGTGGTATGGCTGCAACAGGAACAAGTAAAACAGTAATCTAACAGCTAATATTTCATGTTGAGGCAGTACTGATCTCTGAAGTCTATAGCACTACTTTACTAGGAACAATGCCTCACAAAAGCAGTATGCCGTACTATTTCTATGTATTCCTCCCTTTTCTACCCTGATCCCTTCACACAGTCTCTTCCATCATGTGCCTTTGTGGTGATGGCTTAAAGGCAGGCACTTGGTCAAATCACATACCACAGGTTGCTTCAGCAGCATCCACTTGATACCCCCTTCCTACCTTCAATGAACTGCTAGTCCCCTGCCTCCTTGTCTTCCTTCCCACTGACTCTCAGAAATTCATTGCTGCTCTATTTGTGGCTTCCATCCTTGACTAGCAGTGCTGAGAATTAACTTACAGTCTTTTGAATACAGTATGCTCCACATCTTGCCTCCTTCCAGCAACTTTAGCCACCGTACCAAGAAGTCCCATTTAAAATGTTATTAGCTTTGCAGATATAAATACTGTCTTATGCCTCCAACTACTGTTTATTTCAGCTGCCAGTTAATTGGCATGTTCTAACACCCTTATTAAGCCAACTTGAAAATATTGCTTTAGAATGCCTTGGGAATATAACTAATTTCATGCTAGAACTTAATAAGTAGGATCTAACAGTCTTTCATATCTTCAGTAATCCATTAGGTGACTGTAACTTCTTTCAGTGACTGGATGAAAGCTTTATTAGTCATAGGGTCTCTACTCCAAACACATCACCGGAATTTAGTACAGTATCAGCACTAAAACACAATTTCTGACTTTCTGACTAAATAGACTTTCAGTGATGTCCCAGAATGTCGTTTCAGATATCCATTTTAAAAGCTTTCTGCTAAACAGGATTATACTTCTATTCAAACATTTATTTTTGTTTCCTTGAGCAGTTTTAATTTAACAACAAAAATGTAGCAATGCAATAATAAAATAAACTAGAATAAACTAAAATAGAATAAAATAAATAACATAAAAACTCCATACAGAATCAGCTCCTCAAATGATGCACAAAGAATTGTGCCACATTATTTAAGAATCTCATACAATATTTCAGTGTCCTGAAAAGCTACTTCCTTCTAAAATCCAGAGCACTCACTTCCCTCCTCCACCTCATGTGCTAAATATCTTCCTTTTTCCCCTTTTTCCTTTCAGTTTTGTAACATAAGGATTTTTTTACCCATACTGACTGATGCCTAAAAGTGGGATCTTCTGTTATCAGTATGTCTCTAGCAGACTGTGAAAGTTCATTAGCACATTTGCTGGCAACAATCCAGTTAATGTATATTTGTTCAAAATCTCAAAAATAATTTTGTTATGAGGAAATGCAAGCTCATTTTCCATTGTAAAATTAGACAGAAAACAAATGTCCTATACAGCATGATGCAATTTATATTTTTCACTAGAGACTTCTAAACAGCATCTAAAATTTGAAAGCAATTACACCAGTTATCCAGAAGTGATTTTTCAATCATTTTGGCTTTTTTTTTTTTTCTTTTTTTTTTTTTAATTAAAAAAAAATTTCTTCAGCAGCTCTTAGTCAGTGGTACATCTCATAGCTGTCATGCTGGCACAGTGTTCCCTTTTCTTCATTAGTCATTCAGCTCATGGAGCTTAATTGGACAAGGCTAGAGCGAATTTGACAAACATCACAGCAGCAGAAAAAGCAATCACTCTTTCAAGATGAAAATTTGTTTGATGTCTTACTGTGTAACTCATTTACTCTCCTTGGGCATCATGTGACCTGAATGTTAATCAGCCATTGATTGGCTTCTCTCCGTGGACAGTCACATGGCAGGAATATTAATGGACTGGGACTGGTAGCGGCACTGGTAGGCAACCTTTGGATTGGTTGCCAGGTTAAGATAGGGAGATAAGTGGGTGCTTGATGAACACTTGACAGAACTTCACAGAAAATTAAGGCCCTAAAATAGCATGAGAAAGTCTTGTCAAATCAAGCATGATTATCATTGAGTGCTTAAGGAATTCATCATCTGCATGAAATTGATACACTTCAGTACCAGCAGGCCCTGCAGTCAGCAGGGACTCATCAGACTTTTATTTATATGTGTTCACCAAATCACATTAATTCTGAGAGCTAAAACATGCTAAGGATGAAGGTTATTTTCTGTTCAATCTAATTTATCTCTGACAATAATCATCACTAATAATATGTCAAATTAGATTGGAGTAATTTTATGCATGCATGCTGATTTGGAAAATAGTGTTAAACCATCCCATAGTAATTAACAATTGCTAAAGGTGTGCAGGGCCTAAAGTCATCAGCCTATCTAGATAGAAAATTACATTTTATAGAAGGGATTTGTAGATATATATCCTTATCTGACTCTGAATATAAATTACAACCTGTAAAAGTAGATGTAATTTTTTATTAAGCAATTAGGGCTAATAATTTTTTAAATAAGTGTGTCCCTCTCTCCAAATTATTTTGGGCCAAATTCTGCTACTCTAGAAATGGAAATGAGTTATACCATTGCTTTGTTAGAATGAATGATTCCTTGTTCTTCGTATTTTCCTCTTTTTTTTTCCTTTTTCCATGGGTTAACTTTCTAAAAATTTACTAACAGCTTCTAGCTTTTAGCACAGATTCAGCAAGGTTTTGCAAGTAATTATACACAAGTCTATTCACTGTACAAGCATTAATGGCAGCAGTTGTACTGTAATTACATATAACAATGCACATTCCACATCATCTGCCAGTGTTATTAATTTAATACATTTTGATCCTGATGTGATACTGGTGGGTGGGGGTTGTTGTTGGAGGTGTTATTGGGTTTTGCTCCCATTTTTTTTCTTTTAGATGAAAGCAAGATCAGAAATTGTGCACATTAACCCACCCAGAATCCCTATTCTTAAGGAATCATTAAAACAAAAATTGCTTCTGCTGAAATGTTGTTAATAGTTCTGTTTTTCACAGTAGGTATTTCGTGGTACTGATTGCTTTAATAATACTTTTACAGTCTCTTAACTTATTAAGTATTACTCTATTGCAAAATACTTCATTTAAAAGTGTCTGCTTGGTAATGAAGTTGTAAGGAAGCACTTATATCCTTTTTGGCTGTTTTTTGCACACATGCATACATGCATAAAAGCATGCTTTGGCTTACAGAATCGCATTTTAAAAATCAGAGGAAAATAATCTGTTGTTTCTTATTTTCCCTGCTCTAATCTCTCATGATCCTGGTACTGCCTCTCTCTCTCTTTGGAGACCCTCTTTATTGATTAAATGAATCTGCTCGAAAGGCTGGTTCCCAGGCTCTTTGATCTAATCCGATCTGATCTTATCCGATCACTTCAGCAGGACATTGGGGAATTAACAATAAGCAGCTTTACCACAAGTGTTTAATAACTCAACACAATCTCCTTATGGCTCCGAGCTGCTCATGTTCTCATCCAGTCAACGGCTTGCGGTGTAACAGATTGGACATCCCTCTGAACCTGAGGAATTTTCATGCACTGTGAAACTAATCGCTTCAAGTTCCTTCATAAATCACACAAAGCAGATTTCAGCATCTTAACAAATTGGAAAAAAAAAAAAAGAGGAAAAAAGGAATGGGGGGAGGAATTCATCCACTGAGCTAAGAACTTGGAAGGGGCATGAGGAGGGGAGGAGGCATAATCTAAATTCTGTCATCTTATTTAATGTGTTTCTCATCTGCTTAACTTTCACAAGCATAAAATAATTCAGGCAGACTAAAGCTTTACAACCCTTCAAGCCCACACTGACCTTATTTTTTTCCACTGTATGATGGAAAACATGTGGTTGCTGCAGCAGTTGCATTATTTTGTCCCTGTAAAAATCCCTGAGTTTGCTGTTGGCATGAAATTAGGCAGGTAGCACCATAGCACAGACTGGCACAGTATTTTAACTTCCCATTGCAGGTGGCTACTAACAGTGAATAGATGAGCAGATGGGATGCCTAGATGCTGACAGGAGAATCAAGATTACTATTTTGAAATTCAATAGTAGTAGCATATCCAAAATGGATCCAGTGTGAGATTTGTTTAGCCCTTACACCTTTCCATGTCACAGTCCTCCAGACAAATAGAGTTCAATTTCTACTTTCCATGTACCAGAAAGAGAATCACAGATGTTAACATTTGGGCTGTCTAACTCTAAAAAGAATCAGAGAATAAGCTGAGTCAGAAGGGACTCAGAAGAATCATTGACAACAAGCAACAGCTCCTTGCCCTGCACAGCACCATCCGTAAGAGTCACATCATGTGCCTGAGAGCACTGACCAAACACTTGAACTCTGTCAACCTGATGCTATGACCACTTCCCTGGGAAGTTGTTCCGGGCCCGAACACCCTCTGAGTGAGGAACTTTTTTATAACATCCAGCCTAAACCTTCTCTGACAGCTTCAGACCATTCCCTTGGGTCGTGTCACTGGTCACCACAGAGGAGAGATCAGTGCCTGCCCCTCCTCTTTGCCTCTTGAAGAAGATGTAACTGCGATAAGACTTCCTTTCAATCTCTTTTTCTGTGGTCGGAACACACTAAGTGAGGCTTCCCCTCAAGACCCTTCATGATCTTTGTTGCCCTCATTTGGACACTCTCCAACAGTTTAATGTCTTTCTTATATTCCCCCAGCACTGGAGGTGAGGCTGCCCCAGCTCAGAGCAGATCAGAACAATCCCCTCCCTTGCCCAGCTGGTGATGTTGTGCCTGATGCACCCCAGGACAGGGTTGGCCCTCCTGGCTGCCAGGGCACTGCTGACCCATGTTCAACTTGCCAGGACCCCCAGGTGCCTTTCCATGGCACTGCTTACAGCATCTCATTTCCCAGTCTGTCCATACATCCAGGGTTGGCCCATCCCAGATACAGGGTCCAGCACTTTTCCCTATTGAACTTCATATGGTTGGTGATTGCCCAGACCCCTGATTTGTGGAGGTCTCTCTGCAGTGTCTCTCCCTGCCCTTGAGGGAGTCAACAGCTCCTCCCAGTTTTGTATCATCTGTGAACTAGCTCAGTATTTCTTCCAGCCCTGTTGTGCTGGCTGTGACTGATGACTGTGTTGTCTTTCAGCATTTTCAGTATTTCCAAGAAAAATCTTCTCTAAAGAAGAATCTAAAGAAAAACTGAAGAAATCTAAAAAAAAAATCTAAATAAAAACTTTACCAGGCACTGAAGTGAGACTGACAGGCCTGTTTATTCTGGGGCCCTCCTTCTTGCCCTTCTTTGCTGTGGTATGTTTTTTGTTATATTATTGTTTTCAATAGTTTGATTTGTACCCACCTCCCTCTGAGGCATTGGTTTAATCCCAGCTGTCAGTCCTTTCTCATAGCCACCCCTTTTTCCAGACATTTCCCTGTCATTTTTTTTTATCCTTTGATGCTTCATTGGTTTAGTTATACTGTTCCCCTCCCCTGTAACTCCCTATTGGTTTAAACATTGTAATTCCCGTCTTGTGTTCCTTCCCAGTCCCTTTGATATTAGTTTCCAACCCTAAACTCTACCCCTGTCCTGTCCCTTAAAACCCACTGCCCTACCTTTGTTCGTGGTCCTTGTCTCTGTTGTGTATTTGAGTTACGGACGCTTTTGTTTTCACCGTTATGGTTTAATAAACAATCCTTGGATTTACAAGCAAGGCCCATCTCGCTTTTTCCTACGTTGATCCGCTGGTGACTGCATAGGAGCTTCAGGGCCCCGGGGGAGGTGTCGTGCCCCTTCCAAGTGCATAACACTGAGCGTGCCGAGACGCTTCTTGAAAACTGGGACATTACCCAGCTTCCATTCAGCTGGGACCTCTCCAGATTCCCAGGACTGTTCAAAAATTATTGAGAGGTTTTGTGATGACAGCAGCTACCTCTTTGAGGATGCTTGCATGAATTCCATCATGCCCCACAGTTGTGTAGGGATTCAGCTGAAGCAGTGAAAAAGCTCACTAGTCTGAGATCAGAACCAGGCCTTTTAGATCCATGAAGAAGGCCTTCAAAAATCTGGCAGTTTTGCTGTACAGCCAACTCATGTGGCTGTACATCCCACTGCCTTTGGGATCCCATTGAGCAAGCTTAGCATTTTTCCAACATTTCAAAATTGAGTTCACTAAGTCCTTGTACACAGGTGTGAAGAGTCCTCCACAGTAAATAAAAAGTATGAACAATGCAAATATACATATCAAAATAGAATCACCTGAAACATATATAAACCTGATTTCAACAGTTTTATTAGAGTTTTAAGGAGACACAGAAGTCATTTGATAATTGGTTTTTCTGCCAACATATTTATTGAATTCCATCAAAACCTGTCTCAGTCATACAAGTTCTAAATAGTACCAACTGCAAATGTAGCCATTAATTTCATAGTTTCTTTGGAAAGTAGTAATTTACTGTTAGAAAGTTCTTTGCTGGATTTCTTAATCTTCAGGTATGGCTAATGAGGTTGGATGTCTAACCAGGGTATCTCATATTGCTCAGTTCTTACACCAATTAGAAATCCTAAAATTATTGAAGACACAGTTCATTTTCAGCTAACATATTTGAAATTCAATTTTAAAATTCCAATATAGTTATGATCTTCAAATACAATTCAATTATTCTCTTACTTTATGAAGTACCTTACTTATAAAGAACACTCAAAGTATCTCCATAAAGGATTTAAAGTCAATTGCAAATTCTTTTATCTATAGTTCAATCAAGAAGCATTAAGGAAGGCTTGAAGGCTACATATATCCTGCTGAATTCATCTGAATCTTTAAAATTTTGGCAATAAATGGAAAAATCTTTGATAAATAGAGTTTTCTTTGATACAGTTTTCTCTGATATAGTTTCTCTGATATACAGGATTCTCTGATACAGTTTTCTCAAGAGAAAACTCTTGATAGAGTTTTCTTTCCTCCTATGAACAATGCTTCTTGTCTGGTTAATGCCATGGGACTACCATGTAAGGGGCCTTTAGCTTCTCCTTCTTGCTCAGCAGTAATCACCAGCCACCAGAGACTTCTTTACTCTATATTTACTCAACTTTCATATTAAGCACTGATGATGGCCAAGTCATGGACAATTTTGGTGGGAGTTATTATGTGTTGATCATTTCAAAATCAACCACAGTAATTCAAACACACTGTGGGCTATTCGTGATGATTTCTGGAAACCAGTCCAAGGAAGAAACAAAACCCAGTGTACCTTCTTAAATCAATTTAGATAGAAATATTTTCCTAGCATTTAAGCAATATTTTTAGAATTTATAAACTATACAGGTGCTCCAATAGGGAGTCTAATTCTGTTGCTGTTGTACTTGGAGTTCACTGGGATTTAATGTTGACTTATACCATTTACTCCTAAAAAATTTCCAGAAATGTTGTTTCATTTGACAATGGGATTTTTCAAAATTCAGCAATTAACAGGGCTGACTTGTGTATGTGACCATATGAAAAACTCCTTTCACTATCCCTCTTCATACAAATAACCACTAAAAGACCACTAAACTTGGAAGATAATTCTGGAAAATATTGTTATATGACTGTCAGTTTGAGGCTTTCATGACACTGGCTTAACGATTTCCAACAAAAGTTTTTTCAGAACATTGTTTAATTGATATATTATTGTGTCACGGGAACCACAAAAGTTGATTTTAATGAACTTCTGATGTAATAGTCAGCATGCTTTTGCAAAGCTATTTCTTTACTTGCCATCACAGCTATTGTGGTTCTTTAAAGCCTAAAGCCCAACAAGATTGAGTAGCATACCTGTTGTACCATTTTCCCCTAAGGTGCTGGATTGTGGTTCTGTAGATAGCTTGATTTGTGAACCTTGTAGTATTGTGAAAGCAGAGCCTGGAAGCTGGAGAAAGGCTAACAGCTCAGCTTTTGGTTTCTGGGTTGTTTTTTTTTTTTATTATTATTATTTTTTAAAAAAAATAACCCATCTATTTTACATTCCAGAAATTGAACTTTGTATAGTTATTTTGGGGATTAGCTTTTATTTTTCAAAAATCCCAGAGAGACAGAAATGCTGATTTTCAACACTATGTTTGTAGCTGTTTGATGCAGTGTAACTCCATGGTTATGTCACTTTCGTCTCTTTCAGAATCATAGTAATCAGATCTTTTTTGGTATTCCCATGAAGGACAGTAATGGGAATGGATGCTTGCCTGTAGCTGGTTTCCCTCTTGGCTTACTACAAATGAGATGAAGGGGGATCCAGAATTTTGCCTTAGTGTGGGAGCCAAATGTTAATTGGAGCATTACACTCCAAAATTATACCAAGGTTAAAGACATCAGTCTGTGGGTAAATCTGCGTACTTAGCTGCACAGGCTGACATAAAGATAAAAAACACACTCTACTCATAAAGCTGATTTATCAAAGAATGTGGAGAAAGGATAAATGTTTAGACTTTCGTCATGTTCATTGCACAGTCTCTCTGTATCTAAGAGAAATATGCCAGCATAAAGACCATGACTGACAGCCAGTACTCAGAAACAAAGTAACTTTAAAGCCTGTTAGTTATTATAGAAATCCTCTTTGTACAAATTAGATTCACCTGAAACATATATAAACCTGATTTCAACAGTTTTATTAGAGTTTTAAGGAGACACAGAAGGTGTTTGATAAAAGTACGAAGTACAAAGAAAGAAAACTAAAAGTCTTCACAATTTTTACCGTTATCTATTCCTCCTTCCAAGACCAAGTGCTTTGATTGCACTAACAAAACAAACTTTATATGGGTATATTAAAAACAAACAGAACCCTAACAAAATCAAAGACTGTATTTTTTTATATAAGATTAAGGCTAAGAGAAAACCACAGATAGCAGATACCAGTCATGGCTGTTTAATGATCAGCTGAAGGCAATTAAGATATCTAAGCATTAAAAATGTAGGAGAAATAAGTGCAGAAGTGTTAGGTATTTATCCAGTTATATTGACTTTATCCAGAAGCTTTCTGACCTTCACCTGTGGCTGCACAACAGTGTATTGGGATGGATAGGGCTAATCACTAACTGCAAAGTACAAAGCAGTTACATACAGCAATATTATAGCTGGAACTGGATTGATGCAGTGATGTCAGTTCCTTGCAGCACAGCTGGTCAATAAACAGGTTATCTTGCAAGATACCACATTGCGTTGTGTTGGCACAACACATCTTTGATGGCACATGTTCTCCTTGCATAGCTTACTATCTCTCCATATGAAAATAATAGCAATATTTCCTGTTCTGTATCAATAAAATAATTTTTAATAATGTAAAATATAATGAAATCAGACTTTCTTCAAAACAGAATACCAGGCTCCTTTGTCAATTTCTTTAGTTTTAAAAACACAGCACTGGCATTCTAAGATATTTCCTCCTTTCAAGGTCACCAAATAGGCACTTGCAAAGAGCACACATTGTAATTATGCAATGAGTACCTAAAACCTAAATTGAAAGAAGCAGGTCTGTTCATATCAGAAGTGGTAATGAATTGGGCTTAGGACTTATCGCTGTGAACTGGTGAACTGTGCCACTACTTTTCAATTCTTTTTCCCTAGGCCAGGCTTGAACACCCAGAGTACATTACATTTGTTTATATTTTCATTTTTATTAAGTTTATTCCACTGCTGACAGCAATGAGCTCCAATGTTATCAACTGAGGCATTTACCTGGTCAGTAAGTCAAAACTTCTTTAGTCTTTACAAGGACAGAAATCATGGTATTTGGGTGTTAGTCTAATGCCTGTTCAGTTATCTGAGCAAATTATTTGGGAGTTGTAGTCCACATCTTTTTAAAGGTGTCTAGATATCTAAAGATATGGTAGAAATAGCCATATTCTACAGGGATCTTGTAGTGGTGGAATTACTCTGTCCAGTATGTCTACAGATATGTTAGCTTCCTGTGCTTTCCATATAGACAGTACAGAAAGGCAACTCAAGGTTGTCATTCCCTTGTCTATATGGCTTTTTTTTTTTTTTGGCAAAAATTTACATGACTTATCTTTTAAAATTTCTAACTTCACTCCATCGTCCCTAGGAGGTTCCTATCTAAGACTCCAACACTTGTACCAAAAGCTATCTAGGGTGAACTGTGTCTTGCCCTTGATACTTGTTTGCATTGCTTGATGTAAAAGAAAATGTACAAATCACTGTTTATGTATCCCACTGTGCTTACACATTCTCAAATTCTGAGTCTTCTCATGCCGAGTAAATATTGTTGCTACTCTACAGTGTCCCAGGTTAGAGTACTCTCAAAGTTTAAAAATTATTACAACAACATATAAACATATCCTTCACATCAAATACTGAAAAAAAAAAAAAAAAAGCTGTCATTCCTAGCAGGTTGCTGCTATTTATATGTAAAAAAGTCATACTGTGTTATTAAAAAAATGCTTCCCAAATGAAAGCCACAAATTGGAAAAGAAGACTTTAAAATAAAAGTGGATACATTTTGTCTGTTTTTGAAATATCGCCAGACTAAATCATTAACTGCGGATCTGGTTGCACAAAGCCTGAAAAATTCAACCGCGAAGCCACCACACCAAGGCTGTTGTGCCAAACAAAACACAGCAAACTAGTTATGGTCAATAAAATCTCTAAACCAAATAAATGTTCTTCATGCTTAGAACACTTCCTGATGTCAGGGAAAACACATATGAGTTTTCAGAGATATGGGGAGGTGTTACGGTGTCAATTTATTAGTTAAAAAAAAAAAAGTCAAAATTTGAGGTTGAAAAACAGAAGGGCCAGGTAATTCTTTATCCACCTTTCTAGATTTTAGTGGGTAAAAATCAGTTTTTTTTGCAACAGTCTAGGTACTCATGGGATTAAGGTTTGTAGGCCCAGAATCATATTCTTTTCTGATGAAACTTGGAGGCAGGGATATAGTAATTATAAGCAGCTTGACTAGTTTGTTTGAAGATACATACATATATTTGTGTGTGTGAGGTTTAGGGAGAAGGCACACAAGCTCACACTTGAGAAAGGGATCAGGTAATCTTCATGTGCCATGACTTATAACAGAAGTACATTGCATGTTTTCAAAAGACAAGCATTTGTTATTTCTCCAATAAAAATACATGTCACTAAGAGTGCAGGAAAACTCTTGTGCAGGTATAACTGTGTTGGGCTGACCCTGCCAAGTAGCCAAGCACTCACACTTGCTCACTGCTTCCTGCCCAGCAGGCCAAGGGAGACAGCACAAAGACCAAAATCAAAAAAATTCATGGGTTGAAGAAAAAAACAGTTTAATAAATGAAAGAAAGACAAAAAACAAGTGATGCAAAGGTAAGCAATCACCACCTCCCCCAAGCAGACTGATGCTCAGCCACTGTCTGAGTAGCAGGTAGCAGAAAACATAAGACCCCCAAACAACACTTTCTTCTGCTACAGCAGCTTTATTGCTGAGCATGACAATACATGGTATGGAATACACCTTTGGCCCATTTGGGTCAGCTGGTCTGATGGTGACCATTTCAAATTTCTTGTTTGACCTCAGCCTACTTTTCAAAAGTGTTTTAGTCCTAAATCCAAAATATAGCACCATAATGCTTGCCAGTACAATAGTTGACTCCATCCCAGCCAGACCCATACAAATTGAAGCAGTTACATGGCATACTGTGCAATGCATTCAAATAATTTCTCTTTATAATCCAGTTGCATTACTTTTATCAGCAATTGTTACTATGTGTCATACAATATGTCACACTCAAAAGGACTCTTTTTCTTCAGTGCAGTGATACTAGAAAAAAACTTCTTCAAAATACAGCTTTGCAATAGATAAGCCTTTTAGCAGTTTGGTTCAAGGATTGCTGCCAGTACCCAAACTGTAATGGTTAAAGGACTGTATTACATTAAACACTGTATCTGTCTTTCCTTGGACAGCTTCAGAAGCACAATCAGACAGTGAAATATTCCTTATTTGGAAAGGAAACTGATCTCACTATTCACCTCCTTGTAAAATTCCTATTCCTGGCAGTCAGAACATTGGCCTTCCTTCCTAAGGAAGACTTTAAAATGGTTAACAGATTTGTTGAAAGTGACTGGTAACAGAAAGTCTACAATTAAGATGATCTTCTTCAGAAAGCAGTTTGCTATTCTAGCTTCAGTAATCAAGGTTGTCATGTCAAATCAAGTTCTTGATTATCCTTGAATAATTTTATGCATCATCACAGGTCCAAAAATGAACTGATGATAAAAGAGTTTTGTTAAGCAAAATTAATTTTATTGGACAATTCATGCCTCTAGCCCCACCTTCCTCCACAACCCTAACACACAGAATCTGCCTTTTTCTATACTGACTTAATCATTTAGAAAGCACAGACTTTGTGGGTGATTATATTTTCATCTTGGGAAAGAAATAATTAAAGACTGACTGTACTTTAAAAATTATTGTGCTTGCATCTATAACCAGGCCTTTTAAATTTCTTCTCAGAGGAGCATTCTTACAGAACTAAATAAGCTTTCATAGGCAGGAATTTGGAGGACTGGGCTTTACTAAGTGAATAGTTTTCACATTCATGGTACAAAGATCTATTAGCATTTCTTAAAAATCTTCAAAGAGTTAGTGACCAAAACAGACTTTTACAAGCATCTATTCAATAAAGACTACTACCCTGTTTTAAGAATGAAACTGCTGACAAGCAGGGAGATCAAGCTGTTTTACTCAGGCTAAATTTAATCATACAGCAGTGATCTTTTTACCATCTTCAGGAGAATATTTTTATGAAAAAGGCTGGTATAGCAGTCTTTAGTATGAAAATATGAAAATTTGTAATAGCCAATCTTAGAATATCTATATTATTTTTCAAGAAAAGTGAAGAATGTACTGGGAAGATAATTCCCATAAGAATTTTAAAGTTTTGACTACTTTTTGCCTTCATCTTAAAAACCTTAAATTATATAAACATTTATGAACTGAAAATCTGAAGATAAAAAAAGATGAGGATCTTATCTGCCAAAATATTGAAATTGGGTTCTATTCCTCTGGTTATCCATCCATATGCTATGTGTGTTGTCTTTACAATGGTTTCTATTGAATGGTCATTTTGACCTGAAACAAGGACATTTCTGATTTAATCTGTGGTCAAGTTTCTACGCAAAATCTCCAGATTCAAAATGAAAATGATGCAGTGAGGAGGAAGAAGCCTCTGTTTTAATGCCAATCCAATTTTATCCATCAGAGATTTGCAATGGCCATTACATTAATGGCACAATAAAGGCCACTATATTCAACCTGCACCTGTTTGCAAGAAGTTATTTTGTGTGAGCACATACTATTTAATTTGTTCAGAAGTTAGTAAAATTCTTATCGTTTTAAGCATATCTTGTACCTGCAACCCCCCAAAACCAAACCTGCTCTTTTGCAAGCAGAGTTTCTGTATTCATGAACTTAGTCCTAAACATAGTTTGCACAAGATACACCAAGCCTTTACACAAGCTAATACAGTCTATTTTAAAAATAATTTGGTTTAAAATAGTTTGGTTTAAAATATGATGTACAGTTAAGTGATTAAGTAAATGAGAGAACCTTTCAAAAGGAAGATTCATTAGAAAAACTGAGGTGCACAACTTCCTTAAACACCTGGTTCCAAAACATTACAAACTACAATCTTCTGTAACTAGCTACTAATTCCGTAAATAAGAGTCTATTTTAGATCATCCATGTCAAATGTTGACTTGCTATAATCTGCAGAACACAGAGCTAAGGATTATCTTGCAGTTACCCTTCTGAGAAAAAAAAAAGAAATTAGAAAACAATGAGTGCTAATGTTTTTCCTATAACCCTAAATACATATTCTGTCATCTTAAGCTTGTCCTTATGTCTATTGAAATTGCACCAGAGGGGAAAAAATGTGGTTTGGAAAAGTTATTTCATTTGCTGGTTTGCTAGAATCAGAAGAAGTAAAGAAATATTAGTAATTAACTTTTTCTGCAGTATATTCATGCATTTAGTGGCTCATAAACTTCTAGACAGGTGTAACTGCAGCGGAAACTCCTGGATCTGTTTAAATCTCCCTTTTGTATGTGGAGGGAAAATAATTAAATTATTTTCAGTAGAAGAATTGCTTGCACATTTTTCTGCACACTCCATCACCATGAGATGGTATTGTGATCAAATTCATCATCTGGTTATAACTTCACCATCTCTTGGCACCGTATTCTAAACTTTAAATTACTGCAATGTTTTTTTTTTTTTTTTTGATTCCTGGGTGAAGGGAATTATATGTAAATCAGCCCTCTAAGGAATCCATAGCTATTGCAGAAGTTCTTTTGTCCCATTATTCCAGTGCAATAACTTCCCTGCTGTTACTTTAAACATTGTAAATTATTTTAGTTCTTTTACAATAATTGGAAACTTATGCAATTTTGTGGCTTAATATTGCATATGTAAATATAGGCTAATTGAAATTTCCAACTAATAAATGTTCCCAATATAATATTCATAAACCCAAGATACTTCATACAAATATTTGGCCGCATATGAGACATCTGAATTAAATTTTGCTTTGACTTAAAAAAACCCCTTCATTTTATTGAATTAGGCTTAAAATGTCATATTAGACATTGGAAGACTGAGTGAATTCATACAGAAAGATTAAGATAACTATAATATCAGAAGATGCATAATCATTTAGCTATTCTTCAGTCTTACTAACAATTTATACAAAAAAAAATTGCCTCTAGATAAGAAACTGCAGTGATTAGTGGTGGCAAAACAGAATCATATTTTTCATGTCAATGTTTCTAATTTGTCTCTGTTTTATGGCTATCTCTTGCATTCAATGTTATATTCTCAGCTTGGTTATGGTCTATTGCTGCTCACAGCTTCTAAAAGGCAGCAGGCATGGCATAGAACCAGTAAATTTGCTAGTCAAAATAAGAATTATTTAAAAATAGGAACATAACCTCATGAAACTGTAAGTCCACTGCACTCTTTTATATACTGTATGCTTAGGAAGAAACATTGTTTCATGGGAACCATCAGGCAGCCTTATCAATAAGCAGAAAAAGCCATTAACACTCAATGTGTCCCACTGCTTAAGACAGCCTTTCCACCACTGTCCACAGGCAGTTTTAACTGCAGGTATCTTCTCCACACTGACAGCCCCGGGTGACAGAGCTCAGCCAGAGTTTCTGCAAAAGTACTAGCTGAAATAACTGGGTGAATAAGACATTAACCAGACAGCTGAAATGGTGAATGGGGTTGAGGAACTAAAACAAGTATAAAGTGGAGTCATATTTTTGTCAATAATGTTAACTCTAAAGCAAAATTACAACCGTAGCAGACACATGTTTCCCTGCTGTTTCTCATGTCAAAGTAGCCTGCTAATGTGTTGACAGGTGATAGATTCTACAGTATTTATATAATTATGAAAAATATCTAAAGAGACCTGCTAGTGATCTTGAAAGCTCACCTGTGAACTAAGAGCATATGGTTTTATAAAAGCTCTCTGTATTCTCTGAATGGGTTACAGTATTTGATAAGTAGGTACTTTTAGTGAACCAGCCTTTGATAACTCACTGGGAGGTGCAACATGGCTGGCTGTGAGTTTGCAATGGCAGAATACATCTGGTAAGAGAAATTATTTCTCTTTTCTCTGAGACACTTTCTACGACTGAATTCTCTCAATTGGATCTGTTGTTGGCTCTCAGGCCACAGAAAAAATTAGACTTATATCTGTACAGACATAAGCATTCTGTCTGTGTACACAAACCTTTTTCACATCCTTCTTCCCAAATTGCCTGACTTTTTTTTTTTTCTCCTTAACGCACATGGCTTTGGCATGTCAGCTATCTGCCAAAAGCTGAAGACTTGCCCAAGCTGACTTTGGCTAGCAAATTAGTCAGCATGTATTTCTACTATGTATGCTATTGGCTTAATTAGGTTTAATAAACAAGTGCTTATGTCAGTTGTAGGAGACAATGACTATCTAGTGAAGGCTTATTTACTGGCAACATATAGTATTTTGGTGTATGATTGTCAGAACAACTATAATGAAGCATTTAAAAGAACTTGTTCAGTTCAGACTTGGATCACTAAAAATGTTCTTCAGATGTCCGTATTGTTCTTATTTCTTTGAAAATGGGCCTGGTGCTTCTTTCAGCATGTTGTGACCTAAAGAGATGGGAGGTGGGATGAAACTGTCACAATATTAGATTATTTCAGCAAAGTCTTGCATGTGAAACAATAGAGGTACCAAAGGCATAATAGTATTATTGAAAAATAACATAATTTTTAAAACTTACTAAAATTCCTTCTTTGTATCCTAGCACAGTTATGTATGCCCTAGACTTTACAGTTATAACCAAAGAAACAGGATCTCAGTTTCAAAAGACACATAAATTTAGCATTAACTTTAAGTAACTTGCAAAGCAGGATAGAATTAGAAATGTATACTTATGGACTCTACACAAGCACAGACATTAACAATAGTTAAAAAGATTTGCCACAAAAATTTATCTAAGAGAAAAAATAGGCAAATCCCACATGATAAAAGATGCTGGTCTAAGCAAACATGGACTTTGTAATATAATGCTTTTTAATAGGATTGGCCAGTAAAAGCACAAATTCAGAACAATCGTTTGCCATTAAAGTTAATCTTCTGATCCAGGGTTGATGCTGACAGTATTTCTGTCTGGATTTTAGCTAGGAGCTCATTGGCAGTTTAAGTGCTTCTCAATAAAAATCATTATTCTTTCATGGAATTATCTTGAATTTTGCTGGAAACAAAGCTCTTTCATTTCATTACTTCTTTGAATTCTTGTTTTCAGGACTGCACTTGCAAAGCAACAATGGGAAAAAAAAGTCGCACCAGTCTTGGCACCACTTTGGCATAAAGTGGCATGGAAACTGAATTTACAGGCCTCTGAGAGGTTGCCTTGCAAATAGAATTTTCCATGAAAAAATGTTCATTCTGAATTAGTGTTCTCAGCATCAATTCTATCTCTAATATTACTGAGGGGACTCTACACCATTCCCTTCCTCACCCCTCAGATAAAGAATGATAGATCTCTTGCTGGTAGGCAGCTTTCATAGCTCCTTTTTCCCTGGAGGAGTCAGGATCAGGATATTATTCTATACCACCTGATGTTACTGCCAAGGATGGGAATAAGGAAATCTCTTCCAGGGAGAAGGGTCCCTCTGCTTAAGTAAACATGGCAAAGAGAGCACAGGGGGACCCCACTTCCAAGCAATCACTTGCAAATTGTTAGCCTGTCCTGTAGATTTCATTATTGACTGTGTTGCTGTTACTGCTCCCTTTCTTATCTCATTGCTGTTTCCAGTAAATTGGTCTTCTCTCAAGCCATGATCTTTACCTTTTGTGTCACCAATTTTCCTCTTCACCACGCCACAGGAGAAGGGGAAAAGGGGAAAAGGAGAGGGGAAGAGAGTGGAGGGGAGAAAGATTATGGGGGAGAGAGATGTAGGAACATTCATATACCACTACAGAGGCAAATAAGATGTATCTGTTGCAAGGGACTGCATAGTTCAGGGCTGTTGTAATAGAACAAGTACTCAGCCAATCTAAAGTTGAAGTGTAGAAAAAGATAGTCATGGGATCAGAAGTCCTGCATGATCACTTCTGTTGGAAGTGTTTTATCAGTATATAATTTATAAAGAAATGTCACAAAACCTCTAAATCATTGATATTTAACCAAGACTGATAGAACCAGATGACATTTCAGCTTCTTCTTCTAAGAAAACATTATAAAATACTTAGAGTGGGTAAAAGCTCACAAAATTAAGTTTTATAATGCTGGCAATATGCTTTCAAGGGGAAAAAGGAGGAACTATTTTTGACTGAAAAGCTATTACTTAAATGCAGCTCGTAGGACAAAGTTGATTTAAAACCATCCATGGTCCTTCAGTACCTGAATGATTTACATGAAGTTTGCATCCTCAGGGCAAACGGAGCCCTAGTACAACCGCATAGAAATTTGATTTTAATATGTACTTTCTTGTTTTAACAACTGCTTGGTTCATACTGCAGTCATGAAAAATATAAACAAGAACATTAAAAAAGTTGAACAATGGTTTTTCGGAGGAGAGTGTTTCCATCATTACCTTTGTTATTGGGCCTCCATATTTACTGTTAGTGAAATCCTGGAAGATCTGACTCACCTGTTTCTACCCAGAAAATGTGGACATTAGACAGGATTCCCCATCAAAGTTTTATGAGTAGGCTTATAACAAAATGCATTCTCAAAATAAAAGTTTGCTAATAATATGGTAGACAGGAACATCTCACCAGCTCTGATACAACAGTTCATTTGTTGGCCAGTGTCTATGTGAGTAAGAAAAGTCTTCTGAAATATATCCTTATTTGTTGAAGGGTAAGATGTATCTTCAGAGAAATGCTGTTGTGGTTATGAAATAGTATTTCATCAGAAGATGCAGAAATACTCATAGAGATTGAAATGTAGCTAGGATCTCTTTTTAATCCACCTCAAGAATGACAAGTTAGAATGAAATATGTATAAGAATTATACTTGAAAGCAACATTATAGCAACATTCTGTTTGTCCAAAAAAGTAAAAAAGCCCCAAGTCAAGCTTCTCACTGAAAGCATGATGGTATGCCTCATTACTTCTGAAGTACATGACTGTTTAAATTATTTATAATTGCCTAATATACACACTGACTGAAGTCTTATAACTTAATGATTGACCAGGAAAAAAAAAGGTGTTCCTATCTGCCCTATAACCTGTGAACATTGTGTCATACAGACCTTTTGCATATGCTGAAGCAAAGAAGGAAAAAATAAAGTATCCTCACATGAGAATAGATTTGAAATTCGGATGAGTGGTGCTTAACTGAAACAGTGTTATGCTGGAAAAACAGGGAATGAAATTCTACTCTTTCTCTCTCTCCTCTGTTCCTCTAATGCACTTAAGAGACTGGCTTTCCCAGCTGTTTAAGGAAAAGGCTAATGTCCTTAGCTGTGGATGTACGTGCTCCTTGCAAGAAATATAGCCTCTCAATCCAAAACCTAAGCAGTGGACTTAGACACAAATTAAGACATCAAACTGTCCCAAAATTTCCCTATATCCAGGCTCAGGTAGCTCTGTTTTCTCTCTAGGGCTGTCCACAGGCGTCACCCTTCACTTGTGTTGTACCAGTAGCTGGAATGCATAACACAAAACTGCATATTTACCAAGTTTATGGTATAAGCCCAAGGGTTGTCAAAAGTCCCAAATCCCCATATGAACTGTGGCCTCAGCTCAGGGCCTGGCAATATCCCTAAACAATTCAACAAAGCATCACACTGCAGTATGAGTAAGGCTTCAATTTCACTTGAAATGGTGGAAAATGTAACTGAAAAATATTGGAACAATTTTTAAAGTCAGAAGGCCCTTTAAATCATCCTCCTTCCTACATTCTTCAAAATCTCTGTAACTGTGGCCTTCATCTTAGCACCATGCATTACAATGTACAGAGCCAAGATTAGTCTTGTCATAGTGAAAAATAACCATCTGGCAGTCCTGGTACAGTGTAACAGTGTTCTACTCAGAAAGGAAACAGTACATTTTAACTATGGACAATTAGTCTCATATCTAATACTGTTACTGTGTTTAAAAGTAACTTTCATTGTTGTCATTTTCCCTAGGAGGATCAATGACATTTTTCCATGAGAAAGTGGGTGGGGACAAAATTGAAGGGGTGTATGCAATGACATTTAAATTTTGCTCCTCTATTCAAAATACTCCTTGCCTACAGAAAATTATTTTTAAAATCTATATTTTTTCTAGTATCTGCCAGAAATTCATTCCCAAGTGTCAGTTTTCTGATTCAGAGCAGTATTTCCATTTGCCACTCCTCTTCTGAACATGTCACACAGTAAGAAAAGCACTGTTGCTGACATGACCCTGATAGGCTGACATACAAACAGAAATGAAAATTATGATGTTCAGTCTCCCACTCATTGCCAGAATGCCCTTATAATGACAGTACTCAGACTGGTGTTTACTATGGGAAGGAAACAAAGAGGTTTGCTGTATATGTGAGTACCCTCATATTTTCCCTAACAAAAAGCGACTTTCAAAAGTTGTTTTAAACAGGATGAAAACTAGGAAACTACTTTCCTTCTATGCAGTGTGACAAATCAAAATTACACAAGACTAAAATCTCCTTAACATTCTTAAACTAGTTCTTGTAGGCCAAACAACGCAAAAGCATATGTGTGCAGATAAAAAGTAATTATAGAAAGAGCAATTTATTAGATTATTCATCGGGTAGTATGCAATTCATCAGATGTTTGGCTGCATAGACCTTTAATTTCCAAAACAGATCTGCTGCAGTAGAAGTTGGTGTTAAAAAGCAATGATCTTTAGATCAGCAGAGCTTTAGGCTTCATGCAGTAGCTGACTAACTAATGTAAAACCATCAAAACACAAAGTCAGAATAGACAAACAAATAACTCAGAATTTCTTTTCCTTTCCTACTTCTTTCCCATTTTAAATTTATTGCACTCCTCCATAAAGTCTAATAAAGATGACATTATAATTACATTATAACTACACACTTTATGTTTTGCCACTGGATTTCATAATAATGGTTGATCTGGATGTCCAACAGTGTTGTCAATTCAAGTACAGCTTACCCAGCATTTCTTCATTATGTGCATTGCTGGATTGTCTATGACAGCAGGATGTGGAATTTTAGCATGCATTTGGTTTGTGCAGTTCACAGAAAGACACTTAGGGCAAGCCTACTGCTCCCTTTTCTTCCTCTATATTGCCTCTTTAATACTGATAAGATTTCATTTATTTATTAAAAGAGAAACAGTTTTCCAGGACGGATGAATATAAAGTCTAATTTCAGATTGTGAGTCTCTGTGAGTCTTGGTTTTTCTTTGTGGTGTTGTGTTTATCACAAAGGGATTGCAAACCTCACCTCAGTTCAGTATAAAAAGGAGACATAAATGACTTTCTGTGAAAGGCACACAGAAGCACAATCATGTGAGCATAGATTTTGCGGTATGAAACGGCAATCATCCATGTAAGAATGTATTATTTTTACAGCATTAAAAAATTTCTATTTTTAGAAAACAAGAGAAGCCAATGGTGAAGAATGTTGTAATGCCTGCAAAATTTTCACAACTTTATTAATTAACATATGAAAATATAAATTAATATAAGCAAACTCAAATTCATGAAAACTGGGTTCCATGCAATTGATATAGGCAAACAAGATGCTTTAGTAATTATTTCCAAATGGGATAAAAAATTGAGTTGTAATATTTAAAAGAAAAGTATTTTTAAAAATGTGATTAGGAAAAATATTTTAGGTAAATACAAGGTTCATAAGGAAACTTTAATCTATTGAATTCATTATTACAAATTGAATGATCTCCCAGTCTCAAAGACTTTCTTTTTTTTTTTTTTTTTTTTGAAATAAATTGAACTTTAAGTATCAATCAAAACTTTACTGTAATATAACATAATGAAGTCCCATGCTGTAAAAGTGATACTCAGAACTTAAAGTTGCACATGGGCAGTTTGTTTAACTATTAAATATGGAATTCTCAAGATAGACAATTTAATCTTATTATTCATGTAATGTTTTTTCACTGTGTGGCACAAATGGAAGCAGGGACTCACTCAGTGATCCAGACAGTCCTTTTCTGCCATACTCACATATAATCTTTTCTCATTTTCCTGAGCACTACCAAAGTTTCTTATTCCTGCTCCTCCCCTCCCCTCTCCTCCCCTCCTTTCCCATACTCTCCTCTTGTCCTCTGGGATGGATCTTACAACAAATAGAAACAGAGAGATATTATTACTAATAAAAAGCTTTGAGCACTAAGGAAGTTAATTCTTTTTGTATGAAGGCAGGATTTTTTAAAAACAGTGTTTACTCATAGAAGCAGATTACTGGAAATGAGAGACAGGTAATTATTTCTCTCAGTGGTAAACATGAATTACTACTTTGTTTCCAAAGGAGTTTCACACACCCTCTAAAATCTGAATGGCATGTAAGGTGAAATGCAAGATTGAAAAGATAGAAAAGCTCTTTGTTGATTTTAAGCTTAGTTGAGAAGACAAAGAGACAACAGAGCAGTGGGTTGACATCAGGTATGCATGATGCAGGAACATTAGTCATGTAAACAAGGCAACCTGAAAGGATTAATAAGATAAATTATACCCTAGTTATCACCATTTGAAAATCTGAAAGAAAATACTCTATTTAAATGTCACATGTTCCACAAACAAAGGATAAAAGTTGACAATCTAGATAATAAACCATATTCTTATCGGTATGCTACTGGTTAAAAAGGAGTGCAGTCCATGCTACAGGTTTTGCAGTAGCAATCATTTGCCTGTTTGCCTACTTGTGGACATTTCTCTTTTAATTGAAATATAATTATTTTCCTTGCACTAACAAACAGTTTGGGCCAGAATTTTCAGGTACATAACTTCCAAATAAGCAATTGTGCCTAGTCATAAGACTTGCTCTCCAGACCCTTCACCAGCTCCATTGCTCTTTCATGGCTATGCTCCATTTCCTCAATGTCTCTTGTCATGAGGAGCCCAGAACTAAGCACAGGATTCAAGGTGTGCCTCACCAGTGCCACATACAGGGAGATGAACCCTTACCTAGTCCTCATGGCCACACTATGCTGGATGCAAGCTAGAAACCTCATACCATTGGCCTCAGCCCATGGATCTATTCCGGCCTAGAGCTTTCCTTCCTCCAGCAACACTCCTGCTTGACTTGGAGTCATCTGCAAATTGAATGAGAGGCCACTCCATCACCTTGGTCAATAGTTGCAATCTGACAGATCTAGCGCAAGAAACCAAGGCTGTTTTTCTGCCAGCCATGTGTGGTGTCACGTTGTTTTCTCAGACCTGTGCCACTCCGGGGCGCCTAAAAGGTGCGGTTTCTCCTCGGGACCGGTGCGCCGCTTGCTCCCAGGCGCCGCTTCTGTGGCGCGCCAGTTGGGGCTTGCTGGGTTCTGTGTCCACATGAGGGTTGAGGCAAAGAGGGAAGGAATTGTCCACTCCATCTGCGTGGGAGGCTGGGGAGATTTTATTTGCCACAGGGAGCTGCGATGGAGATGCCATGGCTCGCTCCCCTGCGCCTGCATGGACAAAAATGGTGACGGGACCGGGGAGGCGCGGGATTTTATAGGGCGCAGAACAAGGAGCGCAGAAGCCCTCCCGCCCAATGGGGACAGGCGCCGTGGCGGTGACGTGGACCACGGCAACCAACAGAAACGCAGCAGGGGCGGATCGGGCTCCAAGGCGAATGGGGTTGCAGGAATGGGGAAACAGGCACTGAACTCTCCGGAATGGACAGGGGGGTGGTTACAGGACTGGCATGGTGAGCTCCAATGGTAAGAGACCCGGGAACGAACCACCGCGGGGAGGGGAAACACGGGGGGTGCAGGGGGGTACACAGAATCGGCTAACTAACACATATCAGAACCTCTAATCTGAACCGAAACCTAGGATGCAACAGCCATGTGCCTGAGTTCATACTGCTCCTAAATATTCTCCAGCACTATGAGAAATGTATGCATTGTTTTTTATTTAGATGATGGACATGACATTTTCCTGTTATATTTCTACTTTTTGAGGCCTGCCTACACAGTCTCCAGTTTCTCTTTAGGACTTACCTGCCCTCTCTGCATAAACCTTTCTAAGTCTTAAGAGGTATTTCCACCTAACAAGCAAGGCCTACAGGCACGTGCCTTACCTTGCCTATTCAGTCACCAACTATCTGTGGATTTTGGGAATGGTTTTTATTTTTATAAGGCCATACATTTATGGCCTTCTTTCTTGACAGCTGCTGCTTTGAAATTTTCACAGAGATCTGTCCCTCCAGGGGACTGGGATCAGGAGGCATGCTTGTGATGAAAGTGAAGAACTGTGCACTTTGCTTTATTGGATGGCATTGGCCCATTGATCCAGCCTGTGGAGATCCTCTGCAGAGCCTTCTGACCCTCTGGCAGATCAACACTCTCCTCCCATTTGGTGTCATCTGCAAACTGACTGAAGGTTCTCTTGATGCCCTTGTTCAGGTCATCAATAAAGATATTAAACATAACTGGCTTCAACACTGAGCCCTGGGGAGACCTACTAGTGACTGGCTGTCAGCTGGATGTAACTCCATTCATCAACACTCTGGGCCCAGAGGTGCCATCCAGTCAATTTTTATCCAGCAAAGAGTGCACTCATCCAAGACATGGGGTGTTCTCCAGGAGAATACTGTGGGTCACAGAATCAAAGGTTTTACTGAAGTCCAGGTAGACCACACCCACAGCCTTTCCCTCATTTACTAGTCAGGAATATAGCATGCTACAAAAGAAGCATGGTGTACTTTCTTCAGAAATACCTTACTTTGCTCTTTTGTTGCTTTTTAATACTTCCTTCCTCTTCCAATAAAAAGAAAATAAAAAGAGAGAGAGATCTTCGTTTTTCAAGTTTACAGCAAGTGAATCTTTTCAACTGGAAACCTTGAACAATGGCAAAAAAACCTTCAAGAATGTATGGAAGACATACAAGTAACCAGTCACAATATTTATTTCCAGAAGATTTAGCCAATGTAATGCTGCAGATCTTTCAAAAGTTAATGTCCTTCTTGGGCTACTGCATAGCAGACATTGCAACTTTTCTGTGCTACTAAGTCATTCCCAGGTATTTCCTCATATCAATGTGCATCAATGGTTCTCACATGCAATGATAACTCAAGGGAATATAAAAATTTCAGAGAAGTTTACCAGACCATTTTAATATAAAAAACATTGTCCTTTAGGAAAAGAGATATTTTTAAAAACAATTTTTCAATTGTAAGTGCTTTCAACTTCATAATGTGCATATCTGCTGGTAGATATCATGGGGGCAGGTTATAAAGAAGCAATGACATTACAAAGATGCAGAACTTCAATGTCTCTTTGCAATTTGGATGCACTTGCACTTCTTTAACAAGTCTCTGTGTTGGGTTTTGGTGGGGTTTTATGTTTGGTTTTTGTTTGATTGGTTGGGGTTTTGTTTGGTTTTTTGTTTGTGTTTTGTAGCAGCCTGAACTACTGCTAGTAAAGTCCAAGGAAAAGAAGCAGAAACGGCCTTTGCATAATATCCACAGATGTTTTAATTCAGCTGTGTGGTGAGATGTTCAGAGTTCCCCCAGCACACACGTGTCTCAGCTCTAACTGCCCCATCCGGAGGGGTGGTGGGGTGAACCTGGTCTCCAGGCAGTACAAAGATGAGGGCCAATCAGGGAGTAGGGAGGAAGTGGCTCAGGGACATAGGAACAGACATAGGAACAGGGAAAGGAGAAACAATGGAGTCTAACAGCTTTTTGAGGGAAGCTTCTTGTGTCTCCCTAAACCAGGGAAATGACCCCCAGGGTCTCCATAATTCCCCCTTTTGATATTATTAAGAAAACTTCTCTGAAGGATCAACTGAATCAACACAAAATGACAAAAACAATCAAAAGCGCCTATATGACAATTTTCAAAATGCAAACAATTCTGAGTCCCCAGTGTCCAAATAGATTTTCTTAGAACCGGTAGGACGGATGCAGGGTTTTTTAGTAGGTTTTATCAGGAAATCAAGTCAGGAGAAGGTTATTTCAGCAGGGACTGGTTCTCTGTCACCTGTGGCAGTGCTGTTGGCTGTGATTTTCTCTTACAAGGTAGTGTAGGTGGTGGTGTGTCTGCTGGAAACTCTAAATAGAAATCATTAACTTTTAAGAAAAAGATGGTTCCTTTAGAGAAACTTTCTTTTCTTCCCAATCACCTTCCCTCTGGTATTACAAAGGAACTCTGGGGGAAGGGATTAGTGGAACGAGGCCATGGAAAGGGGGAAAAGGTGGTAGGAATTTGTGGGAACATAAAGAAGGGTCAATAGGACAATGGAAAGGAAAAGGAGAAAGTGGGAGGGGGGCAGGGAGGCCACAGGAATTGAGGAAGTGGGACTTATCGGATGGGAAGGTTCTTTCATTATGGAGGTGGAGTCTTGGATGGAGGATGCCTCATCGGTGTTCTGTGCTCTTCCTGCTTTTAGGCTGTCACTGGGACTTGGTTATTGATTTTCGGTTTTATTTCCTTGGTAGGAGTGTGGAGGACTTCATGACACTTCGCAGGTTTGCAGTTTGGTGCATGTTTACTACCTTGCACTGGAACTGCACACTGTCACATTGGCTGCCTGAGGGCCTTTTCTTCCCTGTATTATATTAAATTCCACAATTTTTCCATCTCCTAGACTGTGGAGGTATTTCCTGGGGTTATTCTTTTTTATAGCAGTCTGATGAACAAGCACATTTTTTTGTTATCATGCCAGGTGATGAAACCGTATGTTTTTTACATTGAACCATTTCACTGTTCCCAAAACGTTCATGGCAAGGACCTTTTTACTTTTGCCAGTGGGTTTGTGTTTGTGTTGCTGGTGTTGGGACACGTTGTTGGTGTTGGTGATAATACCATCCTCCTTGACACAAGGAGAAGGGAGCCACTGGCAGTGTTCCTTTATGAAGAATGTCAACACCACTCTCTTCTGGAAAAGCAAGCTTCTCCTCTTGGTGACCCTAACCCTATATTTTGTGGAAAGCTAAGACAGTGTACTCAATGGCTGGTGTTGGTTCTCTCTCATGCTGGCACTTTATCTCGTTGTGCTACTGCCATTTCAGCAGCTTGCATTGATCAAAAAAGTATGGTTGCTATTCCTGTATTTCAGCAGTTGTAAATGCCAAATGAAAAATTTGACTACATGAAAGTTCAATGTTTTGACAGTTGATTTTTTCCAGTGGAAGTGTGAGTGTGCTCTTTGAAAATTATTTTAATATATCATTAGCACCCAATTGTATTTCTTCAGTTATTCAAGGTTGTTTTGTGGTTATTACAGCAAGTTCACCCTTACTCCAGAAGGGAAGTCGGTGTACTGCAAAACTACAGAATATTTTTTCCTTGCAGAAGTGCTTCACGGACCAGTTTCCACCAAAATATCCAGCACGTGGTTGATAACAACCTCTAAATGAGATAGCATGGACACTGGAAGTGACCCAGCTGCGACCACTAATTGAAAAGCAGGTTTATGTATCTTTGCTATATTTTGGCATGCTTCCGGTTCCATCTTTAATCTTTGCCACAACCAATATGAGCATAGACCTACATATTTTGAAGAAGAATCTTAAATTGTGGAGAACAGTTTGGTCACATGAATCTTTGTTTCTGCCCCATAAAAGCACATCTTTGATGACATAAAAGAAAAATATAAACATGTTCCTACAAAGATCACACAACAATCAGGTAATTGAAGCTAAAAGCTAGGCACTTAGCAAAATACTCCAAAGCAATTATTTAAGAAGTACCTTTAAAAAAGTACTCAGGGTTTTTTAGCCAAATTTTTTATTGTATTCTAATTGAAAGAGTTATGGCCCTAGAATAAAATTCTATAAGGCTCCTTTTAGGGGAAAAAGAAAAAACAAAAGGGATAAATCCCAACCTTGTTATTGTGACTGCTTCCCTCTAATAACCTTCAACACCTATGGAACTCTGATACTTAATTTACAACCTACAGACTTCTTTTTGAGCTAAAATGAGAGGTCTTTTAGCAGGAAGCTGTAGCTGAATATACAAGTTCTTACTGAACTGGAAAGAATCACTAGACACATAACCAGCCCTATCCTCAGTGACCCTCCCCCCCACCATGTCCTTCAGATACCCATGGATAAAAGGTTGGGTTTACAAATAGCAGAGAAACGACTGAGCCCAACCTACTTGCAACAAAATAATTAACTCCACTTGACTAAGCCCTTTTTCTTGAAATACCTCTAACATATGAATATTCAGCAGATTTATGTAAAAGCTTAGTTTTAAGTGGTAACAAAACAACAGATACTTTTATCTAGACTGGCTGTCGTGGTTTGACATGGAAGTGAATTTTTTCCAGGAAGTTGGGTCAAACCAATCAGTGGTCAGGTTTGGATATTGGCACCTGGAGTGACCACAAAGTATGGACACACCTCTGAGAACACAGGGGGTTAAAAGCAAGAACTCCCAAGAGAACTCTCTCTTTTGGTTCCGGTCGTCAGAGAGTGCAGTGCAGACTCTCCCCTGCCCAGCCACGGGCTGGGTGGGGGAGGGGAAGCCACACGGCCTGGTCCAGGTAGGCCGAGGGGCTGAGGGTCTGGAACCGAGCCAGCTCCTGGACGGAAGGGTGGAGAGAAGTCAGAGATGCCTTTGCCCCCCCCCCCCCCAGTTGGGAAAGAGACAGAGAGCCTGGCGGCACCTGGAAATTTGCTGGCAGAGGAGAAGGAGAAGCGGGGGGATGTCCAGCGTGGGAGGCGGAACACCGGACCGAGATATCAGCCGTCCAAGGAGTCTGAACGTTTAACCCTTTCCAGGAAATGAGGGCTTTTTAAAAGTATTACTCCTCCTTGATTTGTAGTGGAAGAGAGATAGTCTGGGACCTGAGATGTTAAAAGAAGAAATATTTAGGTAGGAAGAGATGATGAAGTAGCTTTTGGCTGGACTTTTCTTGTTAGCCATGGACTGAACTAAAATCTCCTGCAATAGAGACTGCATTTTAGGGGGATGCAGTAGTGACCCAAGGAGACCTGCTTCAGCTTCGAGCAGCACAGGAGTGGCAAGAACTAAAGAAAGCTGAGGAGGGAATGGTGATACCCTCTGTCTTCGGGAAGAAGATGAGTCCTGTTTTTAGACCCCTCGGCCCCAGGGGAAAATGGGGGGGACTGTAGTCCCAAGATGAGAAGCTGAACTGTTGTATTTTTGGGTCTGTGGCAAAGCATCCTTAAAGGAGCCCTATGAGCAGTCTGTCCATACACAGTGGTGAGAGCATTGTGACATAGAATGGAGAGTGTCACACTGGCAGATTTTCTTTCCGGGCGGTTGCCATGTGTGACAGGGAAACACAGGGGGGCAGCTGTGTTTCCTGGGGGGTCTGTGGTGCAAGAGAGACTTCTCTCTCCCTTGATAGTTTGAGTATGGATTACCTGAAGGGTGGTAATTTGATCAGGAATCCTGGGTAATGTTTCAGGGCTGGGTGTTTTTGGAATTGGGAGGAGGAGGAGTGTTTTAAAAGGTTTTCATCCTGGATTTAGTTTATGTGTTTTCTGTATTAGTAGTAGTTTAATAAAGTTTTTTTCCTTTGTTATTAAGCTTGGGCCTGCTCTGCTCTGTTCCTGATAACATCTCACAGCATTTATTTAGGGAAAGTGCATTTTCATGGGGACGTTGGCATTGCGCCAGTGTCCAACCATGACACTGGCTAAAACAAAATTTTGAATTAGAATATTTTTAATATAACAAGAAATGTTATTTGACTAATTTATTCTTTGCTCTACAGAAACATTCTGACTTCCCTTTAAAGTATATGGGACATCACGCCAGATTATTTTCCAATCTGAAATTACAAGACTCGATGAAACAGGGTTTTATATGTTGTTTTTACCCTGAAACCTGAGAGTATTACTTGGTATGTTAAAAAAAGAAGCCAACCAGTGATTATTTTGTGGGACCAAACCAACACCACTATACACATGAAGTGGTGTAGAAATATCTGAATTTATTGGCTTCAGTGTTCTTTCATAAAACCTGAGGACTACATCACAGCGGATGTTTTTGGATTCTCCTAGTGAACCACTGACTCTTTCATTTTGCTGTGCACCAGCTGAAGAGCAAGATGTAACTTCTGAGTATGTCCTGCTAGGATTTTCTTCATCCTTGAATGACACATCTTTTCCCCTTCTCACCAGTAAGTAGGATGCAGGGGTAATTCAAATGGGAAAAGAGAGAATGGTGTGTGGAAAAGAATATAATATATTTGAAAAACAGTAATGGAGAGCTTTATATTAAAATAGAAAATACAGACATATCACCATTCTATATAAGCTCCAATACTATACAAAAATTTTAATCTGGTATATACAAAATCTTCACTGTACAAAAATCTTAGTCTGGTAGTGAGTACAGCTTTTTTCTTGGTGACCAGACCCAATGTGAACCACACCTAAGATATCTACATGGTCTCACAGTTTGCCCTTTGTACCTAGACAAAGGTACAATATATTTTCATGCTTTCTTTAACCAGACTCAAGGATGAAGATAAGTTCACAGCTTGTTTGCCTCCAATCTATAAATGTAAAACATCATGTCAGCCTCCCATCTAATAAGCTAAAGGACCAAGTATATATATAAACTAGAAAATCCTTTTCACCAAAACACAACCAAAATATTTTTGTAATTTCTTATATTCTGCATGAATTTATTGCAAATCCCAGTGGCTTTTCATCTCCATACTCATTAAGCATCTTTTGATGCATGTGATTGTGCAGACTTGTGTATACAGAGGAAAAGTGGAAAAATAGAGTCTCATATTTAAAAACATGGGTGTTTAAACCCACCTGTTGTATGCTGGGTTGGTTCAGTTAGAAATTTTAATGAATGTTAGTTAGGTCGGTCCTCTGTACCCCTATTTTCCCCCACAATGGTTTGCTCCAAGTCACTTACCACAGGAGCTCTTACATGTCAATCTTGTAGCCACTCCCTGATTCTTCTTGAAAGTTCTGTAGCAATCACCCCACATTTGCATTGCTATTTGTCCCAGAATGTGCTCTGTCCCTCTGTTATGTTCCCATAGGTTGCTGTGATCCACAGCACTCCTCTGTCACTCCCCTGTCACTCCCCTGTTGTCTGTCCCTATTGGGCGAGGGGGATTTCCACCCCTATCCACCCACCCCCTATTTAACCCAATGTTTTCATTGTCCATTTGCCATTTTGCCCTGCGCTGTGCCAGGAGTGGTCGTGCTGCCCATCGCTGTGACCACACGTGGAATAAAATCTCTCAGGCCTGCAGACAACGTGTGCCTTCTCTTGTCCCTTTGCTTCCTCTCAGCGTAAGGCTACGAAAGCTGTGTACCCACGCCAGAGCGCTCCGCACCAGCAGAGAGGCAAACACCTCAGCCCTGGAGCGTCCGTGCACGTGGCAGCCACGGTCTTACAAAAGGCAGCGCTAGTCGGGCTTCCCAGCTGCCCGAGGCTGTTGTGAACAAAAGCCCCACCCACCTGATTGAATCATATAGCCCCAGAAATGGACAGAGTTACTTGTATGAAAAAAATCCACAAAATGTCTAAAGCATAACTTTGAATCAGTTAATATGGTGTCACTTTTACCCCTGATTTTGCATTTAATAAAATCAAATTGATTAATAAAAGGAAGCAATGTATGTTGCCTTATTTTTGTATAAAACTTTGGAAAAAAAAAGAAACAGGAACTCAATCTGCAAGAAGAATATTCCACCATTTCCTCATCATTTGATTAACAAGTTAAGGTCTTTTGGAGTCTTAATTACAGAACTATCTCCAGGAGCTTTTTTCCTCTTAAGATATCAACAGATATTTATTATTTAATTTGAATTGTTGTCCATGTATTTATGTTGTGGTAAAAGCTACATTAATATGTCTCTTTTCACAGATACACACATTTTCAAACAGATGATCTAAATGAAGGTGATATGCCTTCCAGCAAGCTGTTTGCATTTATCAATGTCATGCCAATACTTTCAATGCATTTTAACACTATTTTTCAGGTGCCAGTTGCAGTTTGCCATTTATACTATGGAACAGAAGATATAAAATGCTGAAAACAGAAGACAAGTGCATTTCCTAGCATCTGATGCTCTTAAAAGGAGCGTTTTTAACCAGACTGTTAACATGCATTTTGAATAATCATTTGGAATGGGAAAAGGAAGGAAAAAAAAAAAAAGGTTACTTTGGTTTGAGTTAAATGGATCATAGCATAAACTAAAAGTTGAATACCTCTGGATAAGGTTCTCTTCCCAACCCTTCAGATTCACTGATTGCCCTGCCTGGGAATTAAACAGATCAGTATTTCTTATCTCATGTACATGTCTATGTTTACATGGATGTAATTTTATATATATATATATATATATATGTATATATGTATATAGTCATGATTTGACACTGGCACAATGCCAGCACCCCCATGAAAATGTACTTTCCCAAATAAATGCTGTGAGATGTTATCAGAAACAGAGCAGGTCCAAACTTAATAACAAAGAAAAATACTTTATTAAAACTACTACTGCTATAAAAGACACACACATTAAATCCAGGATGAAGACCCTCTAAAACACTCCTCCTCCCACCCAATTCCAACTAAAACCACAGTGAGACATCACCCGGGATTCCTGATCAAGTTGCCATCCTTCAGATAATCAATACTCAGTCCATCAAGGGAGAGAGGAGTCTCTCTTGCACCACAGACACCCCAGGAAACACAGTTGCCACCTCCTGTGTTTCCATGTCACACATGGCAACTGCCCGGAGAAAATCTGCTAGTGTGACACTCTCCTTTCCATGTCACAGTGCTCTCACCACCGTGCATGGACAGACTGCTCATAGGGCTCCTTTAAGGATGCTTTGCCACAGACCCAAAGATACAACAGTTCAGCTTCTCATCTTGGGACCACAGTCCCCCCCATTTTCCCCTGGAGCCAAGGGTCCAGGAACAGAGATCATCTTCTTCCTGAAGACAGAGGGCATCACCATTCCCTCCTCAGCTTTCCTCTGTTCTTGCCATTCCTGTGCTGGTGGTTGCTGAAGCAGGTGTCCTTGGGTCACCACTGCATCCCCCTAAAATGCAGTCTCTATTGCAGGAGAATTTGGTTCAGTCTATGGCCAACAAGAAAAGTCCAGCCAAAAGCTACTCCATCATCTCCTCCCACCTAAATATTTCTTCTTCTAACATGTCAGGTCCCGGACTGTCTCTCTTCCACTACAAATCAAGGAGGAGTAATATTTTACAAAGCCTTCATTTCCCAGGATAGGGTTAAAAGTTCAGACTCCCCGGATGGCTGAAATCTCTGCCCAGAACTCTCAACTCCCACACTGGGCATCTTCCCCCCCGCCCCTTCTCCTTCTCCTCTGCCGGCAAATTTCCAGGTGCTGTCAGGCTCTCTGTCTCTTTCCCTCTGTTGGGGGGGAACAAAGGCATCTCAGTTTCTCTCCACCCTTTCGTCCGCAGGAGCTGGCTCGGTTCCAGTCCTTCAGCCCCTGGGCCTACCTGGACAAGGCCGCGTGGCTTCCCCTCCCCCACCCAGCCCGTGGCTGGGCAGGGGAGAGTCTGCACTGCACTCTCTGACGACCGGAACCAAAGAGACAGTTCCCCTGGGAGTTCTTGCTTTTAACCCCCTGTGTTCTCAGAGGCATGTCCGTGCCTTCAGTGGTCACTCCAGGTGCCAATATCCAAACCTGACCACTGATTGGTTTGATCCAACTTCCTGAAAAAATTCACTTCCATGTCAAACCATGACAATATATATATGCATAAACAACTTTCTTATTTACTGAAGAACAGAAAATTTTTTTTTCAAAACAATCAAGAAACAAAATTATACCCTGTATCATATGATTTTTATATCTTAGCCATAATTTTTTATATATCACACTTAGTGCCCTAAACAGTACCTGTGAGTTGACCTTTTTGCTCAGCTCAGGCAAGATAAAGCTGGAAATAGCATTTATACATTTTTCTTTCATTTCATATGTTCAGGATATTTATAAAATACACTTTTCCAGAAAAATTGGGAAATCATTAATATTCACTTTTTCATTCAAGTGATACATCTTATTCCCATGTAGGCAACAAATAGTCACATACTAGATAGAAAATGGGAGTTCAATCAGTGGCTTAAGGCAGAACATTCTGCCTTCTATAGACAAAAAAATCTTCCTAAATTGGGCCAGATCCTAGTAGCCCAGTTTCCTGTAATAATCTTGTTGCATGCTGGGTTAGTTCAGTTAGGGGTTTTAATAAATGTTAGTTAGTCGGTTCTATGCACCCCCATTTTCCCCTCACAATGGTTCGCTCCAAGTTGTCTACCATAGGAGCTTTCCCATGTCCATCTTATAGCCACCCCCTGTTCATTCCTGAAAGTTCTGTGTCAGTCACCCCATCCCTGCAATCACATTTGTCCCAGAACACTGTACCCACCTCTGTTATGTTCCCGTAGGCTGCTGTGGTCCACATCACTCCCCTGTTGCCTGTCCCCATTGGGCGAGGGGGGCTTCCACCCCTGTCTGCCCGCCCCCTATATAACCCCATGCCTCCTTTGTTCAATCGCCATTTTGTCCACCTGCACGCTTGGGGACAGCCGCTCCAGCCACCGCAGCAGCCACACGGGAAATAAACGTTCTCCAGCCATGCAGGGCAAGGTGTGCCTTCTCTCGTCCCTTTGTCTCCTCTCAGTGTACGGCTATGAAAGCGGTAACCCACGCCAGAGGCTCAGTGCTAGAGCCTCTGCACACAGCAGCCCCAGTCTCACTGAAAGGCAGAGCCTAGCCAGGCACCCCAGCTGGCCGAGGCCGGGGTGAGAAGAACAAAAGCCGCATAATCTCTCACTCAGTAAGAAAATATCTAACTAGGCCCAAGACATCATGAAACGGTCTCTCAAATATTTTCAATGAAAAAAAAATCCAACAAAGCAAATATCTAAAGCAGCACTTAAATTAAACTCTATTTTCCACTCTCTCATGCTTTTCAAATACTTGCTATGCCAATAAATGTTTTCTTAATTTTTACTGGAGATTTACTGTAGATGTTTTGCAATGATATAAAAAAATTCAGGGCACTATCAATATAATCAGCTGATTGATTTGAAGATTTTTATTTTTAAAGTTCTGTTACATTCCTATTAGAAAACTCTGTTAAATAAAAAATCCAAATAAATAAATAAGAAACTAAACCAAACCAAACAAACCCAAACCACTCCCAAAAACAACCACCCAAAACCCAAAAAAAAACTAACCCAAAAAAACCCCACCCAAACAAAAGCAAGTGACAGAAAGATACCTTGAGAAAGAATTGGGTTTTTTTGTGAACTCAAGAGCTGCTTATAAATATTTTTTATTACTGTATTCCAGATAAACCATATTCTAGTACTTTGTGCAAGTAAGTAAACCAGTCCCTTATGTTCTTCATAGGCAAAAGAAGAAGATATTAATGCAGAGCAGCAAAATTATGAAAGAATTTAAAATAAGAAAGAGTGGACAAAGAGGAACAATTATTCCCTACAGTAAAATTCTACACTCAGCAATATTTCTGCAATTGCCCAGGTTCCTTGAAAAGAAAGCTGTGCTTGACAATTACATCAACATAGGTAATTCTGGACAGTTGCTTTTCTCTCTGAGAGAAAGGAAAATTCTCAGTATATCTTAGGACATTCAGTGTATTTTACTAAACATGTCAGATACCTAGGATGAAATCCTACCTCATCTGAAGTGAATGGGACCAGTTGAATGCATAGAGCACTATACTTAGCCCTGTAGCTCATTCATTGAAAATTTTTCATGCTTTATGAGTCAGGTGATGGGGACACACATCAACTTGACTTATGCTATTAAACAAGGTAGGATGATGTGTGAGGCAGTGTGGGAGGGGTCCCTGCACTCCCCTGGGAGGCGATGTCAGTTTAGAAGGACCTATCAATCACTTGCTGTTACCCGCCTCAATTAGTTGTCAATCAGAGTTCAGTGTACTCCCCAGTTCTAGAAAGTTCGTTGCTTCTGTTACCCCCATTGGCCCCTGTTGTAAAACCACTCCTCCTCTGTTTCCCCATTGGTTTGTTGTATGTCACCCCATCCTGTCTCTTCCCCTTTGTCTGTTCCCCATTGGTTGATTTGTACCCTTCTCCCTCTCCCTTATATATCCAGTCCCACCTTCCCTCGGGGCTCTTGGAGTCTGCTCCCTCCTCGAATGCTTGCTTCCCCATCTCCTCTACCCGCTCCCTCATCTTCCCCACAATAAAGCGTTGTGGATTACAGCTGCCCAGGAGACCTCTCGTCTTTCTTGGTGGAGTTATCCAGGTACCATCGACCCCTCCCCGCGGACCGGTCAGCCGAGGATCTCTCCCCAGACTGACTGGGCACCTGGGCAGCCCCTCGGGGTCATCTTTTTATTACAAGGCAGAGCTTAGGGTTAGGGTTAGGGTTAGGTTTAAGGTGATGAGGTTTATGACTGTGCTGCAGCTGGCAGCCCACATTCAAGGGAAACCATTAGAAGACAACCATCCGGGTGCAATACTCCATAAATGACCTGTTGCACTCCTAGGGCCTTCTGTGAAGTGTCCGACACCTTGTGATAGAAGTAAATCGGGACAGAAGTAAACATGCTTCTCTCTCCTATTGTTTTCAAACACAGGGGCAAAATACACCAGACTTTGTTGAGCAATTTGCGTGTGGGGAGTTTCACTCAATTCAGAATCCAGAAGTTGTCTTGTGGTTTGGCTGGCTAGTTCAAAGAGAAACAACCAATACTCAAAACTTACTTAAAGACATGTGGGACCTTGTCTGCAGCATCTTCAGCAGGAGCCCTATATGGGCCACTTAAAGAAAATTCCTTTAGAACATAGTCTCTTCATTTCCCATTATATCTCAGACTAAGACTGACCTAAAATTCAACAATCTGTGATTTTTTTTCCTCCTTATATTTATTTGCTTTCTTTTTCCTCCCAGTGAAATTGATAGTTTAAGAAAAGAAAAAGGAAAGGAGAGGAGGGGATGGGAAATTTCACTTGCAGATGTGAAAAGAATTGATAAAAGTTCTCCTGTATTGTCCCACCTTCAGAGGACTAATAATGTATCAAGTGAAACACCTTATTCAAAACCAAAATATGGGCAATATAAAAACACTTACTTCAATGTATAATAATGCTAAATGCTGTGTATGCACCTCTCTTCCTGTATGCCTTGTGCTGCTTACTCTCTGCTTTTTTGGGGTTAACATGGGTGAGATTTGCAAACTATTTTATTGCAAAATTAATGAAGATATAATGGTTTCACTTATGAGACTCAGTCTGTTTCCAAGTACAATCTACTGCCAGCTTTAGGGCATAGACATTCTCCTGAGTTATGCTCTAGGGTCATGTTGCATTGAGATTTTCTTCTTCATGGATGCTACTTAACTCGAACAGCTGAGCACCTGAGCATGCATAAGCACATTAACTGACAGTAAAACTATAGCAGAAAACGTGACAGGCTAGGTAGAAAATGTCTTACTACCAACTATTGAATTTATAATAGTAAATTATGAATATGTTCATACTTTTCATTGCTTTTGAACTCAGGCAGATAGATGGAAAATCCTTCTTTTTCAAAAGACACACACACAAACCCAACCAACCAAAAAAAAAAAAAAAAAAAAAAAAAAAAAAAAAAAACAAAAGAAACCCCAAAACAACAGAGACCTGAAACAACGAAACACAACCCATCTCTGCCCCCACCATTCCCTCCACACCCAAGCAATATTCAATACCTCACCTAGGTACTCATTAGCTCTCTTGTTTTCAAAAGGTATCCTTTCAGTGACTGTGGCTGCTCTCTCCTCAACAAGCAGTATTAACTCTTCATCATGCTTTCTGACTGCTAAATATTCATATATTTCTACTGCTAACCATGATTATCTACTGTCTGTGTAATAATGATGTGGTTTTCTGCAACAGAAGGCATATCAGTATTTTAGAGGCAGTAATATGTGAGTGGAATTGAATGGGATGGATCTATTTTTCCTTACTTTCATACCAACTTTTTATTGGGTGATACCAATGATTATGATCATACCAGTGTATCAGAATAGATGGATAATTGCAAGACATGCCTTTTTGATTGGATGCTTCATATAGAAATTCACTTGATGACTCGATACATATTAGTGACAATTCTATGTGTATGTCACATGGTGGAATTTATTATTTTTCATTTTGGAAAATGGATATACTCTATTAATAATCACATTTATCATTACATGTTAGCCCTTCAGGATATAAACTGAGACTCCTGCACTGAATGTAGTGGAAGGGCAGTGTAAGTAGAAAATCAGAGAGGTGGACAGTGCTGGATGACTCAGACAGTTAATTATTTCCTTATTATACTCTGAGCAACTGTTACTGTTTACAATTTTGCCTGAAGTTCAATGGTGTTTTACTAAGGAAATTTCCATATTTGTTAAGAACTCCATCACACTGGTACTGATATGTTCCTTCCCGATTTAATTCCTCTCCACAGTTCTCCCTATCACTACCATCACAGTCCTTGTGCAGTGACTTCTTTCACATAATTTCTCCACTTCTCATTGGGTCCTAAAAAATATTTTTGTTAATTCCATTCCCACAAGAATATGGGAGCCCACAGCTTTTGGGGCATGGGGGAATTTAGAAACAGACTTCATACCTTTTTGCCATCAGTACTGGAAGAGCATCTCCACAGATGTTGTAGCTGTAGCACGCCAGCACATTACAGCATCTGCATTATGAAGAGACAGCAGGACAGAACAATCTGCTCTCATCTAGACTCTACCAGACTGAAATCTGAGGTCTGGAGTAGAAGGTTGGTATAAGAGCAGCTCATACAGCATTTATAACCGCAGTAGGCAAGAACCTCTTCTGAAGGACTGAGAGGCAGAGGTATTACAGGAAACAGCTGCCAAACTCTAGCCAACTTTCAGCTGAATCTGCTTCCTATTGGCTGACATAGTTCCACACAATATTTCTGTACCACATCTGTTCCTTAAAGATTTCTAAAGGCTGCTGCTTTCATATGTGGAGAACAGATACAAGGGTAAAGGATAGTACCTTCATGGACCTTAGCTGCAGCAAGATAGTTGCTGAAATACCAGTGCACTTGGAGCCATCTCTCCCTCTCAGACAATCCCTTTGTACAATGAAACTTCCATCAGCCATTTCCACAAATGTTTTGAAAGCATCATTTCCACAAGATCATTTGCCTCAATGCTATTTCCCCTGTGGCTTTAAGTCTAAGAGTCTTTGGTGATCTGTAGACTCTTTCTAATGTTATTGACAGCTTAGGGGGGAAAAACTTCCTATTAATCCTGTCAAAAGACTATATATTTGGAACTAAAACAGGATGGAAAAGTTTTAGTATTTTGCCAGGCAAGGAAAAATAGTATACCACAACTAGTCCACTGAAGTGCAATGATTAACTGTACTTTTGTGGCAACCTTCCCTTTTAGCTCCTGAAAAGGCCAATAAAACTTCTACACTTGCATGACAACATTGGCAAAAACACATGTGTTTTGCATACGTATGTCGCACACAACCTACTATTCTGTATGTATGCATGGCCCTGATCTGGTGAAGTCTGACACAAAGACATCTTTTTTTCAAGCAAGTATTGTCATAGATTTCAAAGGGACTATTTCCAGGAGTAAAACTTTGTCATGTGTGTGATGACAGGAACAGAGAACTGGTATGACCATACCATGATCATTTACTGTACAAAATAGACACAAACTGCTCCTTTAGTTGTCACCTCCTGCAATGGAGGCCTCATTCTGCTATGGGCTGAAGTGTGATACACTGGCAAGTGGTCTTTATTAGAAAGGTCATTGACACTGTCAAGCAGCCTTTGAAAGGTGACATTGCACCTAGAAGGTTATCAGGCCAGAGCCATGAAGTCTACAAAAATTTCTCTGTCAATATTGTAAACAGGTAATACATCTGACCTCTTTTTGGACTTAACAAAACACAGATGATTAAAGTTCTTCTGCTTCTCTTTCACCCTTCTGTCATCCATGTATACACTTTCCCCAAGCTTTGTCTTGAAGTACCCTGCAGAAGTAGTGAAGTTGAGAAAGAGCTACTTTAATTTTAAGTACCACAGTAATGAATTCAAGTACACTCATTTATCATAAAGGGCTTCCCCATCTGTCTCTAAAGTATGCTCAAAAATGCTGCGTATTTGATAACATGAATGTTGAGAATTTAACACATTTTAGTTTTGAGCACTCCATTTTGGCTGGCTTTTTGTAAGATTGTACAACTGACTTTTGACTAAAGGAGCAGATTGGGGATGGAGGGGGGAGTGTATGTGGGGAGTGAGAGGGAGTGTGTGTGTGTGTGTGTGTGTGTGTGTGTGTGTGTGTATCTGCGCGCGTGCGCGTGCGTATGTGAATGTGTGTGGTCTCTTCCAAATTTATTTGCACTTCAACCCACCGGGATCAAGCTGCAATCCCTGTAGGCAAAAGAAGATTAGGGAAAGCGACTAACTGTTTTTTCCCAGACAGAGAAGGGAAAGCGACTTCTCAAGTACCGCAAGTTTTTCTGGCCACTGTACAAATTGTTCCTTAGTATGGAGAGTTTCCAAAAAACCTAATTAGCAACTCGCTACAAACATTTCTTTGCATTAGCTAATGATCCGGCTACACTTGTAAGCAAACAGTACCAACATATCTAATCAATGCAGAAAACCAACAGAATGCCTATTAAACATCTGGATGTAATTTTCTAGTTAGACTTAGAACAAAATGAAAACATATGCAGGTTTCTTTGATCTATGCCTCAACAAAGAAACTGTCGATAAAAAAAACACACTGGCCAGTCAATGTGTCATTTTCATAAAGCCCAGTCATTTCTTTTCAAATGTTCCCAGTTTAATTTTTTTGGTTTCCTGCAATCTCTAATTTTACCATACTGTGTGAAGCCAACAGGGATTCCTTGGATCTGATTCTATTTGAGGTTTTACTGCTGCACGATCTGCTACTGACTTGTTTTTTTTTTTTTTTTTAATTCAGCTCAGGGATTTTTTAAGGGTGAAGGAATGGGGGAAGTGAATACAGTCATAATGGTAAAATGACCTAGTGCAACTTTTTGAACACTCTTGCCTACAAGGAAAGCTACTAATTAAAAAAAAATCAAATTACTAAGAGGGTATGGAATGGCTATTAGCCAAAAGACAGCAAATAATTAGAAATGTAATTGCTTTACCCTGCTCACATCATTTGCACTTCACAAATAAATGAATATTTAAAAAGTGATATTGTTTTGCATGTCCTTTTAATTACTATTCTTTCAACGGTATAGGCAGTCACTACTATACCACATGTACCGTATGATTCAGGTTTTTTTTTCTATTTCACCTGCACCACACTGGCATTAAAAACAAACAAACCAAACCCCAAAACAAACAAAAAAAATAGAACAACCCCCATGCCCATTAACACATGCATGTTTCTTTTTCAGTTGAAAATCCAGTGATCTATCTAAAACTTTGAAGGCATAAATTTTATTGAATTCTAGAACTGCTTCCTCTACTGACTTGCTCTCACTGTATAGAGAGCAGAAGAGTGGACAAATCGTACTATATTGTCTACTGCCCACCTGCAGCTAACACCTGGTGATTAACATCATCAACATCTTTGTTTTACGTGCCACTTTGCACAAAGTTAAAAAATATTGCTCATAAAAAGTACTGAGAACAGTGAAGGAAAAAAATAATAAATTGCAATAAACAGAACATCATAGTTTTGCTAAAGAATGGATGCTACATCTGAAACCCTTTCAGTACATTTAACCTACATTTTGGACCCAAGCGTGCTTTTTTTTCACTCAAAACTCCCAACTGCTTCCAGTGTGAATTTTTGGTAGCCAGTTTAGGATTAGGCCTTTTGCTTTATGAGGTAGGAAGATGACACTAAAATTTTTAACAGTAAAAAACAACTGATTTCAAACAACAGAGTAAAATGGATGACTGGACAGAACAGTTGGGGGGGTTAATACTGAAGGAAATACTTTTATTTTTGAAACATGAGACTAGACATTTAAAAAAAAACCCAAGTATTTTTAATCCAGTTGGAGAATCATGTAGTGTATATACAGCATTGTGGCAGAATCATCTGGTATAAAATGCTACCTACTTGAATACAACATGCTTAGCCATATTTTGCTGCCTTTCTATGGTGTAAATAGTGAATATTGCCATGGAATGAGAATGTTCAGTTTCCTGGAATTAATCCAGATTTATACCCATCCAACAAAACTAATTTTTTTATGCTTTAATGAGCCAGTGATGATGCATTATAAATTAGATAAATATCAGATCATGTTGGTTATAATTCCTGCTATGTAATGTCAGTAGCTCTCATTCGAAAAAAAAAAAAAAAAACAAACCAAAAAAACAAGCACATTTGATTCTACTTCTGCTCGTACAGCTCTTCTATCTCAAATATAATGGATAAGATTCAAAATGCCCTTAAGTGTCTGATTCCAGAATCAAAGTAGGTTAAAAGCACTTGCTAATAAGAACCAGGAAAAAAGAGATTTTCTCTTTCTGTTAAAACATGCCTTGGATGTTTTAATGTTGACAAATATAGGTAACAAGACATTTCAACTTTCATGTAGGTGAGCAATTAAGAAAAAACCAAACTCCTTTTGTTTATGTTCCAAAACAAAGTGTTGTTTTAATGTCATATCTGTCAATGTCTCTTTAACAACTTGTGCCAGCAGGTTAAGCAAAGTACAACAAAACTTAGGTAAGTGTTACGTTATTATAGACTCCATAGCTACTAGGCACACACACAAAGTATATAATCATAGTTTGCATTTTTATGGCACCTTTCATCTGAAGATCTAAGTACTTTAATAAGCATTAAGTAATAAAGCTTTCCATTGCCATGAACCAAGCAGTGAGCTGGCTTGTCCAACACAACAAGGGAAGAGCTGGGAACAGAATGCAAGATTTTAAGCTTTGCTTATGCAGGTGGAACACCAGACAAGTTTACACTCCCGTCCTGGGAACCACAATCTATCAAAGCTCACTATCAAGGGTATTTTGTCTCATCTCTCAGAAACCATTAAAGCCCACATGTTTATTTATGTGTTCCCCGGGATGCATGCACATATGCATCATATACATAAACAGAAACACACAAGCATATGTACACCTATAGGTACAGACCCCATTACATGCAGACATATACACTTACACAGACATGCACGGAGACACAGATGTATCAGTGCTCATTGACAAAACTCTGCTGTCCTGGAATGAAGTCTAAACTTTTCACTGCAGAAGACTGAGACAATTTCACTCCCTTTTGTGTTGGATGTTTTTAAGTTAATCCTGGGAATACAGAATATTCTGGGAATAATAACGGGAAATTATCACTCTGAATGAGTAAAGCTTTACTTTGATATAGCGAAACATTAGATTTCCTATCAAATATTAAACACAGAATGCTCTTTTTTTAGGATACAAGATAAAGCACAATACAATTCTAGGGAAGAAATCTGTATCTAGTAAAGGCTAGTGGGGAATTGTAAGAAAATGCAGACTGTAACATTACCCTTACTATGTTTAAATGACGCGGTTCAACACTCTAAGACCTCTTTTTAGGTAGCACACAAGTATATACCAATAGCAAAAGTGTGTATTAAGGCACTGGTTTAAGTCCAAAGGTATTTCACACTTCATTGTGGAATTCTGCTATGAATAAGGTGCTTGCTAATAGAGGATATGTTTTGATGTGTACTTCTCACTGCAAGCTATGTCACCATTTGTCATCTCCTCAACAAGCACACGCAGCCTGTGGAATTTGTTTGACCCTCATCTATCTCAAGTGGTCCTATAAACTAAAGTTATTGACAGCTTTCCTCTATCAGGCCCCTCTTAAAAAGAAGCCAGTTTTCCCCAAAGGACAAGTTCCGTCTGATCAGAGGGTCATTCCACCCAACACAGCAGTTGGCGTGCCCTGAGCCGCGCAAGCACGCGGGAGGGCTTATCCTTCCCCTCGGCGTTTTCCATGGCGCATTGTCAGCAGGTGCCACGGTACCGCCGCCGTCGTTTGGCGAACGAGGTGGGGTCGTGCGCCCGACCCACTCGCCACACTGTCAACGCGCGTCGCCGTGCGGTGTGGGGCCGGTGCGCGGCTCGGCCAGGGCGCGGTGCGGGCAGTGCGGGGCGGGCGGTGCGGAGCGCAGTGCAGGGCGGGCGGTGCGGGGCGCGGTGCGGGCAGTGCGGGGCGGGCGGTGCGGGGCGGGCGGTGCGGGGCGGGCGGTGCAGGGCGGGCGGTGTGGGGCGCGGTGCGGGCGGTGCGGGGCGCGGTGCGGGGCGGGCGGTGCGGGGCGGAGGCGCCGCGCGCAGCGGACGCGGCCGCCCCGCGCCTCCGGCGGAGGCGCCGCGCGCAGGCGCCACGCGCCCGCTGCCGGAGCCCCGCCCACCTGCGCAGGACCCCACGTTACTTTGATGGACAGCTCGGCCTCCCCGCTCTCCTTCCCGCCGACCTTCCCCGCCCCCCCGCGGCGCCGCGCTCCCCGCGCCCTCCCATTGGCCGGCTCCGAGCGCTCCCGCCGCTCCGCCGCAGAAACGCGGCCCAGCGAAAGCCGAGAGGCGGCGCGACTCCGGCTCGCGCCATTGGGCCGCGGGGCCGAGGCGCGTCACGGGCCCACGTTGGCGGCGGGGCCGGCGATTGGACGGCCGCCCCCCCGCGCGGCGGCGTGGGCGGGGCCGCGCGGCTGGTTAGCCGGCGGAGTGTGAAACCGCGTGCTAATGTAAGCGGCGCGGGCGAGCTCGGCGTGTCCAGCTCGGCCACAGCCGCGCTCGGGTCCCGCCGAGCGCCGCCCGCCAGGCCGCCGCCTCGCCTTCTCCTTTGCCCTTGGCCGGCGCGGAGGGGCCGAGGCAAAGGAAGCCGCTGGTGTTCCCGTACGCTCGGGTTCGGATTTTTCAGCTGGGAGGAACTTTATCCCGGGTCGACGAGGAGCGGCGGGCCACCGCGGAGGAGAGCGAGGATGAGGATGATGCTGCTGGTGTCGCCGCGATGTATCGCGCTCGGGGGGTTCTGGTGAGACGCGCAGCTCCCAGATACGCGCCCGCCTGTAAGAGGCTGTAGTGGTGGCTGTTGCACGAAGGAGCTTCCCGTCTGATTTGAACCTCAAACGGACGCTTACATTTCTATTTTTGTTTTTTTTTTTTTTTTTTTAATCTTCCCCAACGGGGCTGGTTGCTTGGACGTTAAGGCCAGCGAGCATCTTGAGGGGTTTGCTTTCCTTTTGTCCTGCGGACTTCTCTGCAACTAACGGAAGAGTCTGTGCTGCGTGTGTGGTACCCTTTCCTCTGCCCTCCAGCGTTTCGTGCATGTGCTATTGGAGCTGCTCCGATCGGCGACGTCTGTGCAAGAGCCCCCGCCCGCCTCCTTCCTCCTCCTCCCGTCTTCCTCCCTTGTTCATCGCTCTGTGTCTTGCCGGTGGTTTGGCCCCTGCGCCGACGCCTGTGAGCAACGCGTGCCTGCCTGGAGACTTTCTTTCGCCCCCTCGGCTTGCGACGGTCCCGCCGCGGACACTGCGATCCCCTCCCTCCGGCTGGATTTTCCCCTTTTGACAAGGGGCAGAAGAGGAGAGAGGAGTCGCCTCCGCCTGGGGTTTCCGGCCTTACAATCGCATCGACCACTGCGAGTCCGTGAAGGGGATTATTCGCTCCTGCCGAGGGGCGGCTCTTGCCTCCCCCGCGAGCCCCGTCGGGTCCCGTCCCGCCGCGCCCGGGCGTTGCGGGCGCCGCCCGCCGGTCGAAGCGCCGCCGAAAGAGCGCGGAGCGCTGGTGACCGTCCCAAGCGCGGCTCGTCCGCCTTTCCCCGGCCACCTTCAGCCCTCCTTGCAACAACAACAACAAAGGACGCCGCGGCTGGGGAATGTCCCCGCGGCGGGGGCACTGAGCCGCGCCTCGCCCCGCTGCTCGCGGCGGCGGAGGGAAGGCCGTCGGCCGGGTGTTGCCGCTCCGGTCCCCTTTGCGCACCGGGTGTGAAGCCGGGGCAGGGCGGGGAGTCTCGCCGCGAGAGCCGCGCTGCGAGGGAGACCCGCCGCGGCCGGAGCCATGTTCCCCCAGAGCCGGCACCCCGTAAGTATGGCTTGGGCCGCCGGTCCGGGGCGCGGGGCGAGGACCGAGCGCACCTCGGTTGCTCGGCTGGAGCCTGGGGGGAGGGAGAGGAAGGTGCCCTCACAAGTTCATTCTCTCCGGGATCGAGCGGCTACTCCTGCCTGCCGGAGCGGCCCCCAATACTTTTTGTTGCGTGGGCAACTTATTTGCCTTGGGAAGGACGGCGGGGGGTCGCCGCCGGGCCAGGCAGCATCCGCCGAGCACAGCGCCCGGAATGGGGCTGGCAGTGCCTCTGCGGCGGGGGTCGGCGGGGAGGAGCCGGCACTTCCCGCTTTCGTGTAGACGGCAGCGGCAGGAGCGGGTGGGTCGGATCTGGAGGGCGGTTAACCTCGGTCCCACCGCAGATGAGGGACGGGAAGGTGGGTAACACCGCAGCGCCCCGGGGCGGGGACGGACCGGGCCGGGCGCTTTCTCTCTCCGTCCGGCTCGGCCGCGATGGACAGTGCCGCCTCCTCTTCCTCGCGGGGCGGCCGCGCAGTATCTGAACGTGCATCTCTCTCCCGTGCCGCCACCGCGCCAGACTCCGCACCAGGCTGCGGGCCAGCCTTTCAAATTCACCATCCCGGAGTCGCTGGACCGCATCAAAGAAGAGTTCCAGTTCCTCCAGGCGCAGTACCACAGGTGAGCGCCGGCGGGCCGCCCCGGGACCAGGGACTACCGCCCGGTCCCCAGCCGGGCGCGGGGGGCTGCACCGAACGGGCGCGTCCAGGCGGTGGCGTGCGGCGTCGCGGCAGCCCCCGCGCGGGCAGCCCCGGTCCGCGGCCGGACGCGGGCTTCCGGGTGGACTGGGCGCATACGGAGAGACAGCCCTGCCCTGCGCGGGCCCGTGCTCCCCGGGCAGCTGCGAAAGCTGAACTGAGCGTTCGGCACCTCTGTGCATTTTAAAAAATACACTATTGTCTTGGGAACCCGTATGTGGAGGGGTCATTTCAGTGTGTCACAAGAAGACTTGCGCCGGTTCTGTGGCACAACGCGTTAAGGAGGCTACTTCTCATGTTTGCTCATTTGTGTGTGGTGTTAATGCATGAATTAATAAAATGCCAGCGTCCTGTGGTTAAGAGCCAGGGAGGACGGTTAAACCACAAAAGTACTCAGAGGAGTAACACAAAGTTTAGCAGAATCCATGGAAGTTGCGGGATGCACTCCTCGTTGCTGCTCTGCCCTTCAGAAGTTCTTTGTGGGTTTGTGCTTGCTGCTGAGGTCCTTTCAGAGATTTAGGGTACAAGTTCTTTTTGACCCTGGGCATCTGGTGTTAAGGAGCATTAATCTTCATTGATTTTGTACTTATGTGCACCTGGAATATTTGGAGAGAAGTAAAAGCTTTACAGGCTACTCAGTCAGAAATTGCTTGGTTTTAGTTATGCTTCCTCTTCCTTTACCTATGATACTGTAGTGTTAACTTGCTTAAGCCATTTATTGCTTAAGAAATACAATTTAACCTCTAAATATCTGGCTTTGTAGTTATGAGTGAAAAATACTACTTGTACACTAACTGTTCCATCGGATGCTCACAAGTATCATTTAAAAAAATCAGTTTGATAGAAAACAAAGGGAACATTGAGGCTCGTGGTGAAAGTAGTCAGAATTATATCATGGTTTGTGATGAGACTTGCAAATGCAACTTACTTCTTTTTATGAAAACAAAAATGGAAAAGAAACTTGCCAGTAAATGATAGTCAGAATTACCAGTTTTCAAGCACTGGCCGAGGTAACGTTTGCTAGAATGTATTTAAGGTAAGAATTATACTCAAGTTGTAATTGTAAATGTGAGTGGTGTTACTTGGCAGTCATTTACTAAATGCTGTATAGAAAGAACTGCCTCTATTTTTATCTTTTTTACTCCTGAGAAGTACTTACAGGAAATTCAGATCCTATTCTAACTTGTAAGTCAGCATTTAATAGCAGCTCTTTGTCAAAGTAGGAAGAGTGGATGTGTTTAGGTCCTGTAGACATTTCAGGCCTCATACAGCACTCATGAAATGTTCTTTAAATTTCTTCTTTGGCCTTTTTATTTCAAGTATGATTAAGTCTTTCTATATTGCAAGTCAGTTTGAGTTTTTTTTTAATTAGTAACTTCTGTCAAAATACAAATAGGGAGGGTAGATGCCAAAAAAAACCGACATGTTACATTAAAGCATGATCTATTTTGTAGCCTTAAATTGGAATGTGAGAAACTGGCAAGCGAAAAGACGGAAATGCAGAGGCATTATGTAATGGTAAGTATATTTGTTTTTATCTTTATTTCAGTGAATATCTCCTAATACAATGTAAGTCAGCTTAAGAAAATAATGTATGCTCATTTATTTGCAGTACTATGAAATGTCGTATGGATTAAACATTGAAATGCACAAACAGGTAAGACAGTTTGTTTTCTAAGCCGCAAAATCTGCAGTCTGTCTGGTGCATTTAAATGTAGCTGTGCTGTTTATGCTCAGATGACGGTATTGTGTCTGAATCAATAGCCTGATTTGTAGCCTGATTAGTAGTCTTTTGCCTACCTCCTATTAGATGAGGTGTAGATTAGGTTAAGCAGCAGCACCTTTTTTGGTATTGGTTCTGAAAGGCTTTGGCATAAGTAGGACAGATCTTGTAGCTGTGATTTTAAAAATGCAGTTCAGTACTTTACAAGTTTGAGGTTTTTTGGGTTGGGGTTTTTTTTTGTTTGTTTGTTTTGTTACTGGTAGAGGTGCTGACATGTAGAACTGATCCTGTGTCTGTGTAGCATATGTAGTCATAGTTACTCAAATCCCTGCCTTATAAAGGTATGAAGAGATTAGTGACTTGGAAAGCTCTAGTTATGACTATGAGTTTGCAAGTTCCCATAAAATTCACACTTATGGCCACTATAATGGTGAATAAAAAGAGTATTGAACTGGAACAAGACACTAAGGACCTCATAAGAGAAGAAAAGCTAAATGATTGCACAGCCCAGAGGACCCTCAATTGAGTAGTCATTGTCTGCCAAATAAAGCATTAATGGCAGGGTGTAAGTATTCTGTAGATATGCTGACATTCACTTTTTCATCAAGATGCTAGTACAATAAGTCTTTCAGAAATCGATGGCCTCTTAAAAAAATTATCATTAGATGAAGTTGCACAGTTGGACACATTTCAAAGTGCAACAATACAATTCTTTCTTGATGTGTATGTGCTATTTCATCTAAAACTCTTGTTTCATTAAATTAAAGAGCATGGCTGACCGGCTAGGGCACAGCGAAGAAATTGATTAGTTCAGGCTTCAGATCTTCAGTATATTCAAAGACATTCATTAAGCAAGTGAGTTACAGAGTTGAATTTTGCTTTTGTAACTCTGAACTCTTTGAATTTTTTTTTTTTTTTTTTTTTTTTTTTTTTTTTTTTTTTTTTTTTGTTGTTTGTTTTGTTTTCCCCTAAAAATACCATATTTGGTAGGATGGGATTGTAATTCCATGATAGCTTTCTATCTGCAAATCTGGGTAGGTATTCTTTAGGTTTTGGAGAGTTTTTGCTTGTTTCAATTCAAAACGCTGTTAAAAGAAGTAACACAAAGTTTACCAGAATCCATGGAAGTTGCGGGATGCACTCCTTGTTGCTGCTCTGCCCTTCAGAAGTTTTTTTTTTTTTTTTAAATAATGCACCAAATAACCAGATGGAACAGCAAGCTTAGTATTTGACTTGGTTCTGTATTGTAGCTTAACAACTGTTCTTGTGGCTTGTGTTTTAGAAGAATGTCAGTTTTTTTGTGAGGTGAGATGATTTTTCATACCTTTGTGCTTTCAAGATTTTTTCTTGCATTTTTTCTCTTCAACTTCTTGGCATACTTTAACCTGTGAGGAAGCCAGTATCTGTATAGGAAGATAATTTGCTGCAAAATGGATGTTATTTTCAGGAGCTCTTTGAAGAGAATGTGTGATTTCAGTTAGTGTACTAGGAATTAACTTTAAATAAAATCAATTAAACCCACAGGATTAAAGTGGGTGAGAACTAAGGTTCCCACTTTGACCTTAACATATGTATAAAGGTTTAATGTCCTCTATGTATGGCAATTAGAATTATGTACCCAGTAGGCGGTGGTACTTCGGAAGCTTTTAAGATTTATGACAGCATTATATCTGTGTTAGCTGTAGCTGAGGAGAGTAGTGCACACTTGCTCTGTGCATGCTGTTAAGAAAATAATAGGCTTTTGAAGGTATAAATACATTTCTCTGGATGTGAGTCTCAGATACTATGCTTTTACATGTTAAGTAATTCTAATTTCTGGTAAACATAGCACCTCCATGTTAAAGGTTATTGATTTAGATGCCTCCAGTGAGGATGCCAAATGGTGTTGCAGTTCAGTATGTAGGTGGCCTTTGATTACAGGAAGCAAAAAAAAAAAAAAATCCTAACAATGACATTCTTCTGAATTTCCACTGCTAACGATAAGTTCTGAGGAGTCTTTTGACAGATAGTAATCATAATTCTTATTAACTGGTGACGTCTACCCCCAAGGGTGTAGCCAGGCTCAAATTGATGCTTTTTGCTGGCTGATCACCAGCATGGCCTAAGTGCTCATTATGTTGTAGAAAGGGCCTTTGGAGCTCTCATTACGTTTGACAGGAATTCTCTCTAGGGGGAAACTGGGCATTAGCTCGACTCCTGACAGGCTGAAATGATTCCTGCTTTATGGCTTATAACCAAATGCTAGCAAGGCATCATCAGGGGACACGAAAAATTGTCATTTCTGACAACATCTTTGTTACTGGAAAATGCAGTGATGGAGAAACTTTCCAGTGAACAAGCTTTAACATTTTTAAGGTCTTCCTCCTGTTTAGATGCTGTACTTGCTCTGTGTGAAACTCTTCAGAGTGCTTGGGCTGCTGTTTGAAAAACAAAATTACACTGCAGCAGAGTTTATTTATGGAGTGTGGTGTGTACATCACTGTTAAGGTACAGTCACTTAGATAAAATTAAGTACTTGCAGTTAGCCTGCATGTAAATGAGTTTGAGTTCTTGTGCTGATGGATTTGTGTCAGCAGTTCTGTTTTTGTTTAATTTAGTTATCAGTTATAATTTAACTAAAATAAAGTTAGTCAAGACTTGAATGTTGTTATAAGTGGACTTAACTGAGGTGAACTTTGCATACATGAACGGCAGACCTTTTCACTTGAATATGTTGCATTTAAGTCCAGAAATGGCCACAGAAAGGCTTTCCTCTCAAATTTAACTTCGGCCCTTTGCAGCGTTTAACTGCGTGATGTTTGCTTAAATCAAGGTGTTACTGTGTTTCAACCTGCTGGCTGAATAGTGATCAGGAAATAATCTTTGTGACACATTTTTGTCTGGTTTAGACTCAGTTTTGTTTGTTTCCTTCTTTTTCTGCATAGGCTTTTAAACTTCTTTAAGAATTCCAGAGATTTTTTTTATTAAGAGCATGTTTTATGTAGACACACTGTATTCGTAGAAATTATTTTAAGGGGTATAGTTACTGACCAAGTTTTGCATCCCTGAAACAGAAACAACCACCTGAGGATTTGTTTAGGTAGGATGCGTGTTGATTTAGATGTTGTTTTCATATGTGTCAAGACAGAATGAATAAGAACTTTGTGTGGTCGTCAGTTTCTTTTCTATGTTATACTGTCCAAGTGAGATTTTCCCCAGTGTGACATCTGTGGCTGGCAAAGCAGATGAATCAACTGCTAGTGCCAAGATGAAGAGTTGGTTGGGTATTAAAAATCCTGCTGTACTTAGAGTTGCTGCCCTTGGCTCCTAGGGCACTGCATCTTTATTTTCGCCAGCTCTGCTTGTCATCTTCTGTCATAAGTCAAAAGATAAGGTTTCCTGTGCATTTAATGTCTGGATTGGTTACGTGCAGGATTATCTTTTGTTCATTGGCAGGCAGCCACAGGAAAAAAAAAAATTCGGCAGTGCTAAACCAAGTGCTAGACTTATAAACTACTGCAGTGTCTGGGTTTCTGCTATCCCAACAGTTATAGCAAGGTTTCCTTCTCTTTGGGTGGGTCTTTTTGATCTCTGTGACCTGCCTGGAGGCAGTCCTGTCATTCAGTAGTTTGCCTGTTGTAGAAAAGTATACAAACTCTAAAGCTGCATTGTGTTAACCAGTTACACACGAGTTACATGTCTGTTTTATCCTGGACTGTTCTGTGGAATCATTTCTAATGCTTCATGGCAAAGGACAAAGTCTTCTAATGATATCTCATTAGAACATCAGTCTTCAGGAGAGGGTTAAACAGGAGGGAATTAAGAAGCTTAGTTAGCTCTCTGCAGCTCTTGAGTAGGATGGCTTTGCTGTTGAAAAGGATTTAAAGATAAATTAATTTTCTTCTTTTTCCCTACGTTTTAATTACTGGAATGAAAAACTCCTTAAGGTTTTGGTGGTGTGCAGTGAATGTTTCAAGAGCACTTTACAGTTGACACAGCCACAAAAGACATGCAGAAGCTGTTTTTATTTAAAAGAGAAAATTGTGGGATTGATTGTGACAGTATTTTTCTCTGAAAAAATGGTACTTATTCTACAAATATTTGGTTTCTAAATGAGTGCAGTTGTGTCAGCAGCCTAGCTATTTCAACCACAAATAGAGTTACCAGTTTTAAAGAGGAGAAAAGACTAGAGTAATTACCTCAGCTTTCGTGACTTTTGAACCATGTTTCAAGCTTGAGGCCAACATTATTGTGAAGGAGTTATCTGACAGATTCAGGGCACTGTGAAGTACATCTCCATGTGGCTTTCACATAACCATGTTGTCAGATACCATCTATTATGTCACCTCCATATAGAACTTAATTCAAAAGTGTGTCAGAGTGTAAACACTGTACATATGTTAAATAGGGTCTGATCATCTCTCATTTTAGACTTAGTCTACCAGATTTCAGATTCCTCACAGAGCCATAGTGAGGAACGCTATTCCTACCAGCTACAATGTTATATTTCCCTTGCATTTCTGGAACTTGCATTGCAACATCTGTTGATGTACTTTGTGTATTTGTTCAGTTGGAGGGAAGGAAAAAAGAGTCCTGGTAACTTTAGGAGGGGAGGTACTTTCTGAATGTGCAATATCCTTTTCTCACAACAGATTCTGTGGGGAAAACTTAATGGTTTTCCTCCTTCTGCTGGTTGTTATACAAAATCAAACTGAGCATCTGAATTGCCTTTTGTCCCTCTCTACTTAAGTGTTTGCAGCAAAGTGCTAAAATTGCAGTGTCTCTTATGCAAAATGGAAAATTAGGATCCTTTACACTTGATAGATCACCACTGGCATACAGTAAAAGCCTTTAAAACCAATTTTGGATCAACTGGCACTTATCAGAAGACTGCACAGTACCTACTTTAAAAATGATAACAGCTTTGAATGGAACTAATGAAATTACTTTTCAACTTGAGGTAAGATTTAGGGACATCTAATGGCAATTCTGTCAAACACTACTATTGTCACATTCTGCATTACATTTCTTAGTTGGATTCCTAAACAATAGTTGCTTACATAGTTCCTCTCACAAAGGGGAAAAACAAAGGAAGGGAGAGTTCATAGTTTTGTCCACATTTAATTGTCAAAACAGCTAGTTTAACAGATTAGTCCTTATGATTACTTGGGGGCTATGGCTTTTAAAGTTCTTGCAAGCTGATCCCATAGTCAACCTGAATTTGCAACCTGTGTTCTTGTAAGTATCAAATTTCTACTTAATACAGTTTTCTGGAGGTAATATTGCATGACATGTCAGGGCAACACTTTCTAGTGTTTGACCTGCCCTTATTGTGAAGAATTTTATCCTTCACCAACTAGGAGTTTGCCTTTCCGCACTGGTAACCATTGTATGCCTTTTGTTCTTCTATTGTGCACCTCTGAGAAGGAGCTGACATAGTCCTTTCATAATCGCTTCTTTTTCAGCAATGAGGTCTTGTCTCCCCATTAATCCTCTTCTTGAAGCTGATAAAATCTATTTTCTCCCTGTTATGATGTGTGCTATGAGTGCCTTATCATCTTACTGGTGATACTTAGAGACTTGCTCCAGTTCAGCAGCATCTTTCTTCTTGCCAAACAAGGGGAACAGAAAGGGGAATTATTTCAATCAGCCAGTTGGTTACAGTCATTCTCCTATGTCTTCACATGAGGTGTAGCCTTTATCAGCACATGAGTGTGGGGCTGATACATATTCAACTTGGTCTCCAGAGCCCTCCTCTGCAAAACTGCTTACTAGTGTGTTTCCACCATTGCTGTGCTGTTATGAGGAGAAAGTTGTTCCTGATTTAGAACAACTCCCCACCTTTGTTTGCTTTGAACCTGGTTTTCCACTGTCTTTATTAGATGGTCACTGCTTCTCAAGACAGAAGCTGTTGAGAGCTAGCTGCGTTTTCAATGGAGTCAAAATGTTAAACCTCTTGCAGCCCATCTGTGTTGACTCCTTTTCAGGTTGGGCACTCCCAGCTTAAACAATTGTGAAGCTTTCTTTGGTCACTTTCTTTGCTTTTCACTCAACCTTTTAAAATTTTTAACTTAGACTTTTGAAAAAGGGAAATAGTACTATATGCACCTCTCAGGATTCTGGTGAATGAGATTTGTAATACCACCTTTTTCTGTTTTCTGGATGGTTTTTGTTTGGGTCTTTTTTTTTAATTTTTATTTCTTCTTCAGTAAAATTTCCAAGTTTTTCCTTTTGATTGTCATGAAATACTGAACTGCTGGAGGCTCCTTTCACATTTGAGTTCTTGATCATGAATGATAATTGTAAGCTCAAGAACCATCATTTTACATGGCTAGGGATGTCTACTCCTATTGTGTGTAAATCTTGGTTATGTACAATTGTTTCATTGCCCATTTACTCTTGTAAGGTCTTTTTAGCCTTTGCTTTTACTTTCTTACCGATAAAATAATGTATTTCTATTTCCTTGCAACCTTTGTATTTACTTTCTTTCTAATTCTTTTATGGAGCAAGTTTTCTTACTCGCTGCTTGCTCTCCTTTCCAGGCTGTGCTGCTGATCATATTAGTAAAGCAGATTGCAGCAAAGGCTCCTGTGAAACTCCACTGGTGAACTGTTTCTGGCATAGTGCTGAAGGTGATTGAAAACTGAATTACAGCTTGCTGAAATTGAGTTTAATCTTAACCAAATGCTAGTTAAATCTGGTTAGACTTAAAAATCAGTTATTTCCTGAGGTTGTCTCTTTTAAGAAAGAAGCCCTAGTGCTGCACAAACAAACAAAAACCTCCAACAAAACAAAATTTTAAAATACTACAACCCTGTGAAATAATGCTGTAAGCCTTTTTTGATTCCAATTTCCCTTGGACGTATTTTGAGTATATTTTCAAGTTAGAGATTTTAATATTGTTTCCATAGGTTTATATGAATCTTGACAACATCAAGGTGGGTGGGCTGTTTGGGTTTCTTTTGTTTTGAGTGTTGAGTCTTATTTCAGTTGTCAGCAAGCCTACTTATAAAAAACACTTTCTAGTATGGGGAAATCAGTTCAGGAAATTAATGTGTTTGGTGAGTGTCCCTGAACTTTTTTATGATGATAATAGTCTGTATCTAATGAGAAATTGCAGAGTGTATTAGAAGAGTCTAGTTACTAACTGGGGATTGGCTAAGTTGCTCCCACCTTTTCTTTATGTTCTAAAGAGCATTTGTTCTTTGTGGACAAATTAGCACTGATGATTAAATTACAGATTAAAGTTCTTTGAGGGCTGTTAGGTAAGCTTTGTGTCAGGGCTGCCTGTCTGAAAGTATTTTGTACTTCCTACATGAGCTGAACAGCTAACTAGCCTTTTTGGCTATGTGATAACAGAACAGAAAACTGATGTTAAATTGTGTTTTGGTTTAAGACTTCTTCGTTTGTTTGGGTTTTTGGATTTTTTTTTGTCCCCCTCCCTCAGCAACATGGATGTTCTCTTTTTTCTGTTTGGTCTTTTTTTTCTTTGTCTTGAAGCTTTTTGATGTTTAAACAGTTGGTCAAAGCAACTTACTTGTAAGGTGACCAGTCACTGTATTGACAAGAACAGGCACAATAGAAAACTGCATTAGGAGGCAAGCCGTTGGGATTTGCAGTAAATATATTACAGAACACAAGTGCATTGCCGATACTGCTTGTTTAGCAGTTTGCAAGGGCAATGGTAGTATGGATTTTTGAATTAGAAGGGAAGGACTGATCTTTCTGTGTGCTGGAACATCTAGTTGATGGCTGAGGATAAAATTGATTTAGTGAACAAAATGCTGCCATCTCTATTTGTGCCATTTTAAAGGCTTCTATGGATTAGCAAGCGAAAACAAAAGATAGCTTTCATTTTGGAGAATGGGATCAGGAATGGGTATGCTTGCTGAGCTGCATCTTGATAAGACATTAAGTCTATGAGAACCTGCTTTTGTTAGCTCAAGAAAAAGAAAGAACATCTGAAACTGGGTGGGTTTTATAATCTGTGGAAATTTATGAATTTATTTTTAAATGTTCTGAACCCCTTGAAATGCTGTGCTCTCTGCTTCAAGATATGATGTTCTCAACTTCTAGTGTAGAAATTTGAATTAAGCTGGGGAGAAGGGATGAAAACCCTACACTTTTTTTGGGAAAAATTACTTACAGAAAGATTATTCTTTTGTACTTCTGCTTCAACAGTTCCTATTTACAACAAAGTTCTTTGTTTTGCTAAAAAAAAGGTTATTCATCTTTCTTTAAGGTGTAAGGGTGTAATGCCATTCTGAATTTCTATTGCTGTAAAATATTGTTGCAAAATTTCTATTGCTGTAAAAGGGCTGGTTATAAGCTTTCCAGCCATTACTTTTCAGACAGTAAACTAGGCTAGCTGTCTGTGGCCTCAAATGGTGATTATAAATTGTCAGTTAAATAAAGGCAAAATTTTCAACAAGACCTATGGAAAGCTTTTAGGTTGTTTATTCAAACTGAAATATAAACTCTGGAATTATGTCACTAGCAGAGACGTAGTGCCTTCCTGTGTCCTCCTAGCAGGATCAACTATACCAGTGCCATTGCTGATAGGATGCTTGTTCTATCTGTTAGCAAAGACTTCAACAGTAGTGGCAACCCTCAAGCTCTTCAGGTAGCAGATTACTTTTATGTCCTTGCTGTTGAAGTGCTTCTTCAGTTACAATTTCAGTCTTTCCTGTTGTAGCTTCAGCTCTTTAGTATGCATTTTCTTCACCCTGGATAAGGAGAGCAAATCATTCCCCTGCCTTCCAGAACCATGCTGCATACCTTTAAAGTCGAGTGTTCATTCTCTGAATGGTGTTGCCCAGCTGAAGTACAGTACTCCAGGGGAAGAAATGCCGTCCTGAGTAGCATAGAAGGTTTACTTACAATACGGCTTACTGTGGTGGCAGCCTTTTCTGCAACAGCCTGCTATTGACTTATGTTCAACTTCTGATCCTCTGTGACTGAGAGATTCATTCCTAAGGCCCATTATTTCCTTTTCTTTTATTTTCCTGTCTGGGCATGCTATGGACCTTTATCCCTGTCCTTTTTTCTTTTCAGTCCATTTTTCCTTTCACTGTAAAGTGAGTTCTGAAGCTATTCTCTAGCATATTCTGTCTTTCTCAGCTTGAAACTCTTTGCAAATTGAGGATTAGGGTAAATAGGAAGAGACCTTTATGCTTGTTAGTGGGAAATACTAAAAAATACTGGACCTCTCATGAATGCAGAACTTCTTAGTTTTGAAAAAAAACTCCAAATGATTTTATCTGTACATGGTTTAATAATCAAGCAGTTTTGTCCTTGTCCCCATGAAGTTTTTGCTGTGCCGCTACTGTTTCTAATAATGCTATGACTGTCAGATTCTTAGCAAAGATCTTAGTTAACTCCGTCTATCTCTGTCTCTCTTATCTGTAGTTACTTTACCTTTTTAGACTTTGCATAATTCTGATGTTTTCTGCTGAAAAATATTTCTGAGTTGTGTTTATTTATGGCACTTTTGTCTATTTTTGTCTATTGAAATGCAATTTAGATTGTCTTTTTACTATTGTTTCTATTCTGCAAGCAACAGTATATATATAAAAATAATAAAATGGGTAAGGAATTTACTGTCATGTTCCCAAAGTTTTGCTGAAAGATTTGTGAGCCTTTATCCCTTCACAGTGAAAATACCCATTATGTTCACCTTCCTTGCAAATCCTGTGTGGTGGGTAGTTCCACTAGTTACTATCAAAGGAGCTGTCAGTCCTCTTAACTTGTTATCCATTAGTGAGTCATCTGATGGCACCTGAAGTATTGATATGAATAAGTGTTTAAATTGTTTTTCTGACTTGATAGATTTTTGAAACTGAGCTGTGACTATACTAAGTATTTTAAAGTGGTGAAACCTCATTTAGACTAGTACATGTGACTTAGTTGGTATGCCTACTTTGGTAGTTATTTCTAAAGTCTGATTGTTGCATAATGATTTTATTTCTCCCCCCCGCCCCCCCCACCATAATTCAGACCCTCATCTTAATATTTCTCGTTTGTTGGATGGCATACTTACTGTTCTAGTAAATAAATTCTAATCTTACTGCTATTACAGTCTTACTTGAATGTTGATAAGGACAGAATCCTGACTGGGAGCTTTGTTATTGACTTGCATACTGTAAATGTATGGTGCTTGGTTTGAGAAACTTTATGCTCTAATTTTTTAGAAACTTATTCCAGGTACTTCTCCAGCTATGCAAGAGCTTTGACTTTCTACTGCCATTCCAATCAAGTGGCTCAGTGTGACAAGTACCGAAAATATATTTGCAAAAATTCCAGTGTGGCTTATGGGAGTGAGAGCAAAATAGGAAATAGCTTTAAAATAACATCCTAAACTAAATGAAGAGCCACTGGTGCTCTTTCCTGGTAGGAGTGTAGCAGTTAGGGTTATACTTTTTATGCTTTTTTTATAATTCTGGGCTCTCCTCCTTATTACTGTGTAGTGCAGTGTTGCTTAGTTGTCCAGGGTAAATCAGGTTCTTAGTGACCTTAAAGATATTGCAGCAAAGTGTTCTGGATAATTTTGGAGACCATGCTGCTTATAGAGCACTATAACAACTCATTAGAGCATAGTCAGATGAGAAGAGGGAAACTCATTGATAGCTTATGTTCCTCCCAAAAACCTCTTGGTTCTCCTAATACTTTGGGCTATTCTCCTACTGGATGGATGTCTGCTGTGAGTTTATTTAGCTACCTGATGTAGTGGTCTACCAAGCTGGTTCTTTCCCAGTTTATATTATAGTAATGTGTTCTTCCTGATTAGTTGTTGAGATGTTTGGCAGGTCTCTAGATGTCTGCAATATGGTTCAATAAATTGTGTCCCTGGAGGCAAAGGTGGCAAAGACCTCTTCTGGATTGGAGTCAGCCTTTGATTCTCTCAGCATCTCTTGGAATATAAATAAAAGTGGGAACTCTGTGTCCTGGAAAACAGCTTGAAAGTAAAACAAAGCTGTGCACTCACTTAAGAGATTTAAATACTTCTGTGTGCATTTAAGGTTAGCTTAGGCTTGGAAACTAAACAATGGAACTAAAATTTAGATAAACACACCTTTTGTAGTTGTGAGTGCTTAAGCAAGATGGGCTGAAGTTAGATTAAAGGAGAAATGTGGTAACTGCCCTCTTTAGCCAAGTTTAAGAAGAGTCTTGACATAGTGAAGATATGTGAAAGGAGCACTTCGACATCCTGACAACAGATTCTTTGTTGCCAGTTGGCTTTGTTTCAACAGGATTTACAGCTGTAAATGGGATGGGCAGTTGTGTACAGTGGTTCATTGAGAGTTACACACAGCCTCTCTCTATTTTTATAAAGCATTGAAATTAGACATCTGAAATATATTGAATGGGATCCAAATCTGTAGTAGATATTTGGCAAGTGTAGCTGTTGTCTTATGCATCATATGTAGCTTATGTTGAAATTATTGTGACCCTTCTGTAATTTAAATGAACATCTCAGATAAAAGTAGTTTAGGTACTGAATTAAAGCTCTCTAATTTAGCTTTGGAAACTATGTGGCATTCTGTGGCTTTATAATTTTGAATTTTTATTCTGTTAATAATTCTGCTACTTTTTCCTTTCCCTACTCCCACTTGAAATATGGTGATCTTTGGTTTTTTTCAGTGCTAAAGATTTTTCATCCCAGTCTTCTGGGATTTTAATATCATTTTGTGAGTGACTGATCTCACAATTAAAATGAGTAGTACAAATGTGGGGCAGAAGGAAAACGGTATTTATTAATTACATGTCATGCTAAATTGAAGTTTGTGCCCAAAATACAGAGATTATTTCTGTTGCTGAAATGAATGGTACCCATTGCTTCTTGTCAGATTGAATATCAAGTATCTTTTGAGAATAAACCATCTCATTCCTTCCTATTGGTGAGAGTATTAGTGACGACAGTGTTTATAATTTAAAATACAGTTGGAAGGCAAACTTCCGCAGTTTGTCACAGGTTGGTTAATACGGCAGTAAAAGGGGAGATGGATGTGGCTACTTGTGCAAGTCTATTACTCAGGAGGCCTGTAAATTTGATTGGCTGCTGCAGTTCTTCCAGAATCATTGTATTTGAGAGCAATAGAAAGATAAGATATCCAATTACCCAAATGATTTGCAGGGTTAGCCAACGTTGTCATGGAAACCCAAGTCGGAACAAATTAAATTTTAAGCAATAAAATAATCTTAAAGCACGTCTGGGAACAAGAAAATTTGGCAGTGGCACTTACCTGAATTGAATCTTAGCTTGACGCGCTGTTGTTTGACATTGATATACTATGGGGGCCTAAACTTTTAAATGGCATGTTGCCTTTATTTTTATTTTTTTCTTTTGCAGCCATTGCCAAAATGGAATGTAGTGTATTAATTTTAAATAAAAGGGCATTCATAATATATGCATATCTCTGTGCTCAACCTGGATTCAAGATCTCATGAATAGCAAAGTTCACAGAATGCTGGCCTTAATCATTTGAAGCTTTTGAGTGTTTAGGTTTTGAGATTTAATTATAATTCCAACATACCCTCATCCCCTAAATTATTAGCAACTAATTTTTGGAGGTGCTAGAGTCTTGCTATAGCAAATACTAACAAAGCATGCAGCACTAAGTGCAGTGAAATACAGAAAGCTAAGCACAACGAAATACAGGTGGTTTTTTTTCTGTAATTGCTCTCTGAATGTGTCTGCTTTCTCTTGTTTTTGAAGATTTTGATCACAAAAAGAATAAAGGCTTTGTCATTTAAGTGCATTGCTTGTTTCAGTGATTCTGTTGGAAAAATTAAAACATTAAATGGATATTAAACTTCAGCACAAGACTAAAATATGCAGTTTCTTACTGCATTTTACAAGTCTTCGGGTATTTGAATAAGTTCTGGCTTGCAGCAGGGATTAAAAAAAATGGCTAAGCATGTCCCATAAAGAGGGCTTTTATTCACATGCCTTATAGACAGATGGAGATGAAAACTGGGCTAAGGTCAAGCCATTTGCAGCATTCTCATAGGCTTCGATTTTCTTCTCATCCCCACCACAGATAATCTCAAATGATTCAGTAATGACCAAATGTGCAATGTTGACCTTTCCTCCCCAGTGGATTACTGTGTTACATGCTGTAAATGGCAGGAAGTCCATTTTGTCCTTCCAGGAGGAGTTTGGTGTTGTACTTGGCTTTCTAAGTCTTGAAAGTGTAAGCAGAGGCAGAGTGCTTAAGAATTACCTTCTAAAGCTTTTGTGAATGTGTTTTAACAGTATATTCCTTTCCATGTGTTAAAGGCTGATTCTCTGATTCTTTGGCTTGAAGGGAATTAATTAGGACATGCTTCTTTGGTATTATCAGAACATTGGTGGTTTTTGCTTTGCTTTTAATCATGTTGTTCCTAAGCTATATTTTTCTGAATTTATTACAAATTTGATTTTCAAAATTGGATCAAAATAATAGCATAAATAAAAATGTAATAAATAAGAATATATAAATCCATCCTTCAGAACTGGTGATAGAACAGTGCTTTAGATCTGATCTAACTTTGTGATACTGGAAGTTCAGTGCAGGAAAGAATAACAAGCTTCTGACATAAAATGAACATTTTTAGCTAAGCATTGCTTTGTAATATAGAATCTGGACAGCTTTGACGAGTCTCAGCAATAATAGTGGAGCAGATGCTGCAGTGTGGTGATTGCTAAAACTAATGTGTTGCAAGATTTAATTTTTGTCTTAAATCACCATGGATCCTGTGGCTGAAGTTTGTACTGGGATATATATTGGTAGACACTGGTTGGAACAAACCCAAAATTACTCCTGTTGAAACCTCTGAAGCTGAAAGGGGATTAACTAATTCTCATCAGAGAAAGTCTGTGTTCTTCACTCAGAAGTTAAACTGCTGGTTCCCATAAGCTAGGGCTTCTTACATTAGAGCTAAAATACACATGGGTGTTCATTATGCTATGAAATAGAGCTTGAACACTTCCTTTTAATTTCATTGCAAAAATCTGTCCTTTTCAAGAAATTGTGGTAATTTAGGTATGATACTTTATGTGGTGCTTTGGAAAGTACAGGCTATCAAAATGCAAAATTATCTGGAATAGATCCTGTAAAGGAAAACAGGTCAATACTTTTTTCTAACAATGCAGAAGGAAAACAGAATTCAATTCTACAAACAAGCTTAAGTCCATAGTAAAAAGCCTTATTTAAATGAGTGTTATATTGAGCAACTAGTCTGGCTGTTTTGTTCTTTGTCATTATGTTAAGAATTCACTTTAACAAGTGTGCAAGACAAACTTAAGTACAAACACTTGAGTTTGGCAATGGTTAGGTCAAAACATTTAAGTCCTTAACTAAATGGAACAGAGGCAAAAAAAAATTACACAAGTGAAGAGAAAAAAAAATCCATCAGCTCAACTTAATTTTACAAAATGCAGTTGAATTCCTTCATGTTAATTTTTAATGATACTTCAGAAAGGAGGGTAGCACTTAAGTCAGGGGTCTGACAAGCTAGTCATTTGCAAATAAATCAAAAAACAATCATTACAGCAGCAAGAACCAGTGAATGATGTAGTTTTGTTATTCTTTGATGGGCTTCACACTCAAGTTCTCTATTAAAAATGAATGTATTCAAGAGGCTCTGCATTAAGAACACAAACAATTAAGGGCACTTCAGATGCTTTGCTAAGAGCTACCGTAGAGCTCAGAGGACTTTCATGAGAGATGCAGGCTTCTGTAGCCTGCTTTACCAAGGAGCCACAGAACATGAGCAATTAGTCATTAGCAATTAGAATCAGTTTGTCTATGTTTGAGCAGCTTTCTGCAAAGTTTCCTTTGTTTATTCATCCTTAGGACCTCTTTATATGTCTCAAGGTTTGCAGTTAGGTAATAGTTATGTTATATTTGAAGGCCTCTAGAAACAGGAGATAAGTACCTTTATTTTAAGACTTTCAAATTCATGAGCCCCAGGTCTGGGGGCTTACTCTAATGACAGCAGTTACTGATGTCTAGTCTTGATTCGCAAAAACTGTCCTTGACTCTTTCAGAAGGGGGTTTTGCTTTCCAGATTGAATGTGTACACACTGACAGACACAGGCACATGCATACTCAAGGGTATTTCACCTTAAAAAGCAAACGTTCATTGTCTATTGAACTGTTGCATTTACATTTAAAGTAACAAATGTCCCTTTTTTCTCAGTTCTGAAAACAACCAGCAAACTTACAGAAATTGTGCATTAAAACTTAATTTTGACAAATTGCTAGGCAGCAAAAATATTTTTAATGTGTTTGTAAATGAAATTTTTTACTTAATATTAGAGGGCAGCAAACAGGAGGTGCATGAAATTGCATAGTAGATAAATAATTTTAAGTACTTAAAATGTGTGTGAAAACTTTCTTAGACATACTGCCTTTTAAATGCAAGCAGACCTTTTTATGATTAATAGAATAGTCATTTCAGTTTTCAATGTAGATGTCTCTTAACTAGCACTTGTAACAACGACAAGAAATCTCAAAATAAACTTAATTTATGGCATGTACATTTAAGTTTATCTAGCACTGCTGTTGAATTAATGTTACTGTTCATATATGGTCATCAATGATGCCCAGCTTTGGTAAAGATAAACTAAGAAGAATACACTTTTTTTTTTTTATGTTCTGACACTAAATCAGGTGTGATAATACTGAGACAGTAACAGAAGATTGGTGTGAAAAGGGGAAAAGTTGATTATTTTCAGAAAATAAATTAAATATCTAACTGACCTTCAATGGAAGACAATTATAACCTGGTGCACATGATACTATATTTTTATCTTACTGTTTGATGTCATGTATGCTATGTTATTACAGTGTAGCTCAGATATTTGGGATTTGGGGCAGAAAAATCCAATAATATGGACAACTTGCATGTTTTACAGACTCTACTAAAAAGAGGATTGCATTTTGTTTCCTTATAGCAGCAATAGGGATATTGCCTCAGAACAGGGAGACTTTTGTGTAGCCCATGCAGGCCAAAGAAATTTGCAATAGACACTGAGTGAGTTTATTCTTTGTCTATCCCCTCTTGTCACTTGCTATGATTCATATTTGTTCCTGCCGGAAAAACAAAGTTAATCCCATTGGTCTAGGGCAATTAAGTCCTTGGATCCTAAACATCTTAGCTAAACATCATCCAAAAAGACTGCTTTGCAACAGACTACCTTTCCACAGCTGATGTACCCTGCTTTCTGGAGAGATATACTAGGTATGTGGAAAAATGCCCATTAGTACAAGTGTTTGGGTTTTTTTCCCTTTAACAGAAAAATACCAACAGATTTGGTAATAGTTAAGCTGGTAAGTTCAAAGTATTGACTTTGCTATTATGTATGTAGTAGTAGTACTAAAAGCTAAATATGGAATTATAGATGTTTTATGGTTGTGGCCCAGACAGAATGGAAAAGACCACTGTGGTACTCTGTGAAATGATAGATGTTTCAGTTGAGAATAGAGATATGTTCATCTTGTTGTAGGGGGCAAAGATTTCCTGAAAAGCAACTGTCACTTCATTGCCCTTAATTAAGGGAAACCTTTTAATCCTAGGAAGAAACCATCCCAGAACTTCTTTGGAAGCTTCTGCAAAACTATATAGTTTTGGGTGTGTTAAATATCAGGCTTTGGTCAGGAGTGCTTCCTGTCAAGAGAGATGAGGTGTTTTACAGGTCTAGATACCATCATGTATTTTCCCTGTGTCTGTCAGAGGTTTGGAAGGAGGTGTTAAAGCTTCCTAATTATGCTTAGATCCCAAATCATCTGTCTCCTGAGACATAAAACTAGAGGGTTGATTTTGTATCCTAATTATTATGTGACTGATGTATAAAGATCAGCATATTACAATGTCTTCTTAAACAACCTCAGAATTATAGGAAGGTTCAGGAAAAGGCCTGGCAGAGAGTTAACAGTTTTAGTCTGACTTAAGTGAGTTTATCTTTGCTCAGCATTAATAAGTGTCATTTCATAGAAGGCCTAATGATTCACAGTAGTGACCATTTGTTTCTTCTGTCTTGAAACATTTAAAAAAAACCCAACTAACCAAGAAATATCTTTATGGGTTAATTATATGCCAGAGATGGACAGGAGCTGTTCAGTGTCTTTTACATAAGCTGTATTCTTGTCTAGGGGCTGATTTTGGTTTTGTGCAACTGTGCTACAGTGACTGAAATTGCTGTTTTTAAGGAAGACTGAGGAAATTGTATAGGTAGCTTGAGGGTTAATTATAATAGTGGTTCTGAATTATGGGCAGATGTATGGATCTGAAAGGCTGTAAACACAGATAACACTGAGTAATGAGAGAAAAAGATCCCTTTACTCCGCCAGGAGTCCAGGTTTGACGTGACAAAATGGGAGCTACAGAAGTACAACATATATAAAGCTGTTGAAAAGTGGGACTCAAACTCCTTGTCCTGCTGTAATCTCTGTTGATTTCCCCGAATGATTGCTCTGTTCATTACTGGTTCCTAACCTTGTTCTCCTGCTGTTCATGGTTTAACAAATTTGCTGTTATAGACTATCACATTTTCTGATCTCTTTTTCTTTCCTTGTTTGCATTATTTTAAATCTCTTTCAATATGGATTTTAGAAGTCTGTACTTCTTGTCTCCATTCTTCCTCACTTCTCTTTTAGTATTTCTTTTGTATTCCCAATGGTACATTTCTGTCGTTTTACCTTCTAATAGGCAGATAAAATTGATCATGAAAGAAGCGTTTTTCTTCTACTCCTGCTACGTTCATGTTACACTGCTTGATAATTTGAGTAATAATAAATTTACCTTTTAAAAGGCTTTATATTGGAGTTAATGGATTTCAAAAATGTTCTGCTTATTAATGAACTATATACAAGGACCAGATTTGTGCCTAAATGTGTGTACAGATTAGGTGCTTTAGTCCTAGAGTAGCTAACAAAATCTCTTTCCATTACTGGGCTTGTATATTAAGTATTTATATTTGCAGTAGTATGAAAAATGGGTAATATTTTGTTACTTTCTTCACTGTCTGAAGTTAATATAATCCTGTATACTAGTTAATATGTCAAACCCCCTAAAATGCAGTTTTTAATCAAAATACTTTTACTCTGTAGACAGAAATCGCGAAGAGATTGAATACAATTTGTGCACAAGTCATCCCATTTTTGTCTCAGGAAGTAAGTAAAACTGTTCAGCTGTTAAATTGTGATTATGTTGTTTTTCTGTTTGCAAATTAGCTAGTTTTAAGTTGTTAATTTTATCACAATACACAAGTGTAAGGAACATCTGTTATAGCTGAAGTATGCAAACCCCCTGCTAATTTGATCTTACAAATCTGAGTTCAAACTAGTGACAATGGCTCAGCCTCATTCATTGCCTGAGGAGAGTGGGAGTGTAAAATAGTAGCAAGAAAATGCTTTTGTTTCTAATCATGGTGATTGTTTATTAGGTATTCAGTTGTCAAGTGTAGATCTAGTGAAATAAGCATGCTTATGTTCTCTACATAATTTATATCAAAGGTGAGTGTTTAGCTCATATGTAAAACACTATTTAAGTTTGTAGACCTACATTTAGTCTGAATGACTGTGATTTTTAGCATGTTGTGGGCAGCTGCTGTTACATTTTGAAGCTTGTTATTTTCAAACTCTACATTTGTACAAAGAGTGTTTGTAATTCCTGATTTCAGTGGTCAGTTTTCCTTGTTTGAAATTTCAGTTGGTTTTGCTATGTGGGCACAGAGTCTATAAATGTTAAAATTGGAACTAATGTAAAGTGGACATTGTCCTGTCAGCTCAATTAAAAATGATTATTCATTTGCTGGACAACTAATAATGAAGGGACTTAGGGAAGAGATAAGCTGGCTACCTACAGGTTTCTTCTTTCCTTTTGAACGGGTGAAAAATAGGGCATTGTTACCTTTTACCTGCATGAGATCTCTTGCAATGGGTAATGTGGGTTTCTGCAGACAAACTGGTTATTCAAGTATTTGTGATCCTGGTTTGATATGGTGTGGTAACACCTTAACACAAATTCCTCCTTATACCATTTCTTCTTTCAACAGCATCAGCAACAAGTGGCCCAAGCTGTAGAACGTGCCAAACAAGTGACCATGGCTGAATTGAATGCCATCATCGGGGTACGTGGCCTTCCAGGTCTACCTCCTACAGTGTGTATAACTTGCTTTCATATCTTACTGCTTTGCTATTTTTAAAATAAACTTGATGTTTTGATATCTAGCACTGTTTTGATGCCCAGTGTTGCTGGAGTGTTTTTGCTTCACACAGATATTAGCAGAGATAAAGGTAGCAGTTTACTTTGTCAGAACATAATTTTGGCCAGTGCTGCTGCATGTAACAAAACTTTTCCTGCAAGAAATATAGTTTTAGGAGAGTTGCTTGTTTATTTATGGGTATTGTATGTCAGTTGAGCTAGATACTTTTACCTCGTGCTTTTTGTGACACTTGAGTTCTTGGAGCTTATACAACTATTCATTCTTCTTTCTTTCCCTTTCTTGTGAATCTTTCATGAATTTTAAATTAGCATGCTACTGAATAGAAACTTCACTTGCTTTTGAAGTAGTATTAATTGTCTGACACAGTGTTCTAATAGCCTTTCACCAAGAATGTGCTTTTAAATATGCTAAAAAAGTTAATACTACTTGCTTGTGACTGGTTGTCAATCACAAGTCATTTGCTTTGTATTAATGAACTTTTTGAACCATACATTCCTTCCACTGTATGAGTTCATTTCCCCTGCCACTAAGTCTGGAATATTTCTCATGTTTTCTGCCCTTCTGACTAAGTGAAAGAAGTAGCCGAAACAAGAACCTGTCCTTTCTGATTTTATTCATATGTGAGTGCCTTGAGTGGATTCAAATTACTCATTTATCAATTTATGTTAATTGCTTGTGAGAAGATGCCCTGCTGGTCTTTATAGTTCCCTCAGACACTTTGTAATGATAATTAGACATGCTGCTGTACGGATTAACAGTGCCATAGTCCAATGACGTCTACAGACAATGGAACCAGTTAATCCATCTGTGCTTAAAATTACATCCCAACTGGAGATGGAAAAAAAAATAGGAGAGAGGGGGGATTAAAAGAATGAGCCTCAGCTTGAAAATGCTCCTTTCATCAGTTTCTCAATTGCAGATCTGCAGTCGGTTTGCCTGTGGTAAGCTATTGGCAGTCAATTAGGTGAAATAAACTGGGAGGGTGACCTTCATTTCTTTTTAATAGCTTTTTTTCCCTGAAATGGGGAGCTTCAGTGGATTTTCAGCTTAAATTTTATTCAAGCTGCTTTATTACACTTGACAGATTAGCTTTGCATAAACATAGCCCCCCTTCAAATCTGTGCTGTTTTTCCTTCGAATCAAATTTTGACTGTTACTTAGTTGATTTGCTAATCACATCTTAGAAACCCACACCATTACATCTGTATTTGTCAGAATCTCCTCTTTGCTTTACTTGTTTAATGAATTAGTTTATGGAGACCTGATTTGATCTTTGAAATACCACGTGTACATTTGTGGTATTTGGTTAGCAAAGATTAGAGAACTGTACTTTCTTACATTTTTTAAAACAAATTGCTTCTTAAGGATAAAAATGGAATGGAAAACCCTTCATTATGAACTAGCTTTAAAAAAGAGTTTATGCAGTAAAAGGAAACATATTAAAACATATTTTTAAAGATTCTTTCTTGCCTTAAAATAGTGCTACTTAGACAAACCAAATTTTGCTATCTTAAGCATGTTATCTACTTCTTTTTAATGTCTGCACAATACAGTCTCAAAAGCCATAGGATCTACAAGTACCACATGCAATTAAGAACTTTGGGGTTTTTGGGGCAGCAGGGAGGGAAGCTCTTTGGAAGCAGGAATACTAGGCTCTAACTTTTTTGTTTTATAATCATCTAAGATTTACCTGAAGAAATACTTTTCTTGTGTCTTATGAAAGACTCCTGAATGATGCCATACTAATCCAAAACTGTGAGTGAGGAAATTAACATGCTGGGCACAAAATTCATTTGACCATGTAGGTGCATGCATTTACATAATGCTAAAATTAGATGTATGTCCCAGTGATCTTTTACAGTCTTATTAATCAATAGTTACCTTGTGCCCCACAGTGAGTTTCATGCTCTGATATATGCTTGGTTTTGTTTGAAAGGGACGGTGTATGTCCTGGAAAATCTGAATAGCATAAAATCAGGCTGACAATTCAGTGGACCTTTGCTCCCCCTCGCTGAGCACTCAGGGTGTCAAGCCCTTTCCCCAGAGGGGAGGACACATCAGAAGCCTGTCTGTTCCTACAAGCGGCAGCTGCACGGAGGGTGAGCACGGCACAGTTTGATAGCAGCTGTCAGTATTGTTCAGGGGCCCAACTTAGTGTAAAGAACAATGGAAGGGCCATGCTGCTAAAGTGCAGTGTCTTGCAAGATAAGAAAAAATATAGTAATTTAACGGTTTAGACACCTATTATGGGCATGAAAGATCATCAAACTGCTTTTCAGGATTCAAATAGGCTGGACCAATCTGTAACAGTAGAAGATACGATCAAGGGGCTTCTGGTGTCACAGTACCTAAAATACATGCATATGATAATTCTTGAGGATAGGAGGGAAATTTCATTTTGCTAGCTGGTTGGTACTAACTTGCCTGGTTTCTCTTGAGTAAATAAAATTCTGCATTTTTGCCAGGATTTGCCTTTTTCCCCCTCTTCCTTTCTGTCCTTAAGGGCCATTGTTTCCTGACACCAGATGATTCAAGAGTTTCCCAGTTGGCTTTCTTCAGTTAGAGACATTCATGTTACTCCTGTGCAATGTGTGAATTCTGGATGGGAATAAAGACTTTTAAATTACTGGGAAAAATGTTTTGAATACAAAATGATTTTGAACTATATTTATTTTATACTTTTTATTTCCAGTTGAAAAGAGGGAAGCCTATTAGGGGACAGACTATGAGGATAAGGACTTATAATCTCACAGGACCAGGATTTTTCAGAGAATTTGACTACAAAATCAAAAGCCAGGCTTTGGAATAGGTGTATATTAAGCATGTACAAAACAGAGTGAATAAATTGACACTTTTTTTTTAAAAAGTAATATAGTTGGACTCAGTGAGCTTGCAAGCAGTGTTAATCCTCTCTGTTGATTAAAAATTCTTACTTCAGGAAAAAATCGTGCATGATGTTTGGTTATTAACAGTCATACTCCTGGCCTTAGACTCATCCTGCATGTTCTTGAAGGCTTTTACTATCAGCTGTGGGTTAGCAGTGTGGCTAAACAATCTCTTTTCAAATTTTTTTTTAATAGCACCATTTAATATTATTGTATTAGACTAGAATGAAGTAGCAATTTTGGTAGATAAATAATGAACAAAGTAGGAATCCTAACTAAAAGGTTAAGTACCCTCATTAGCTCCTTGGCCTTGCTCTAGCTTCAGGCAGTGTCCACTTGGGCAGTTAAGGAAGAATCTAGATCATGGTATGAAAGAATTAGGTAGACTATTATGGTGTAACTTGAAGGTTTGTTTTGGCTTTTTTGTGGGTGGTTTGGGTTTTTTTGTGCTTTGCTTCATTGTTTGCTTGTTTTTTTTGTGGGGTTGTTCTCTTGAGATATGTCTAGAAAATAACAGGTTCATGTTAGGGAGTATAAGTGACAGTTAAATTGGTATGTCTAGGTGTGAATAATGGAAGATTAGATTTACTTCCCAATCAATAATCTAGTTTTATGAGTAGAATATGCAAATATCTGAATGAGAAATACAAGCAGCAAACAGGAAACTTTCTTCAGCACTGTATTTTTGATGCATGATTTCAGCATACCACTGAGAAGCCAGGTATGGCTTATTTTTCCTGTTGAGGTGGGTTGCTAATGATTTAGTGAAATATGTATATTTTGGATTGACAGTTCTCTTGAGACAGATTGAGTTGTTGGCCTCCGAGAGTCCTCTCCACTGTTGCATGAGGTGATTGGCTAAAGGATTAGCAAGATGTGGGATTATTTTTTCTCTCTTGGCTGTGGTTGCCAGCTATCTCTGGGATTGTAGTGTGTGAAGCTTAAGAGGATGAGGTTAACCTCTTGAGGGTTTATTCTTATGAGTGTGTAGTTAATCCTTAGAAAGCCTATAAATAACTAGGCTGTATATTTCATTATAAAATAGAAATACAGACTAGAGCAGAAATGAATGCAGAATTTAGTACAAGGGAAGAGCTAAGCAGCTGTAGCATTACTTGAGATCCTTCGCAGGCATGATCTGCATTATGTGCTGAGGAAGGGGAAATTGCCTAGTTCTTTTAAATTAAATAAAATGAGATCTAGTGAGAACAAGACACTCTCCTCACTTTTAACGTAAACTCCGTAACTGCAAGTCTTACTGAACTCTGGCAATAGGAGCTCTATTGTGTAGCAACATCCTGGGTTATTCTGTGGACTGATGGGAAATGAAGAATCTTGGAACAGCAATATAGAGGAAGGTAGTATCTAAACAAGGATGGTAGTGTCTCAACAAGACAATTTTCTGCAGAAGAAGGTATTTGCAGTCATTCTGGAGAGGGCAAAATTGCATCCAAAAGTCAAATGGAATTGCGGTGCAGGCCAGACCTCCCTTGTCTTGCAAGGCTTCATGTGGGATGGATGGAAAAAGCTTCACCTTGGATCTTGCCCAAAAAGAAAAACAAGAGAACTTCAGCTCTCATCAAGATCTAGTATCTAAACTACAAGTTATAGGTGAGACTGAGTATACAGTTGCAAATTTGTGAAGCCTAAGAGCTTTCAGGAAAGGAGTGAAAGTATGACAGTTGAACAAAAATATTGTTAACTAGTCCGAAAGCCTGAAGATATGCAGCTGCAAATGTGAGTGCAGGGAGAAGGCAGATTCTTATAACATCTGAAGTATCCAATGTGAGTTGATACCTCTTACTAGATTACTTTTTACTGAGTGGATGTTGGGGATATAGTTTGTACACTTTGAATGCTGTAGATCTCAAAACTAGTCTGTTTTTCAGCAGAGGTGAAATAAGTTTGGTGGTAAAACATGTGTGTGATAATAGTGAAAAAAAGAAAGTCTAATTGGAACATGTGGTTTCAGGAAGGGTTAGATAGAAGGATTTGATATTGAAGAGTTGATTGATTCATTTTGTGTATACTTGGCTCCAAATGATTTGGTTTAGACTGGTTTAGAAAGATTGGTTTTGGTGAAATAAAAGGGACTGAAGTTGGATACAAATGCTGAAATAGTGCAGTTGAAAGCAAGAATTTGCAGAATGTAGTTGGAGCAGTACGTGTATGTATTCATATATGTAATTGGCACAGAGGTTAAGTTATTTAGTCCTAGAGTAAAGCATTACTTCCTCTAGAAAGTGATTCAACTCACCTCTCGATTCAAATGTATAAGCAGAATAGCTTACCTACTTTGAAGATAGTGTTGAAGTGGATAATATTCATAAAAATGAAGTTATTAAGCAAAAGGAGACAAAATGAAGAGATGTACACAATTTTTTCCGTTTACAAATGTCTGCTTTACTTTCGTGCTTAGTGAGATATATGGGGGAATTGGAGAAGACAAAGAGTCAGTAGGGTGAGATAAACTGTCATGTAACCTTCAGTACTTGTCTGGAAAGTAGTTGGAAATATATGTTGGGAGGAGGAAGGAGTTGGGTGGGAGAACTGAATTGGTTGGTGCAGACAGAAGAAAAATTCAGCTTGGACTGCGAATGAGGAGAAAAGAAATGTAAAGTTAGTTGAGTAAGGACGAAGGATGGTTATGTTCATGGAGCTGTCCCATCCCAGCATTGAGCAGGAGTAGAGGAAGTTGTTGGGAGTTAGTATGTTGAACAATGTAGAGCAGCAGGTTGGCCTGCTTTGCAGTAAAAGTGGTGCAAAGAATGAACCATGCAGATTCTGAGAAGAAAACAGTGATAAACTGAGGTGAACTAATTGCTACTGCATGGATGGGAGTGATGTGGACTGCACAGGCAAAATATACCTCTAACTAGGTGCCAGTGTCAATAATGGGGTCGCTTGAGAGTAGGGGGGTGCAGAGGAATATGCAGGTGAGGGAAGAATAGGGTGACACAATATTTAATATTTACAAGTATGTAAATAGTAAACATTGGATTTGTACAAGAAAACAGAAACCTGCTTGCTGTGTTTTTCATGGAAGAAGAGCAGGACAGAATTGAGATAGGGACTCTGTGGGAGGACTAGACAAGAAGCTTGCTTTTCCTTAATCTTTAATACAGAGAGGCTAGCATAGGCTGTTAGGATAATTTTAGGAAATAGTAAAGGCACAACAAAGACGTGGTTTTTCCACAGTTTTCTGCAGTATTTTTCCACAGTAACTCTTCAATGTGCATAAGAGTTTGTTTCAATTGCAAAATTTCTGCTATCTAGTAACTGCATTGTTTTTTAATTTTTCAGAGTACTTGCTGAACTATCAAGGTTGCTATCTTGTATAACAGTTAATTGCCTGAAAATAATACTCAACTACTTGAAACAGTATCTCGTACTATTTATAAAGGTGCTGGCTAACTGGCTCTTCAGATTGAGTACTTACAAGCAGCAGTAGTGAGAAAGTAAAAGCAAGAATTACCAAAAGTGCTTAACTGCATGTTCAGAATTAATTGTTGCTTGGTGTGTTGAAGTTGTTATGGTATGTAGAGAAAACATACAAGCTTCTGGTCTTGGCTTGGAACACTAAATAAAGATTGGTGCACTGCTTTTCTTATGACTGTCATATTTTTCATTTGTTGGTGTCTCTGAAATGTTTTTGTAGTTAGTAGTAGCTGGGACAAAAGGATACTGAGTATAATTTCAAATCCTCTATTTAACTTCTGGATTTTAATTTACAAAAAGCCTGCTACTTAATAATTTCTGTCATGTTCAGCAAGAGTTAAATTTCTGGAGACTAAAAGAGCCTGGAAGGAAAATAAATACTTTTTAAGATAATCATGCGTCAGTAATAAAACTCTCTGGAGTAATATCTGTAAGTCATTTCCAAATTGGTGCATGCTTGAGCTAGTTGTTTTTGGCAACTGTGCAGTAGGAGCATGCTTTTGAAGTGTTGTTGGATGGTGGTGGTATGCTAACAGTAGCTAAAAAGGCAAATTCTAGATTTGAGGTTAGAAGGTGAGTAATAGCAGGAATTTATGATTGCCGCAGAAATGAAATGTGCTGGCAGTTTCTGCAGAGCAGAAGCAGTGTGTGCTGACAGCTTCATTCTAGAGACTTCAGGCTTGCATCTGAGCCTTCAGAGAAGGCAATATGTACTTGTCTAAAATTAAAGAAAAGCTTTGCTCTTGAACTGACTTACACTGACAGTGATAGAGGAACATGACTGGTTTCAGAAAACCTTTGTCTTGTCTGGATCAGGAGATTTTAAGGTCATCTTCTGCCACTTTTAGACTGTGGTTCTGAATTTGTTACTTTATTTTAGAGTCTGGGAAGTCCTTTGGTGGTGACATGTTTTCCCAAGCAAGGATCATTTTTTTTGTGGTGACTCTGACTCTACCCTTCATGTCCTGTGGCATCTGTTTTTTACAAAGGCTTGTCTGGCTCTTCCATTTTGGCAGTCCTTTTCCCTTGGTTCCTTTCAGCTTTGCTGTTTATCCCTTATTTCTTCAGAATTTAGCCTAAGAAATAAAAAAAAAACAACAACAAGATTTTATCTAAGTTAAAAACAAGGTAAATAACATAATTAATACAAGGACCCTTAAAAACGTGGTCTTCTGATTCAGTTCTGTTTCGTTTTTTGGGATTTTTTTGCTATGTGTTTGAGGGTTTTTTTGGGATTTTTTTTGCTAAGTGTTTGAGACAGGAATTGTTATTAAATGAGCCCTGGAATACACATTTTTTATATGTACAAACACACTGAAGATCTGTATTTTTCCATAGAAGTATAAACACTCAATATATATGTAACATACACAGAACAGTGCATGTAATATATAGTAAAAGTATGTAATGCTATATTACTGATATATTAAGATGTAAAATATTGTGTATATGTCATATAAAGTATGGTTTGTTTGCACATACATAAAAAGACAAGCAAAAGGGCTTCTTTTGTTTGTGAATTGCTTGTTGTGTTGCTCTACTCATACTTCAGTGGGTCTGCACGTGGTACAACCTATAGAGTTTTAGGTTGACTTGCATTGCCTAAAAGCACAGGGGAAGGAAGAAAACCCTTTTCTATCAACAAAAGCCTTTGTGTGGGTGCAGCTATGGTAGGAGAGTGTTAATGCACCTTGGGGAGAAGATGTCAGTGAACTGGAAGAATTCCATCTGCTGGTGATGCCCTTCATCCTCTCTGCAGGGCTCTGCCTACGTGCAGTGGGATGATCCACAGAGGCTCCACAGCCTAGAGGCTGCTACTGCTGACCTACTCTGGTGAAAACGCCAGTCCTGCTGGCAGTGCTATATGATTATTCCCTCTATGATAATGGGAAATCCTGCCATTTAAGAGTTATTGCAAAAAATTTTTTAAATAGTTAATTGTTGGTCACTTTATTGGAAAAACAGCTGATGGGCTTATTCACTGGGTGTGGTGGCAAATCATTTGGGTGGGGCCACCCACACCTGTCATTTACTGTTAACAAAAGTGATCTGAAGTGTATTATCTCTTACCTTTCTAATTCTGATGCCTGGGCTTGCCCTTGAAGATGCCAGGAGGAAAAGCAGTGAAACCTAGCTGTTTACAGTAAGACAAGAAGACCCAGAGAAGATAAGAGTTGCTGCTCAGATTTATACTAAGGGTCCTTTCTCCCTTGCTATATATAGTGGTAATGTGGAAACTAATCAATGATTAATAAATTATCCTTGAATATTAATTTTTAAATGCTTTTTGAATTACATTGGGAAGCATTGAAGACCTGTTTCTTAGTTCTGTAGGTGTAAAACCAGCTGTAGTATTAAACTTTAAGAGTGGGATCCTGTGCTTCAGCAAATGTTCTGTGTATGTACTGTTACTGGCCATGTAATTAAGAGCAACCCAAGCCTTTCTGGTGTTGGAAGAATTTTTTTTCTCTTCATGTTAATTCAAAATTTCTCATAAAGTAGAAAATATTTCAGAATGTAAGCCACTTCCCTTGTCCTGCTGGCACTGCTCTTCCTATCGCATCCCAGGACACCATTCTTGGTCACCAGGACATACTGCTGGCTCATGGATGGCTTGTTTTCCACCAAGACCCCCAGGTTCTTCTCCACAGAGCTGCTTTCTAACAGATCAGCCTCAGCCTGTGCTGGTGCTTGGGGTGATTCCTTCCCAGTGCAGAACCCTGTATTTGCCCTTGTTGAATTTCAGAAGGTTCCTCTCTGACCATCTCTCCACCCTTTTGAGGCCCTTCTGAAGGGCTGCACTCTCAGGTATGGCCACTGCTCCAGCTCTATGTCATCAGTGACCTGCTGAGGAGGCGTCTGTCGCTTTGTCCAAGTCACTAATAAGCAAGTTAAAGAATAGTGGAGTCATTTTGAACCTTGGGGTACAGGCTTCCAGTTAGGCTTCATGTTGTTTTGAGGTAGGTTCATGGATTACTTTGAGCATGTTGCTGGACCTTCTGTATCTTATTTTTTAATTTTAATAGTTAAAGTGACACAAGAGCTTGCTGTACTTACAGTGGAGCACTGAAATACAGCTTCTCTGTCTTATTTCAGTTACCTTAGAGCTGAAATTAATTTGTGAAAAAAGGAATGTTTGGGGAATGTGTATGACAAGGTGCCTTTATCCCAGTATAGTATCAGTTTTCTGTTTTATGAGAGGCAATTTATGCAACCCTTTACTGCTTAAAAATGTTGTTGTGCAATTGATACTTTATTAGTGTGGTTTGTGTCTGAACAAGTGAAAACAGGAAATGGGAAAAACTCTGAAGAGCTTTCTGTTCAGAAATTTAACAGGCTTGAGTTAACTTACATCTTCTTTCTGACTTGGATATTTGCTTTCTGGCATAAATTTTCTTCCCAATAAAGTTGTGGGGTTTCATTTGCTTTTTTTTGTGGGAGTGGAAAATCAGTGTGAAGACCCCAAGACCCTACCCTATACATCTCCTTTAATAAAGCATGAAAAAGGAACAGGATTTTATCCATGAAACAGTTGGGCCATTAAATAATCATGCCACTGCCACACAAATTCTGTATGTGTGAAATATACGGCTTTGAATAGCTTTTGTCAATGTTGTCCTTTTATGGATTTAAATTTCTGTAGTACAATGACATTTCATTGTGGTTTACAGATGGAGGAAACTTGCTGAAGACACTATTCTTTATTTCTGAAGGGACATTTTCTTCCTACATTAGGCACTGTGGCTTGTTCACATAAGGATAGTTTTCAAGCAACTTCTACAAACCCACATTCTTGGCTCATTAGCTAGACATGTAGTAGTGGGCACTTTAGAATTTGTTTACTGTCATAGAGTGTGGCTTTCTTTCTGTCAGAATAGGATTTAGAAGATAAGGAAGCGAGGAAACCAAATTGACCAAAATAAACAAATATTTCAAATGAAGTAGTTAGAAAATTAAGAAATTATAGTGGTACCTGACTCACATTTCTAAAACTTCTTTAAACAATGAGAATTGGCACGTGGTCTAGTGGCAGGCCCGTCACTAGCAGGGGTCTACAAAGTTCATTAAGGAACTGGAGCATCTCACTTGTTAAGAAAGGCTTGCAGACTTGGGCCTGTTCAGCCTCGAGAAGAGATGATTGAGGTGACAATGATGTCCTCATGATTGTCTATCAGTATCTGAAGAGAGGTTGTCAGAGGATGAACCCAGGCTTTGCTTGGTGGTGCCGAGCAATAGAACAAGAGGCCACTGTCACAAACTAATGCACAGGAAGTTCCATTTGAATATGAGGAAGGACTTCTTTACTTTGTGGATGACCTAGTGCTGGAACAAATTGTCCAGAGGTTTTGGAGTCTCCCTCATTGGAGATATTTAAGAACTACATGGACACAATCCTGTGCCATGTGCTCTAGGATGACCTGGCTTGAGCAGAGAGGTTGGACCAGATGTCTCCCTGTGGTCCCTTGAAGCCTCAGGTGTTCTGTGATTCTGCAGTCTGCAAATCATAAAATTGGTAAGGTTGGAAGAGACCACTGGAGGTCATCTGATCTACTTGCTCCTGCTGAAACAGGACCACCTAGGGCCAATTATGCAGGACCACGTCCATACAGCTTTTGAGTATGTTCAAAGGTGGAAACTCCAAAGCTCCCTGGGTAGCCTGTGCAAGGGCTTGGTCAAAAATGAGTGTGTTCTAATGTTCAAGACAAACCTCCTATGTGTTAGTCTGTACCCAGTGCCTCTTGTCTTTCATTGGGCTATACGGTGATGGGCTATAAAGGTAAGGGACTAGGGTATGTCATATGAGGTGGGGCTGAGAGACCTGGGACTATTTAGCCATCTCTAGATATATTGTTGGATGCTCTCTGTTTTGTTCATGTCTCTTGTAAGGAGAAACCCAGAACAGGGTATAGTAATCCAGCTGTAGTTCCCACCATGATAAGTAGAGAAGAAGGCTCCCCTCCCTAGACCTGCTAGCAATACGTGTCTAACGCAGCCCAAGATGCCATTTATCTGCTTTTCCACAAGGGAACGTTGCTGCTGGCTCATGCACAGTTTGGTATGGAAGGACCTTTTCTGCAAAACTGCTTTCTAGCTGTGTGGATCCCAACATATATGAGTTTATGGTATTGTTCCTCCTGGTGTAGGATATTGCCCTTGCCCTTGTTGGACATCATGAGATTCCTGAGAGTCCATTTTTCTAGCCTGTGGAGTTGTCTATGAATGTTATCTCAGCTGTCTGCTGTATCAGCCACTCTTCACAGACTCAGACCTTAGTTTTGTAAATTGCTGTAGTGATACTGAAGATTAGGGTTGAAATAGGTGAGAAGGAAGTGTCTTGTGGGGACTATTAACACATTTTGTGTGGTGATGTTATCAAGGAAAAAGAAACATGTAGAAGCATCGAGAAGGAAACATGACAGCTGCTGCCAAAGCAAAACTGGGAAATGGAGCAGTAAGCAGTGCATATTTGGTATTTCATAAATAAATCTGTTTACCTATGATAGAAAGGTTTGGATTGGAAGAAACATTCAAAGATCAAATCAAACCCCTCTGCCATGGGACAGGAACATCTTCCACGAGACAGGTTGCCCAAAATCCCATCCAGCCTTGACTTTGAGTACTTCCAGGGATGAGGCATCCAGTGTCTCACCAGCCACAACATAAAAGTTTTGTCATTGTGTCCAATGTAAACTTACCACCTTTCACTGTAAAGCCACAAGCCTTGTTCTGTAGCTACAGACCATGGTAAAAATTTTCTTACAGACCCACTTTGTATATAAAGATCAAAGGAAGGTCTTTTTGGAGCCTTCAGGCTAAAGAAACTCAACTTTGTCTTTTTTACTTAGGAAAGGTGTTCCAACCCTCTCGGATAATTTTTGTGGGCCTTCTTTGAACCTGCTGTAGCAGGTTAATGTCTTTCTTGCACAGTAGACCCCAGAGCAGGGCATGGTACTCCAGTAAGCATCTCATGATGTAGAGGGAAGAAAAGGAACAGAACCACTTCCTTTGACCTACTGGCCAAATTATTTTGATGCAGCCCAGTATACAGTTGGCTTTCTAGGATGCAGATGCACTAATCCGATGATTTATCTTCTAGCACCTGCCAGTCCTTTACAGCAGGCCCATTCCCAAGCCCTTCATCCCCCAGTCTAGGAATTGTCACAGCTCAGGTGCCAGACATTGTGTTTGGCCCTTTGGAGCATCTTGAGAACTTCATGAGATGGTCCCACTTCTCAGGCCTGTCAAAGTCCATCTCGATGTCACCCCTTAAGTGAATCAATTGCACTGCACGGCTTGGTGTCATCTGCAAACTTGCAGAAGGCACAGTCAGTCCCGTTTCCTGTGTTATTGATGAAGGTCTTGCGTAGTGTTGGTCACATTTTATGCTTCTGAGGGACACCGCTTATTGCTGTTTTCCACAGAGGTGTGAAACCATTGACTCTTCAGGTTTAGTTTCATTGACGCTTCGGATGCAGTCATCCATCCAGTTCCTCATCCATGTAATAATCCATCCTTCAATTAACTATTTCTTTGAGTGGCAAGAATTTTGTGAGGGGCCATATCAAAGACATGCCTCAAAGAAGCCATAAGTAGATGGTATCTTTTACTCTTCCCATGTCCATGGATATAGTCATTTTGTAGAAGAATGTGAATATGTTCTTCCAAGTGATTGTTGTCCTGAAATATGTTCTACCCTATAGCTGAAATAATCTTTGGAAGGTACTTATAGAAATTTAAATGTAAGTATTAATTAACAGCTTAGAGTGTCTATTGAGTTTCCTCCTGCCAAATTTGACTGCTGGTACTGTGGTTTGTACATACAGGGCTTTTGGTTTTTTTAGGATGAGGGGAAAAAATGGGATGTGACAGGAGCATAGGCTTGAGTTACTTCCTTTTTTGAAAGGTTGTATTTGCAATACTGGTTTTAAGAATACCTTTAAAATTGTTAGGAGGTGCTTGCTCAGAAACAGTAACACTGTTTTTTATATGCCAAGTTTTGGGTCTTTATGGTTTAGTTATGGAGACACCGGGAAATAAAAACCTGAGGCAATAAAACCTACATCTAAACAGTACAGTAATATATATGAGTTTGTAATTCCTTTTCTCCCTTTGCAAATATTAAGAACTTCTGAGTTTGCAACGAAATGGTGGGTGAACTACAGATATTTTTAAAATCACTGCTGTGGCTAATTATCTTAAGTGCAGTCACTTAAGTATGCATCATTGTGCTCTTCTCTACCTTCCCACTTTCCTCTGAAAGTGGACACAGCCTTTGCTCTGCAAGTAATGATAATAATTGGTACTAAGACAGACCTGCTACTCATCCTTTTTTGAGCACATTTCTTATGGCAGATGTCTAGTTTTTAATTAACTGCTAATGAACATGCCTAGTAGACCATGATACTGCTGCCAGCCTACTCCATTTTATATCTCACTGCTGCTAAGCTCTTAAAAGGTTACAGAGCAGGCATTAGTGTCTTTGAAGTGATGGGAAAGTGATTATATGCATAACATAATTGTTTGTAGGAACTATAGCAAATGTTTAGTTACTAAATGCATCTGGTGAACATTGCTGTTATCCCTCCCCCTGGTCTTTATTTTCTTCCTTTGTGTGCAGTACATATTCCTTTTATCCCTTCTACAAAGATAATACAATATGCTTTTAAAAATTAAAGCTTTTTAAATAAAACAAATATGAACTTCTGGAAAAGATCATCTTTATGGATGATCCCTCGTCTCTTAGGGAGAACTTCAAACCTGTTATGAATAAATAACACATAAGAAATAAATCAGGATTTGAAAGACCTGAACAGCAATGCACATCAGATAATAAACATGAAATCATGACATAACTTTGGTGACTTAAAAGACCATGATCAGTGTTTCAGTTTTTCAGTTTTAAGTCAGCTTCATGTGCCATATTTATGGATCTTTGCGTACCATGCCTGTAAGTAACCATCTGCAAAGCTACAAAAATGTGCAGAGCAGCTTTGCAATGCACTTGCAGCTCTCACACCACACCTTGCCCATTGCTCCCCACTATTTGTGTGCAATACCACCAGTGAGCACAGGACACAACCCTTCCACTCTCAGCTTCAGAACCTTTTATAGAGCATTAATCTGTTCCTCATTTCTCAGACTTCCATAATGTGTGGTATGTAGGCTACAAACCAGAGCCAGGGAAATGGTAGGTAACGTGCCCCTAACATTTCTTAAAATGTTAACCTGTGCTTCCTGAAATCAAGTGGGTTAACTTGTTTGTTAATTAAACCAAGCAGGAGAAAGATGAGTAAGGGTTATCTTCGTACACTTCGCAAATGGTAGGGACAAGAATGGAAACAATTTAACTCATGTTCCCTGTTTCAACCTTTCAGTGGGCAATCTGCAAAAGAAGCTAGTTTGAGCTTATTGTTGGAGAAGGGAGGAGGCTTTTCTCCATGAAACCAGTTTGGAAGGAATAAATAACTTTTTATTCTTAGGCAGTTGCACACAAAACTAGGTAATATGGGGTGATAGTGCAGCTGGGGACAAGTAAGACTGATGCCAGAAATGCTGCACAGTACTGCTGATTGAAGTTGCCTCAGAGCTAGAGTGCAGATGACTGACCTGGCTGAAATGGTCAGTGAGGAAGGAGGTGAAAAAATCACCATCTCTGAGAGAGACTGCCAAAATAACAGGTTATCATCTGTTTTGAGGAAATGTGCTGGAAACTACTGAAGTCTTGGTTAAGTGTGGAGAGGGATGTCATATTGTTCTTTAGAGGCTGGATTCAAAAAACAAGCAAAACCCCCAAACCAAACCTCTGCAGTCCTGTCAGACCTTACAGTGCTCCTTACTGATAGTTCTTCAGTTAAGTGAAGCTTCATTAGCAAAAACTGATTGATACTGTAGAAAATGGTCTACTGTGTTAACTGCTTTAAGATTAAAATGATTCCTAATGCTTCCTTCAAAATGTTGCCTTCTGTAAACACATTAAATTAGAAGAATAAGTTCCCTTTTACCTTGTTTTCTAAACATATTGAAAAGGGTGATGATCAGATGTATGTTTTGAAGTGTAGACTAGCATGGCTTTTTATGCAGCATTCAAAAATATATTCCTGATATGTGGTGTGAGAAAGATTTGGTAAATCTGTGGCTTTATAGAATTGACTGTGGTAGAATTGTGGTAAATTTAAAGATTGCATTGTAATTCAAAATAAGTAAATGATTGCTGCATGACAGTTGGGACAGCAGAAAAGTGAAAAATTAGCAAGTGCAGTGTAGAGTTCTTGAATGTCAGCCCCTGTGTCTGCATAATTTTATAAACAGCTCAAGGCATGTCTTGGGATGGGATTAAAGTAAAAGTGGCGTTCAGTAGTAATATATATAAATAGTAATAAGTAAATTCATTCATATGCCAGCAGATGTTGTACAGTTATTGTTGACAGGTTGTCTTGAAAAGACTTCACACCTAAAGAAATAGATAAAATATTTCTGTGTTTTTTGAGTTCAGTTTTTTTGGTACAATGGGTGAAATATTGTAAGCTGCAATCCAGGTATGATTTCAGTAGCTGCCACTAGTACCGTAAAAATTTTATATGTTATTACAGGACCACTAGCATTCACCTGGTCAAACTTGAGTTCATCCTGTTCAGACATATGTTTATTTGTCTCCTTTTCGATCCCATGAATTGGATGGCACTCTAGCTTTTTCCTGGTATCTTCCTTGAACAGAGGGATAGTAGAGAGTGGCCAAGGTGGAGAGAATTGTTCTGTCTTCTATTCATATGCCCAGACAGAAGGAAGCAGGAGAGAGAGGCAGAATACCTGTTAACCTGAAGCAGATTATGGGAGCTATGACTAAACTAAAGATGCTTTTGAAGCTTCATTTTCTAAAAAAAAAAAAATTGTGCTAAGCATTTTAGGCAAATTAAATGGATAGCTGAACTTGGTAAACATTAATAAAACCATGGAAGCTTTAACTAGAAAATATTTTAATATTTAAACTATGGGTAAGACATGTAAAATAATGTAAAAACTGTTTCTAAAATTACTTACAGATTATTTTAGCAGATTGGTGACAGGGTTGTATGTCCATTCATTATGATTTTGATCTTCCTAGCTTCTTTTAAAACAGGTATTCATTAATACCATGTTTCTTGTTGAGAATTCCGTGCCATCTAAAATACCTGGATTTTCAGCTCAAAGCTGGCTCCTAAACAGAGTGTTAAGTCATGAATAATTTCCCCTCTTTCCCTTAAAAACCTTGGCTAGAATAAAATGCAAATTAAATTTCACTAAATATGAAATTCATAATGTCTTTTACATTCTTGAATATTCAGGATAGAAAGGCACTTGCTGCTTCCAAACTGAGAGAAGAGAGGGATGTGAATTTAAATTAATCTTGCCCCTGGAACTTTTTTTTTTCAGAGCAGTGATACAACTTTCTCTAAAAAGGGAAAGGTGTTTGATTATTCTGCTGCTGTTCTTTGTTGCCAGAGATGCTGTGGCAGGCAGTAGCTGCCCAAAACAACCTATAGTTGCTGAACTTATGTATCAGGCTGCAAAACAAGTATTCAGCTAGTTTTTCTGGGACGTGAGCAGAGTTTTTCTTCAGACAGCATGATACAATGCAGTGTATATAGTGTGGTGGGTTATAGTGGGGCTAGATTAAGAGGAAGCAAATAAATGTCAAAATTCCACTATAGATTCTCGATAATTAACCAAACTTCTGCCTTATCCTTCCCAAACTATGTGCTGTACATTGTTCTTCTGGGGATGATGATACCGCTGGGAACAGCAGCAGCAGTTGCAGGCTCAGCATCTCTCCCATGGCCATGGACCTCCAGTGCCTCTAACGCCGCATCCATCAGGACTTCAGCCTCCAGGAATCCCTCCACTTGGAAGCAGTGCTGGCCTTCTTGCCCTCTCCAGTGCTTTGGGTGGGCAGTCTCATTTGGCAATAAAAGATGACAAGAAGCATCACGATGCAGACCACCACAGAGGTGAGAGGCATGGCAGGCCTGATTAGGACATTGTCAAATTTGCGCATTGCTGCAAATTATGTGCATCTCTAAAGAATTCAAGTTATATAGAATGAAAAAAACTGTTGGCAAACTTTAAAATGTCTGCATATAAACCACTGAAGCAAAATTCAGCTTGGAATTTTTCAATATTTTAAAGGGGATCACTAGGTGTCACCTGCTCTGTACTTTGCAGGGCCTTTTGACATCCTGGTAAATGTTTAGTTGTAATAGCAGTGGCCTGCACCATATTGTGGAAAATTGTTAAACTGCATAATGGTGATTTTTTTCAAAGAAAGTAATGTTGTTAAATGGGTGGGTGGGAAGGTAGGGGGAACAAGAATTTAAATTTTGAAGTAAATGTGTTCAAGATTTAGATAATTGCATCTGTTAAGTTTCATAAGCTTAAATTCTAGTACTCATATTGGGCAAAATTGCACTTGACTAATTTTTGAAAAGAAAATAATTTATTCTGTCATGAAATAAAACTAGCCTTTGTGTATGGTTAAACTGTAAATCATGTTTACAAAATACTGTAATTTTCAGGAAATCACTGTATTAGGAATGTGCAATGACTTATATAAATAAAAGCCATTTTAAAACTGTTTGTGGCTTGTGTTCTAATTTTTTTCCCCCCTTTTTTATTTCTGTTCTTGCCTCTGTGTCTGAACGGGCTTGTCTGTCCATTTCTTGGTTACTGCGGGAGCAGACAGAGAGCCAGGCACAGTAAGTACCAACATTCCTGCTAATGTTTCCGTTTCCAATAATGTAATAATCAGAAGATGTGCTGTTTGTCTGTTTTGTCTTCCTTTTAGTTATTTTCATTATGCAAGGCATATGTGTTTTCTGTTAAGATATGTCTTGGTTTATGCAGAACACCAGATCATTTGTTTGATGGACTGTATGAAGGAGTCTTGTTTCTGAGCAGAATGCTTTTAGGTAAACTTGAACTTTAGCTTGTTTGTTGAAGGCAGAAAGGGGGCATGAAGCTGCAAATGAAAAAGGATGTTGCAAATACAGCATTTTTAGTCCAGAGTTAAGATTTTTAGTCTCTAGGATTTTCAGGTATTAGAATTGGAGAACAGGTGAGAAATTTAAATGTGAGAATTTTAAATGTGTCATTATGGTGTTTGGCCCTAGGAGTTTTTTTTAACTGCATCTGTTTAAGCCATACTAATGTTTTTACTGCTTAATTTGTGCTTCAGGTATAACTCCTAAGTGATACTTTTTTCCCTGTAGACATAAGCTGTAATAGAATTGGCCTTGTCTGAAAAGCCCTCTAAAGAACTACTTGCTGTTTTATATGCTGTTGTGTTTTGAGTGATATTGCTGTATTAATCTGTTAGAGATGGTCATGTGCAACTTAAGTAATAAAGCTCATTCTGTTTGTTTATGTCAGAGGTGAATTTGGGCTCTATTTTGTTCCTTTTCTCAATTACAAAATACAATAACTAGTAAAAGTTATTTGACAGATAGCTGTACAGTACTAAACGTCTGACGTTTATTGCTGCTTATTTAATAAATATACAAGGTTTGCTTGACAGTTATTTAGTGGAAACTATCTGCGTATCTTTTGCAGCAGTCTTTTGTTTTAGATTACTAAGCAAGAAGCATTCATTTCAGCTTGCTCAATGTTAGTGGTCACAGCGTATCTGCAGAAATAATTTTAAGCTGGGTTTTTATGAAGTCCCTGACTTATTAAGGGCTTATTGCTCTGTGTGGGACATACCTCTTTGAGTGCTGTTAGATGACTGCAGGAATCCCTAGCTAGTGATGGCTCTGTGTTTTGATTTGATTGTTACGTTTCCTGTCCTTGCCCTGGTGCCAGCTTCCCCTGCCCTGTCCGTCATGTAATTTGGTTTAATTAATTTTAATTTTAAGTAATTTTGGTCAAGGGTTTGAATTTAAGATCAGGTGCTTAGCATTGTGAAATTTGGACTCTGAATTACTTGTAGCTGAGAATAGTTCTTGCCTATGGAAGGAAAACTATCAAAAATTAAACCTCACTTTTGGGTAGTGGGAGAGTTGCAGGATCACTTGCTTAGTTCACTATAGATGTAAATTTTACTTAAACTATATAAAATTGTTGCTGCAGTTGCTACCGTATCCATATGTCTAACTGATGATTGCTTGCTTATTACTTGAAGCAGACTTTTTTTTATGCTGGTTTTATCAGTAATTAACTTTTTAATAATCTGAGGCTTCACATCATAAAGGAATTTTGCCATGTGGATATATTGAGTTTTGGATACTACACTATGGTCATTCTAGTTTTTTTTTTGTCTCAGTGCAGGATAATACTGCATAGCTAACTTAAACTTTAATAGCTGAATACAGGTGAACTTGAACTTAAAATTGTTTAAATACATTGTTCTATCAAAATCTTGACTTAACAGTAAAGGACACCTTCAGTGAAAAAATAATTCAAGAGATAGTTAAGTTCAATTCTGTGGCTAAAATGATCAGCTGGAAATTATGGGCTCTTCAAACTTCTCTAGTTCTCTTGTATTTTTAATTGAATTTTCTTTTAATGTAAAATATATTTTTAAGGATAATAGGAAATTGGTCCCAAGTACACAAGTGATAGCAGCAGGTCTGTTTGGTTATTATGTGTGGTTGAAATCACTTTATAACATCTGGATCATCAAGATAAAATCAATTTGATTTTCAGAATAACAATTTAAAAGTAATGGTGCTGCTAAAAATCCTGACAGGCATGCTTTCATTATCCAAGACACCAAACCCCAGGCTGTTTGTAAGTTACCTAAATTCACCATGATGTTTGGTGTTTCTGTGCAGTTCTACAGTATGATTTCCATCAAATATGTCTAGCATGACCTTCAGGCACTATCAATAGAAGCTAACAGTTCAAAATGTCAGTTTGAAAAGTTAAAATTTAGCGCATGTCTATGGGATTTTAAATTGAGTTTTTGTGACATAACTTTGGGTTAAAGTGTACTGTGACAGATTGTAGTATATTAATTTTTAAATTAGATGTGGGTTTTTTTTAAAGTCTCCTTAGATAAGCAGTAATGAGCTTTTATGTGTTGTATGTGTAGAAATACACCAAAATTAGTGAAATTCTTGTATTTATAAATTAATACAGACATGGTTTCATTGTTTTTTATTTTGACCAGTTTAACTACTTCTGTTATATCAAGGTCTACATTTTTCTTTTATATATTAGCTCAAGTTCCAGAAAGTAAAATGAAGAAAAGTTTTTTGGTAAATGCATGTTTGTGTAATGAGTAACATATAAATTAGTAATAATAGTATACTTCCTACATGAATGCTAAAACTATGTTGTCAGATTTAAATTGCATGCCTACTGGGTTATGGCTGGTGGGTTTTGGCTGATTTATCTCTTAACCATACCAAACTGGGTCGTGTTATTGTGCAAATGCAGGCATCCTTCCAATGTGGCAAATTCTGGCTGCGGGTAGTGAAGCCAGGCAAAAGAAGCAAGTTTTGCAACTGAAACTGAAAGTTTTGAGAGATATCAATATAAAAGAACTTTGATATCTGCATTGTTTTCTTTAGGAAACATACTTGCAGCAGTTTTCAAACTCGTAGGTGTTCATTTATCACTTGTCTTCCCACTGTTCTATTATCCTGTTTGGACAGCACAGAAATGAAAATGCACTCTGTTTTAACAGAAGTAATTTCCAGCCAGTTAAGTCTTATTTCATTGTGTGCTTAGCATTCACATTAGTTGGTATTTATCTTTTGTTCTCATGAAAAATACTGAGCTTCCTAGGTCCTAAGACCTAGGAAGTATTAATACATTTTCCCAGACATTTTTTTGCCTTCATTGTTGTGTAAATATTGCTATTGTTTTGTAAAGCAAATGCTCTTTTCCTACAGTAGGAAAATATTCTGTACCCTGAGCTCTCTATCCTATTCTTCACCTCCCAGTCTTGGAGAAGGTGGACATGAACAACTGAGTACTACTTTTTGGAAGATATTATGTGCAAGCTGTTTTTGTTTTGTGTTTTAATTCTTTTAATGGGGAGAAGAAAGTCACAGAAATTGTTATATGGAAGTTTAGAGTGCTGATCAGCATACCACAAGTTTGTTCCTTGGACTTTTTGAAGAAAGAATGGCTCCAGAGGTTGCTCATGTGTAAGAGCTCTGGGTTGCTATGTTGCAGTTTAGTTTGTAGTTGGTAGAAGGCAGCATAAGGTTGATGACAAAGGACAATGGGATTGAGGTGGTCTGGTAAAAATTTTTATGGATACCTTGATTTTGATGAACAGTAGCTCGAAAATACTGTAATCAACTTATTCCTTGTAATGTCTTCTGATTATAAAATCAATATAAATTAAAATGGTGCTTGAAAAAAAGGTGAGCTCAAGTAGCTTTCCATCAGGAGTAATTTGACACAAAACCTACTGACGTCATAAGTCAGCTTTTGGGTTTTTGACATGCATGTTTGCAATAAGCATATTGAACAAATTGAAGTTAATGATTCTGGAGTAGAATTGCTTTGAGTGCAATCTTCTTTTGCCTATCTGGGGGATATTAAAGTCCATCTTCCAGCATTTACTGTATTCCTGTCAGTGAGTCCTAACAAAGAGCAACTGATGTTTTGGGTGTAGTTGTTAGACTTGATCCTGTTTTGCCTACTCAGCAAGGAATTGCACCTGTTCCTGTCTATCTGTGCATATCTGTAGATAGCACTTGTGTGTGGTGCAGTGGCAGGGCAGAGATCCCGAGCATGGTTAAATAAAATAAACACAGAGGCTCTACTGAGCACAGCAGGCAAGCCCAAGTTGTTAGCTGTGGTAACTGGCTGTGATGGCTGGTGGCTGTCCTTGGCATGGATGTACAGCAAATCAGGGAATGACCAAGCACAGAGCAAGCTTGTGTGTGGGCACATCTTTGGGGAAAAGGGGAGCGAGAGGACTAAGGAACCCAGCACTAGAGAACATCTTAATTGGGACCAGGTGCAGTTGAACTATGTGCACAGATGTAACGTAAATACTATTATTTAATTGATGTAATGATCAGCATAAAGTCAGTTGTCAGTTCTCTGTATACTATTCTGTATGAATTGTCTGTGCTGTATTATAAGTGGGATAATGGGATAAATGAGATAACTCTCAGCCTGTACCTCTGGCACACATAGTTGAGGTTTGGAAGTGGTTCCTGTGGGGAGTAGTGTGGCAGTCAAAGAGGTGCATTTGAATAATGTGCATTATATTCCTAGTAGGGAACCTACCTTCTTTCTGTGCATCAGGACTAGGTTTTTGTTTCACATTTGCCGTCTGGTGGTTTCAGTATTTACCTTTTGCTGGCAGCAGACTTGCTTTAGGATCACAAGTTGCTTGTTGTACAACATTTATGCGGTCTGGTAATTCTGACAGGAGAACACATAAAACTTGCTCTGATCTGAGCTTCATGATTTGTAAATGTTGCATTGGTAATCCTAAATAAACTGAACTCTTAAGAATGAAAGGAGTATCCTCAGTCATTTATCTAATCTCTTGAAATTAAGACAAAATAAAAATTGGTGTTGTGCAGTTTCTCTTTAGGATAAAAACTATGCCTGTATATTTATCTTTTTGCCCTTTTTGCATAAGCTTAATCATTATTGAAGATCTATCCCCAGCTGAAAATTTCTGTAGAGTTATTTAAAAAAACTATAGCCAAATTAAAAATTCTTGTTACGCTTTTGAAAATAAGTCACTTGTTAGTAGACCTAGTTAGGAGAACTAAACAGATTACTCTTCTAAATAGAAGATAAGAAAACTAATGTTGTGAAGCTGTTGCTGCTGTCTTCTGGCTGACTCTGTTTGATACTGGACATACAGCAAGTATAAACTCTACCAGAGCTAAAATGAGGAAAGGTAGCTTTTAGTATGCTGTTCTCACTGTTCTCTGAACCTTAACATTACAAGGGTGAGAGATATTAATAGCCCAAAGCTTTTATGATCATCTCTTTACCAGTTCTTGTTTGTATTTTCATTTATTTAATTTGTTCTTCAGTGTTCTGGATTTACTGTTTGCACTATTTTAAAATATTTATATTTTCACATCATTAAATGAAATCTTACATATTTGGTAATTTGAGTTATGGTAGTAGTTTACAGTAGCAAGCTGTTTTTTCTTTATCTGATTTTAGTCACAGTTGTTAGAACTTTTTGAACTTCTTTGGGAAACAAAGCAGGAACTTCTTAAACTTTGAGTTTACTCATAGATTTTGCCATAAAAAGAGCACAATCTTATTTGCAATTTCTAATGTAACTGTTGGGATATGAGCTGCTCTACAACAGCTTCCTAGCATGAATGCTCTGATCACAGGGAACAGTGGTTTAAATTAATGTGGTAAGTCATAGAAAGGTTGTGTAAATATGACATGGTGGATATGTTTTGCAGAATAAGCTTGTGATATAATTACATGTTTGTGTGAGAAACATGCAGTCTTTTGGAGAAAAAAGAAATCTTATAATCTTTCTTTGGTGTTTAAGACACAGTGGGAGTTGGGATTTCATACGTCACAATTCACAGTTTTGAAATTCTACAAGACAAACAGTATAAAATATTGTCAACATTGTCTAGGTAGACTAAATTAAAAAAGAAAAACAAATCAGCTATTGTAGTTATGCCTATAGGTTGTCTAATTTTGCAAGCTGTAACTCCAAATAGCAGATTTGTTAAATTTTTTCCAGATGTTGCCTCTTTGCCACCTTTCTGCTATTCACACTTTTTTTTTTTTTTTAATTAAAGTGAGGAGCTAACTTTATTCTCTTTACTGCATTTGCTTTAATTGTTTTAATCTAAATTCTTCAGTAGAAAAATAGATATTTTTAGTTATTTTTATTAAGGAAATTATCTCTTAAACATAAGACTTTCTTCCTTAAGAGGAAGAAACCTCTGGTCAAGTTTTAATTGACATCTTGCTTCTTAAGATGTTTCTACTGCTACAAGCATGACGGATTTAACATTAAAATATTGAAATTAGTTTTTATGGTTTTCAGACTAGTGAATCCTTGAATTTGTGTGCATCTGGGAGGAGATAAGGGGTTAAATTCCAGATGTATTTGTCAAGGCAATTAGTTCAATGATCCAACAAGCCCACCTTTTAGCCACAAAACATTTTGGTAAAGACATTATTTTGAGCTTCTTTATACTGAATTTCAATAGACCCTCCTATATGCTTTATGTAAGCCCTTTGGCATTTGTTTAGCTTGAATAGTCATGCATAAAAGAGCTTAGAGTTGGCTTTAAAGTGCAGCTTCTGAATTACGAAAAAGAGGATTCAGATTGCCTTATGTACCCTGTTTCCTTGTCCTTCTCCTTGGGGCTAAACATTTGTGTCTAAGCAAAACTATCTTGATGTCTTCAGGTTTTAAAGGGGAAGCTATTCAGTGCACAGTTCACTGGCTATTTGTATGAGTTTATGATACATTACAAGTAAACATCTCTGTCTCTTGGGTAGATCTAAATATGTCCTTTGAGGGTTTACACTGAAGTTAATGTTGGTATTAGACTTCTCTCTTGAGAGAGATACGTGTATGGGTGTAAATACGTGTTTACTTATATATTTATGTGAGCCTATATTTATTTATCTAAGCATGTACTTGGCTTTTAGGATCTAAGCTTACCAGTTCTTTGTGAAAGGAGATTTTTTCTCAACCCATTCAGTATTGTTCACAGCATTAACACATCAGTGAACAAATTGCCCTCTTGCATATGCTAATCCTGCACTTAAAAGAACTCATTGTAACACATTTTAATGCTTTAGCTGGAACTGAGATGGAGATGGGAATCTGGAATCACAGGCATATCAAATTGTCATGTGACTGAAAAATGTCTAAAATGCTCTTTGGGTCAACAGTTTGTTCTTAGCATAATTTAGCATGAATGAAAGCAGTCCATGTAGTTTGAGGAAAAGATTAGTCTTTGCTTTTGTCTTTTGTGTGCCTGTGTTGGCCTCTGTTTTTTTCAGATCAAGTCTGATTAAGCAACACTTTAGCCTTAATTTCACACTAGTAGTGAATGTTATGCTGGAAGTAAAAATATTTGATCTTTGTTTGCAATACGTTTGTTGAAAGAATCCAATTGGAGTTTACTCCAGCTAACAATTGATTACTGCATAACTGTATTCAGCATATACTTTTTGTCAAAGCTTCTTCTATTTATGGTGTTCTAAAAGTGACTGATAAATCAGATTGTGTAGTAAATATTTTTTATTATATGTAATCTGAACATTAAAAAAATAATAAAATCGGTTTTACTTGCTCATGAATAAACTGCAAGCCAGCTTCTTCTAAACAATCCATTCAGTTGAATTAATTAGTTAAATAGATGGTGACTGACAAGTGAACTAAACTTTTGATAAGTTGAACAATGAAAAGCCAAGCTTCTTAGAATTCATGAAGCTGTACATGTTTGCCTGGAGGACTTTGTTTTGAATTAAATTGAATTAAATGACTAAGTACATATCACTTTTCTAAAATATCTATCATATCAATTTGAGTTTTTAGGAATATATGGAGGAATCCTAAAGGGAATTTTTGATTGACCTTGTTTTTTGTCTTTACAGAGTAATTCTCTGTTGGTCCCCGACAGTCTACGAAGCACAGATAAACGCAGGAATGGCCCTGACTATGCCAATGACATCAAAAAGAGAAAGGTGGATGATAAGGATTCCAGCCACTATGTAAGCAAATCTGTGTCAAGGAAATGATTAATTTATTTGCACATACTGTGCTTCTTTGAGGAGTAAAAGAGCTGTGAAGAACGAGGCAACTTTTGAATGGCTGAAGTAGTACATGAATATATGTGCCAGAGAGGCACAAGATTCAGATTTTGGGAAGAGTAGTGACTCAGTAGTTTGGGATATTGTGAAGTAATAGCCCTCAACTGGAGTAGCTGTTTGGGATTCACGTGTGCTCTGGGGCATTTTTCAGAGTTTGAGTGACATTCTTTCTGGACTCCTCAAGAAAAACTGCAGGTTTGTTTGAAATGGAGGATTTTGTTATTGAGAGGAGTTTGGTAAATTTTAATGATAAGTAGTTATTACCATGCTGAGTTATAATTACCATTACAAATTGCATATGCTGTCAAGCTGTACCAACCTACTGAATTTTACTTCTGGCTGATGAGGCAATTTCAGCAGAAAGCAAATTGAAATACTGCAAGTTCAGAGATTTGTGTTCTGCATTTTTAACTAGCTTGCTTGTTGCTTGGCTTTTAAGAGACACTTCAGTGCAACAATGTGTGCGAACATCAGAGGGTTCACATAGGCTTTTGACTTAAAGCCTAAATTCTCAGCCAAAACACAGGATGGTACTTAAACAGGCCTAAGAGACTTGGACTGGTTTGAGAGAGTACTGAAAAGCAACATTCAAATTTATTAGAACATACTGTACTTTGATATACCAATAATGTGGCAAATTGTCTGGTTTATGTGATTCAGATCACTAATTAGTTCTTGGTTACTGAAACCCAAGAGAAAATTAGGTGCCATATTATTTTCTCAGTATTTGGAAGGGTAATTTTAATTTCTCTCCACTTGGATAATATCTTTGAGCAGCTATTAGATATTTTTGTGCTGTTAATGGTTTTACAAGTTGTATTTCCACCACTTTCTAATTATAATGTTTTAATTACAGAAGGGTTTGGCAAACTTCCTCATGTTACTATCTCAGCTTTAAGGATTTGATACTCTATTGGCATTTTTCATTTTAAATATTTGGAGATTAACCATTCTTAAGCTATGCTTAATATAAAAAGGAAGAAAAAGTTTAACTTTTTTGTCTTGTGTTTCTACCGTAAAGAAATGTAAAGGATGCCATTGCACAGTAGAAGCAGTTTTTAATCCACATTTTAAGTATGTTTCTGCCCTCTGTTTGTTTGAAATGGATTTTACAACTAAAGGCAGCATCAAATTAAAAAATGGAGTAAAGCAAGGATATTTGAAAGTTCCAGATTTATTCTGATCTTGAAGATGTTTTTTTTGAAGGTCCATCAATTAAGCAAATACAGATCTGCTGATTTTGAGCTTATTTTAGAGGAATCCTTTGTAGGGACAAGGAAATACTGCTTGTGTCAGAAGGGACATAAATGAGTTGTAGGACCTGTAGCTTTTGGAATAAGAATAAAAAGTTAATTTTTTCCCCCTTTTTAACTTTTGACTAATTTTCATATTAGTACCTACCTATTTTCAGTGCATGAATTTATTAGTGAGGAGACTCTCTGATATTAGTAGAAGTTACTGGAGATGCCTTTGATAGTCCCAGGAAGTTTCAATTTATTAAGATGACGAAGTTGCTAGGGTTCACTTAAACATAGCATTGCAACTAATTTTGTCCTCCTTCAGAGGGGCGTTTCTGGCAAACAAGTGTCCCTTCTCCCACAGTATTCCACATTCTCCCACCTGTTCTAGCACTCTGGGTTCTTCATACTTCTCAAGAGGTGGCAGATAAACTGAGCTAAATCTTCCCTGTCCTTTGTTTTCACCTTTTGATTGCATAGCTTCCTGAGTAGCAAATAGAGTGACCATTCTGTGTCCAGTGGCGCTCTTGGATCCCTACTACGTTTGTGTTATTTCTTGGAGCAAAATTCAGCTGTTAACAGAAGGGAAGGGTTGAAACTACCTATTGGTTAGGGAGTATTTTTCAGTTGGATTTTGGGTTTTTTTTTTTTTTGGTTGGTTGATTGGTTGGTTTTGGGTTCTTTGGTTGATTGGTTTTGGGTGGCTTGGTTTTGTTGTTGTTGGTTTTTTTTTTTTTTTTTTTTAAAGCACTGTGGCCTGAAGTGAGAGAAAGTATTTAGTGTTATGTGTGAAAGCTCAGTCACTTTGAAAGCAAGAGATGGAGGACAGTTGAGCAATCTTGTATGTCTGGTTTGTTTGCGTAGAAGCTTTTTAACTAAAAGTACTTTTATTGGAAATATCAAACTTGCTCCCACAAAAATTTAAAGTTTTGACATTCACTTCATTTCTTTGTTTGATTTTGAGTCAAGACTTGCCTTCTGATTGAAACACTCTGGGGTGCTGTGGAAATCACTAGACCTCTGTATCAGAGTGTGTCTGCTGGGGCATCCTGGCCTCTGTTGGAGAGAGGGACCAGGAAGCACTCCAGTAACAGCAATCATTAGTAGACTAGCTCAGGTGAATATCAGTCTAAATGAAACAGTCAAAATGCAGTTTGACTGCATTAGAATATTTCTGTCTTGGATCATCCAAGTAATTTGCTTTTCTTGGGCAGAAATGTTGAAATTCCTTGGTATTTCTGAAGTTTTTTCTTCCCAGAACTTTTGATTGCAAAACTTGTCTTTCTGAAAAAAAGGGGGGAAATGGTACTATCACTTTAAGGAAGATGATTCATCAAACATGCCAAAAAGCTTCATTTTTCTGAAATACGTTTTTTGGTGTTTTTCCAGGTATGCACAAACAATACTTTCTCTAAATTAACACAAGATTAGTGTATGAACAGAGTACCTTTCTCTTTTAGGAGTAGTGATAACACTGTTTGTTATGGTAATAAAGGAGAGGTTTTGGACCATCTTGCACTGGTAGTGAGATCCCCATTTTTCAAATAGTTCTACCTTACTTGCGTTTTACTATTACAGCAGAAATAAGGTGTTGTGTTTCTGTTTTAATTATTCTCCCTACTGCTAATAACTTAATGAAAGGCTGTTTGTTTTTTGTTTAGGAAAAACAAAAAATGTCTGAGTAGATGCGTAGTCTTTCTGTCTGGGCTCTTATTGCACTAATTTAAATGAACACTATATTTATTTATTTTTAATAGGACAGTGATGGGGACAAGAGTGACGATAACTTGGTTGTAGATGTGTCCAATGAGGTAACTTTTTTCATTTTTGTAGTCTTGACATTTGCCTAAAGGTGAAAGGAAAAGTACATTTAGTTGTTAGAAGAAAAATAATCCTCTGTGGATATGTTAAAATATTCACAACTTCTCCTTTTTATTAGTACTATGTCTTCCTCTGAGCTTTATCTGGTTGCTGTCTCAGTTTTTCCTTCTGCTGTCTCAGTTTTTCCTTTCTCTCTGCAGTTAACATTCTGGCACTTCCCAGCTGCTCTGTAGTGTAGAGGGTTGTGGTGAACTGCATGTGGATGGCTGAGGTTTTCAAATTTCTGTCTTTGAATGAAAAAGGAAGACATTATCTAAAGTTGTATTTCATAGTAGGATTGTTATTTTAAAAATTACCTTAAAAATTGCTTGTATTTAAATCTCCTGCGTTAAAGACATTTTCCAGAAATGCTGTTTTTTTTTAGAATGAAGTTAGTTTACGAGATTTTCCAGAGATTGTAGACACTGTTTTTCTCCAGGGCTGAAATTTAGTAATGGCATCGAGGTAAAGGGATGGGTACTCCCTTTTCTTCATCTTTTATTTCATATAACACACAGATTTAGGAAGCCTGAATATGGTAGTGAGGTTCTTCAGATCTGTGAAAAGCACACGAAGAGAAGCTGGTAGAGAGAGAAGTGCCCACAGTAGCCCGAGGTGCCCAAACAATGTCAGCCAGGTAGAAAAATGGGTGTCCAAGTAGTGATTTTAGTAATCCTTTCAGAAGGTCGGCTTACAATGAACTGCTTAATAATCAGCCAGTAGACTTATTGCCCTTTTGTGAGGTGTGATTTCTCCCTGGTGCTATTCTTATGAGCCAGAGGAGCGTGGAGAACCTGCAGAGCTCTGATAGCATTGTAACTCATGGGGCTGGCTATTTCAAGTTAAAGTAAATGCAGAGAGTGCCTCTGGAACAGAGAAAAATAATCACCTGAGGGGTGATTTCAGTTTTCCTGTAGATGTAAGTGCCAAGGCAATTACAGATGGTGTTTAGCAAAAAATGTGACAGCTATTATGGCAAATAAAGATCCCTGTATAGGCCATTCTGCTTAAGAGTTGGACTTGATGATCCTTGTGGGTCTCTTCCAACTCAAAATACTCTGTGAAATCTGTGAAGGCATGAGTCTGCCTCTTCTTCTGAAGGTAGAGATAAGCAAGGTCTTTATCATCTATAAGAGGTTATTGAAATGTTTATTGCAACTAGCAGAGCTTGGAGAACTTACATGATAAAAACTGTGTCAAGTTACTGCATTTTCTGTTGGTCTTCCTTGCTCTTACCACATTTTCCACACTTGCTTTAGTTTGTACTTAGGAATCCTTGGAAGCTCTGTGCTTGAAAACCATTTATGATTACAGTGTAAAATAAAAACAGATTGCTTATTATGTGACTTTATGTACTTCTCTAGGCTGGTGAAGGGATTTCAGCTTTTTTTCTACAAAGATAACAAAAAGTCTTGTCATTTGGACTTACTGTTTAAATTCTTCTAGTTTGGTGGGGTTTCTTTGGTTTTTTCTCCCTTAAACTCCTTAGTGGTGTTTGTATACAAGTTTATGACACAGTTCTATGCTGTTCTTCCCTTCCCATTGTTTTAGGATCCTTCTTCCCCAAGGGCAAGTCCCACTCATTCACCACGTGAAAACGGTATCGATAAAGCCCGCCTACTGAAGAAGGATGCCTCCAGCAGTCCAGCATCTACAGCCTCTTCAGGAAGTTCCACTTCCCTCAAATCCAAGGAAATGGGTCTGGTAGGTAGCAGTCAGTGGTCCAGTTAGTCTTCTTTCTTGTAAAATCTGACTCTCCACTCTTCTGCATCTACTTGGCACAAATTGCCTCTCATTAAACATTTGAAGCTGAAATTGCCTACTCTTTTTCCGGATCTTTAAAGTATTATTGAGCTTTCTTCCTCAGCAGTATTTTCTGCCTTGTTTTGATTTCTTGTATTTCCTACATTTCTGTCAAATGAGTTGCAGATTTATTACAAGGAACAAGAGTGGCTTAAGCATTGGTTTGGTGGTATTTTTGGAAGTAATAATTTACGGTTTAGCGTGGCCTGTATATAGTCACTAAGAAGTTCTTCAGGCTTTTTTGTTAAACTTTTCTAAATAGGCTGTTATTCCTTGGAGGCTTTTTCTTGTAGTATCACTAATAATTTGATCTGATTCTCTGTGTCGTGGGTTTTGTTTTTTTTTGGTTTTTTTTTTTTGATACCATCAACTGTGGTGGTATTTTGGTTTTGCAGTCAGATTTTCTGTGTCAAATAATAATTGAGATATTAATGATTTCAAACTAAAGTGGTTTGGTAATGCATACTGTATTTTCCTGAAGAAAAAAATGAGCTCAGGCATTCCTTTTTATATGTCAGTAGAAGAGGGAAAATAACTTTCTACTTTTCTTATTTTAATTTTGGCAGCAATCAAAAAGGTCAACATTTCTCTCTCACGAGTTAATGTTGTCAGCATTGTGTGGATTTATGAAAATTGGCTAAGGGACTAGGTAGTAGGTGCCCAGCATCCCAGCTGCTGTTGTGATAAATTGTATAATATGGCCTGGATTAAAAATAATACTCATTTAATTTGTTTAATGATACCAGCATGAAAAAGCCAGCACGCCTGTTCTGAAATCCAGCACACCAACTCCTCGAGGTGATGTGCCAACCCCAGGCACTAGTGCAACTCCAGGACTCCGTCCAGGCCTTGGCAAACCTCCAACAATGGACCCTCTGGTTAACCAAGCTGGTAAATGCATTACCTCATGTTTTTTTATGGTTCCAAAATTAATCTTTGTTTTTACACATGTGACTGTTAACTAAATATATTGCTTTGTTCTTGATATCAAGAGAGGGCTTGATGAGAAGCAGATGTTTGGATTATCAGTAGTTTGAATATCTTTCTGTCTCTTAGTCTTCTTTGTTTACTTTTGTCTTTATCTTTTTTTGCAAATAATCCAGAGACCGAATGTAATATAAAAAGACTTCTCAGAAGTTTCTGGTACTTATTCTGCATGCAATTTCTTCTACAATCTTTGTCTGAGTCTACTAATATTTGCTGCAGTGCACAGCTTGACAAATGCCGGGGGAAGTTTACTTTTGCTATTCAGGCTGGTACACACAGTTGCTTCAGACATGAGCTGTGTAAACCATGTCTGTCAGCTTTACTGCTTAATTTGGCAAAGGAGAGATTAATGTAAACAGGGGAATATTACAGAAATGGAAATAGGTAATGCTAGAAGAGATTGCTAGAAGTAATCAGCAAGTTCAGACTTCAGTAGATCTTATTTACCTTGAAAAGAGCTGGTGGTACTGACAGATTATGGCAATGTTTCTTGACAGTGTGTGAGAGGGGAAGGTAAGGTGTTTTAGGGGAGGAAAAAAAAGGGCTTCTTTTCTGTATGCAGAAATACATAAATAAACCCACTTAATTTCGTTATTCTGTAGCTGCAGGTTTGCGGACACCGTTGGCAGTACCCGGACCATACCCTGCTCCATTTGGAATGGTACCTCATGCTGGCATGAATGGAGAGTTAACCAGTCCAGGGGCAGCCTATGCCAGTCTGCACAATATGTCACCCCAGATGAGTGCTGCTGCTGCTGCAGCTGCTGTGGTTGCCTATGGACGATCTCCTATGGTAGGCCATACGTTGCATGCAATCTCAGTCCTGTGAGTTGTGGTTCACTGAGAAAAGCTGCATGCTTCATTTAGCACTGCAGAATTCCCAACTCGTAACAGTGCCAGAGGCTTGACAGCTTCACTGCATGCTTCACTTTGCTGAAGAAACAAATTTCAGTGTGGCTGAAGAAACAAATTTGCACCTTGAAAACAAAGAATTTCAGTGTATTAATGTATGTTTTCTTTGTCCTTCACCTTCATCAAGGCTTTAACTGATGAATAATTGCCAAAACCTTATTTTGTGGTGCTGTAAATGAAAAAGTAGTTTTGGTACACGTAAAGTATTTCACTGTAGCTGTGGACATCTGCTTTTTTGTTGCTGGGCCACATTTGTATTCCATATAGACATAACAAATTAATCTTGAAGCATGTAAAAGTCTTTTTATCTGTGTCTCTGTCCCTTTGTTGGGTTTTTTTGCGGAAATCAACCTGAGTAGTTGGTCAGTACCTATTTTGGAGCTCTGAGATCAGGTGTGTTAAGAATACTTGCCGTTGTGGGTGTAGTAAGTAATGGAACCTGGTAGTTATAGTGGCTGTCACACAGAATAACCTAGGGACCTGATTCTGTAAACATGAGCTTGATGGCAGCTTTCTGCATAGACAAACTTACCTACTTGTAAATTTGCAAAGTTGGATTTATACTTGTCAACTTCTCATTATTGTTTCTATGACCACTTTTTTCAAACTGGTAAACAGGGCTTTTGTGTGAAAATGTGCAAATTTTAAATAGCCTACACCCTCCTTTTAAAGCAATAACAATGTTTATTCTAATGTAATGTTCAGAAGAAAAACAAAGTCTTTTTGGTCAGAATTTCTGCTTGGATTATTTTATAAACATACTCAAGATATAAAAATTCAGTGGAATTGGAGTATGTAAAGAGAATGTTGTTTTTTTAAGCTGCGGACAAGCTTGTTTGCACCCCACAATGTGTCTGAGAGATCTCTCAGCTGCTGTGCCCACACAGAATGCTGTGGAGGCAGTGAGATCTTAGGTGGGACCCAGAGCTACTTTCCAGCACCACACTGTGCCAGCCTGAGCAATGCTAGCTCTCTCAGGAGTGAAAAGCACTGGCATAGCTTGGTGCTGATATGGACTCTGATTCCAGGGCTAACACAGGACTCTCCCTGCTAACCAGGACTGCTGGGTAATGCTCAGTGTGTGAATGCATGATAAATTATTTTCTGCTTTTGTATGAGTGCTTCTATCAGAAGAATACTCAGGGAAAAGGTCTGGGTTTTGCCCCACAGTGGAGGGTCATGCAGTTAACCGATACTGTGGGTAAAAGTCACCTTTTGATTATATGCGTAATATCTTGGGAGTGGAGAAAAGAGACTTGCTGAGAAATGGATGAGAAATTCCAAGTGTGAGATTAATTCACTTTTTGTTGTCAGGTTGGGTTTGATCCTTCTCCTCACATGAGAGTACCTGGAATCCCTCCAAATCTAGCAGGGATTCCTGGGGGAAAACCGTAAGTAACTTTTAACATTTTGGTAACATCTGCAATATTTAGAGGGTGTTACTAGAGGACACAAAGAAAAACGATGTACCACAGCTATGGTCACAATGAAGAGACTAACTTCATTTCCTCTGACTCCAACATTTATAGCTTTCCAAAGGTGCCAGTGGATTGGAGGGTGAAACTACCTGTACATCAAATTTCTCCTCCTCTGTGAAGGAATGCAAAACAATAGGTTATTTACAGAAAGTTATGTGAGAAAGTTTTCTACAAGAATGTAAACTCAGAAGGCTTTAGAAAATCTTAAAAAATCAGGGCGACAAGAGGGAATGAAGTTATATTTGTCAGTGAAAAGGGATTTCAAAGGGTATCTTGTCTGGTTGTTTTTAAGAGGGTGTTTTAGACTTCTCTAGGTAAAACCTGCAGCATAAAAGTTCTCAAATGGTAGTTGTCATATCCCAAGTTGTCATTTCCAAGTTGTTGAAAGTATACTTTAAGGTTTTTTTTATTTCATTCTTTCTGGGGGAGGTTAAAGGGATGACAAACTAAATGGTAAATAGTGGTAAAATGTGTTAGATAAAAATATGTTGAAACTAAAATTTGCACTACACCAGGATAAATGTGTATTGCAGGCTCCTGGTCTGGCACTTATTTTATCAGGCATGAGAGTCTGCAACTGATGACAGTAGGTATCTGGAGCAGTTACTTTAGCAACAAATTACACACACTTTGCATAATGGAGCAAGCTATTTAGAACTTTTGTGTGAGTGCAGCTGGAGACCAAAAGGATGATGAAGCAGTTGTGGAGCAGGTGGTGCATAGATGTAGAAGAGTTTCCACAGTAAGTTATTTTTATTTAAAAGTTTTGATTATTGGTGAAGCAGTTATTAAATAAAATGGTTCTGTGATGCTGTGACTTATTGACGTTTCAATAAAATAAGTTCAGCAGCATACATGAGATGTTTCAGTAATTTGGCTTTGGTAGACCATTGACCCTGAACTTAACCAATGCAGTAGACTCATAAGCATGTATGACCGCTGAAAATATGCAATTAATATGTTTAGGTATTTCTGGATAAGTAGTCTATGTGGGTACTAACAGAAGAAATTTAACTCAGCTGTTTTTCTGGAGAGAATGAAGTAGAGAGAACTAACAGATTTTTCAACACTCTGTTAGAACTTGTTCTTTGTTCACACTTGGCAGTCAGTCCTGACTTCTCTTACAACAGGAACTTGCAATTAGAGTAGTTTTTCTCTACCTAGGTACTTAAAAAATTTTGAAACTTATTTAACATGTTGGACTTTCTGTGCAGGATGTTCATGTTACATAATGTCTGTTTACCAATCTACATTTAATTTTTCCTTTTACAGTTTCAGGAAACATTTAGAAACTATTACTTTTAGGATGCTGTGGTGAAAGTTATATCCTCACACATTTCTGTTTGCTTTGATTTTGGACTAGTGATACCTTGTAGTGTCTTGCAAACATCCTTGAAAGGATACCAGATTACAGGCCAAAAAAAAAGTGTATTTTCTTCTGATCTTTTCCTATAAGAATAGGAAAGCAGCAAACTTAGTTTGGAAAGCCATCCTGAATATGTTTTTGTGGTTATCCACCATGCTTCTGGGAACAGGCATAGCTATCTGTTGACAGTGTGAGAAACCTGTTAAATCTTGGTTGTACTTAAAGTTGGTGGTGTGTTGACAAGATTAGCCAAGTGAGGGCTCAATGAGTTGATGTTGTGTATCAAATGTGGTGTATTTAAATTTAGTGCAGTAAAGGTCAGGCTTTGTACTCAAAATTCAGACACAGTCTTGCTGACTTTCATAGAATTTGCCATACTTAAATAAAAAGTATACTTTTAAAAATTGCATAATTGAATGGCTCTAAGTTTTTACTTCTAAACAAATGTATTCATAAGCTTTCAATAACATATTTCATTGCTTTGCAATATTTTATATTGTAATCTAGCAAAACCTATTTTTGTTCAGAAATTTTGTTCACAGAAATTTTCTGTGGCTGAGTTCTAGCTGTTACAGTGTTCAAGGACAGGATATGTATAGTGCTCTACTTTGTATCCTGGTAATTTAGCTGAATTACTGGGGTGGGAACTGTGTGGGGGGTTGCTTGTTTTTTTTTAATGTTTTTGCTGCTTTATTCATACTGTTTCATATACTGCCTACTTTGATACATTCTCCCTAGTCGCCACTTCATTGAATGTGTTCTGCAATGTTTAGGGTTTTTTGTGGTCATGTTACTTGTATATTTCTTCTAAAATTACTTGTTTATCTTAGTGAAGCAAGCCTAAAATTCCATAAACTCATGGAATTGACAGCTGTAAAACAATCTCATGTTTTAGTCTCGATTGGCTAGATGCTGTCTGCTACCTACAGCATTTACGAGTATCTCACCTGCTTCAGGTTTTTCTCCTGTAGTTTCTCTAGAGAGCAGATATAACTGTGCAAACTGGTGGAGTATGCCTTGTTTATTTTCAAAGTCAGCCTTTTTCTTGACTGGTGATATGGTGACACATTGAATTTGTTTTATTAGATGTGAAGTTTTAGTTGCAAGTGGTACAGAGAATTTTCAAATTGAACTATTGAATCCCCACTCATGTTATGCTTTAGGCTGCACATTTTTTATCAGTGGTTATGGTTATACTGTTTTTTCACCCAAAAGAAAATTATGCTCCCTTCTTTCTAAAGAACAGACACTTCTGATAGCACACAGGTTTTTTTAAGCCTTGTATGTTCTGAGGTCTGTTACTGACCTGCTTGTTTGAAAAATGTGTAACCTGTTAAACACTTGGACATGAACATGTGGTGTCTTGAGTTGAATGCTTTTGTTCTGATGCATTTTAATATGCCCTGGACTGTGAGTTTTTGGTGTGTTAATTTTTATTATTTTTTTTTCCTCTTTACATAGTCTTTCTAACAAGTACTTAGCTTTTATTCTTATGGATTTCTGGTTTTTGTGAACCATGCCTTCTAAGAGCTGGATTTTGGACTAAATACAGAGTTTCAAGATGAGTGGTAAGATTTATGTCCACAGTACTGCTTCCCTGGTGTCCAAAATTCTGAATTAATGGTAGTATTGAGGACAAATATATTTTTCAGCATGTTTTCCCAGACAGTGAAAATTGCTGAAAATATATGTTTATTATTTTAGTAGGAAAGGGAAATTTTACATGGTAAATGTTAAATCTTCCTCCTTCTACTTATAAGCTGACTTTTCACTGTGTTTGTGGAGAGGTATACTCTACTCTTTTGGAATTGCTTGATTTCAGTTCTGTTCTTCAGATCTTCATATTTTTACAGTGAACATACAATGAGAAATTTTGTAAAGGAAAGCTAATTTTACTGTATTATAAGAGATTAAGGGCTGTGTGCATCCCTGCCATTTATCTCTAAATAGAATCATTTGGTGACATGTATGAAGATGAAAATTTAGTCATTTCTGTACAAATATGTCTATCCTTATTTCTTGGCATTTTGTTCTATATGATGAAGCAACACACTCAGATATTCACTGTTTCTTGTGATAATTACAATTAAAAATTATCTGGAGTGCAAAGAAAAGCTGAAATCAAAATGCAGTTGTGAATGGAAGGAACTCTTTGCTTTCATGTTTTGCTGTCAGGGGTATTGTTCTGCTAGTTAAAGAAGTCTGCTTGAATTGAAGGGATGAAGTGGAAGTTTTTGAGGGTTTTTTTTTTAAGACGTTACTTTAGTAGGCAGGAATTGTGTGCATTTGTAGATCAATCTGAATACCTAGAGTAGCTGGCAGGTAGTTTAGTTAATTTGCTGTATTCTTGGATAATGAATTAATTATCCTGAACTCTCCGCAGCATGTCAGATGATACTTACTTGCTGTATACTTATTTGGAAATTGGAGAATTAAGCTGAGAAACTGGTTTGTATTAGTATCACTTAACCATGTTGCTGTGCCCAGGAACTCTGCAGGTTCTCAGTGCTGCTTTGACATATGTGAGAGAAGTCTCTGGATACAGTAATTCAGAAGACTATTTCCATTATTCAGAAATAATATAAGTATACTATTTCTCAGAACTCTTCTAAGCAAAAGGCACAGAAGTTTGTCTTGTAATTGTTGTTGTCATAATATTCTGTTAATATGTATTACTTGACATGTACTTAGTGTATTTTATATTAAATTTTAATTGCATTTTTATAAGATAAAATTATGGCTTTGTTGTTAGACCAACACAACGAAGGACTCTCCTTTGACCAAAGAGGGCTAATCACAGAATCCATTATAGGATAGCCATCTTTCACATGGACAGAATGCTCTGAGTGAGACACAAAACTGTGTTAGTCATGAGACTAAACAGCAGTTTCTGGCATACATAGTCAGTTCTAAAAGAAAAATGGGTGGTCAAAAGGTGCCTGTTAAGAAATCGTAAGCTTTAGAGAACTCAAGAATTTGCCAGATTTTGCTAGTTGTTGACTCCTTTGAGGTTAGATAATGAAAATTCTTGACATTTTTGAGAATTGAGGCCTGTGAATATGTCTAGTGCACTAGAAATTAAATCTTCTGTAGGTATGGAACTGTAAGTATAGTCCTTCCCAGAAGTAGCAGGATCTCTCTCATGATGAAGAGGAAGCCAAGGGCTGCAGTGTTTGAGCTGCAAACAGTCTCTTTGCACTGCTGCTGTCTCCTACGTTCTTCTGGAGACAGGCACTTCTCCATGTCCAGGGAGTGTCTGGAGTGTCAGTCTGGCAAGCCATGCAAGCCTTTTCAAGGTTAAAAGGTATTGTGTAGCAAAAGTTGTACCATAATACCTAGCAGAGACGAGTCACTAGACTACCATACTGTAAGTATGCTGGCAGTGGTGATGTTAGCATTACATGGGACATATCTTCAAGCAAACAGGAGCATTTACTGTTTTGTGTGCTTGTCTTGGCAGAGGGATTTGGCAAAGTGTAGCCATTTCTTTCTACAGTGGATTGCAGATAAGTTGCACTGTAGAAAAAGCTGTCTTGACTTGTGAGAAACTATTGCTGGTCTGTTTGTTAGGCCATCAAAACTCAGTCATCCTGCGTCGTGATCAACCAGTCTTAGAAGCAAAGGCTAAAAAAGAGGGACTGCTTCTATGATTAGTATAGCCCCACTTTAAACACAGACATAGTAGTAAAATTCTACATGATTAAAAAATACACTGGGTAGGCCTCTGATGTTTCAAAGCATAAGAGTCACTACAGTTCTACAGTAAACAGAAAGTACTTGAAAAATGTTTCTATTGTCTCCCTCATACCTCATCTCAGCAAGAACTGAGGAGCTCTGTGTATGCACCTAAGCATTTCAAAACACTAATTATTTAGGTATTTTGAATTGAACAGAACGTTTAAGCTGTAACCTTCAAATAAAAAAAAAATCATGGACAAGTAGATTATTAATCTTGGACATGCTGGAAAAAATTGTCTAATACATGCTTCATTGTTTTGTTTCAGTCCATGATAAAAGCAAGGGCGGGCTGAAACTTCAAAGTTGTACAGTTCTGTGTACTCTTACTGCTAACAAATACTCTGCAACTGACTTTGATCTGGGGCAAAGCTTTTCAGTGTCTTAATGCTATAACTCTATTTTTGGATTCTGGAGATGAACCTGAGCAGTTCAGCCTCAAGCAACCTTGTTGCCACTCCTATTCTGCTTCCTCTCCTGTCCTGTATCTGATCTATTTAGTGACTACCTACTTTGGGACAATCTTGTCTCTCTTCTTCACAGAAAGGAATGAGTTTCTAGTTAAGCCTTTATCATTACTGTAATTCTTCATACAGAAAGCCAGAAAGGGTCACATGGGACAAAATACATTTGATATACTGTGTGCCTTGTGTACATGTAAGGGAGCGAACATTGCACTTCCTTTCTTACCTTACATTTCCCATTCCTGACATTTCTGTGCAAAAAAAAGATGTCATCTTTTGCACTTGCTCCTTCTCTATTTGTGTGTACTCTCTGAGTAAGCTTTCTGCTTATACGCCCAACCATGAAACATGAATGAGTATAGGAATTGCCTACATATGCACTATTTCTCCTCTGTTTAAGAGCAGTTACTTTTAACCAGTTTTTACCCTTCACTTAAGAAAAAAAAACATGATATTGGATGAATTGACTATTTCCAATCTTAGTTTCTGTATGAAAGAGCTGTGGAGTTCTTTCATCTCTCCTCACGGTTTTTCGAAGGAATATCTTATGCCCAGGAGCAGAGCAGATTCAGTTGCTTTGTGATGTCTGTTCCAGAACCAAGCATCTTCCTTGTTTCTTCATTTCAAACTGTGTGGTACTTGGGAACATGTAATAAAATACCTTGAAAATACTAGCTTATTATTCAGGATAGAAGATTTAATAGAAATACCTGTTGCTGGGTTCTTGAAAGATGGATGGGATACTAATAGTTGAACTACAGTGATTGAAGATTTCTGAGAAAAAAAGTAGATTTGGAAAAGAAAGGGAAGTTCTGAACAAAAGATTATATTAGAAAAATAAATGTTTCAGTAGGGAGATGGCATCTTATTAGTGAAAGAAAAAAAGAGAATACTCATCTCTCACCATTTTTTATCCACTTCAGCCTCCTGAAGGATGCTGTGGATGTAACAACAGCATCAAAAGCATGAGCTATGGATGCACTTACAACAGAAGTAACAGAAAAGGAGCTCACTAGTGTAGCAAAAACCAGTCTTTTACAGCAGTATTTTCATTAGTAGTTAAAGCAAACAAAGAACCCCCCCACACCTGAAATCTTTATTAGTTGGTATTTGTGCCCTTGTCCTTGAGCAGTGCTGACTTAGTTTTCAGTGACCATGAAAAAATAATTTCATGTACTTCCCCTGAGTAGTGTTTTTATTCAGTGCTAGAATGTCACTTACTCAACCCTCAGTTTCCACAAACTGGAAATCATGCAATGAATACAAATAAAAGGTATTTCTGAAGTGCCAAAAGTACCTGGAAAACTGAGCCTTTCCAGTTTTTCAATGTACAAATTCAAGAAAACATAATTATGAGAAGGTGATATCAGCTTTCTGGTGAAATCTGTGTGCAACCACTCTATGTTTCTATTTTCTGTTTAAAGCACTACTTACCAGCTGGAAAGAGGGGTATATGAGCACAACCAGTGGTGATGTTGCAGATGAGGTGCAAGAATCAAGCAAAACTTTGGCTTGTGGTACTGCAAGGCAACAGGTGCAAGCCTCATGGAAGGAGGGTAGTGCCTGGTGGGGGACTGCTGCTGTAAGACTTGTGATGACGAGACTTGCAGCTGCTAGCTAGAAACCAGGGGCTGAAAGGTCTTTTGATTATCTAAGTGGCTAAGGGATAGCAGCCATGACCTTGGTCTGTAGAGTTAAGGGTGGAATTTAACCTGCTTCCCCATTACACAAATACTTTGTCTGAGTCAAGTTGAAAATTTCTATTGTGAATCTTTGTCTCCATCTGAGGTTTCATCTGCCTGTATTACTTGGCACTGTAGTTCTGATTTTTGTGCATGATTGGCAAAAAAACTAAAATTAAAAATACTGTGTTTTTCTTGCATTGTAGTTCTGTAACGGCTGATTTTTTAAATTGTTTTGTCTTCTCTCTTTCCCTTCCCCAAAAGAGCCTACTCCTTTCATGTTACTGCAGATGGTCAGATGCAGCCAGTTCCTTTCCCTCCTGATGCCCTCATCGGTCCAGGAATCCCTCGCCATGCCCGTCAGATCAACACCCTGAACCACGGGGAAGTTGTGTGTGCAGTTACCATCAGCAACCCCACGAGACATGTGTACACGGGTGGGAAGGGGTGTGTCAAGGTTTGGGACATCAGTCAGCCTGGCAACAAGAGCCCTGTCTCTCAGTTGGACTGCCTGGTAGGTGAACAGGAATTTATGCACAAGGGTAGCTTCTCCTTAGAGACTCAAAAAAAAGTCCTTGTTTGGATTTTGTTCATATTAGAAGGAAATAGCAGGCAGATCTGTTTCCAGATGTCCTTTTTTTCTTCAATACATAACGGTGTTACAGAGAATAGTGCTGGTTTGTTTAGTGATACTTATCACGGAGGGTCAATAGAACATGTATGTCATGTTTTGAATAAAACGTAATATTTTTTTCCCCTTTCTAGTTATACTGATGATTTTTGTGCAGGAGTTTAAAAGGAATGTAGCTTGTCTTATGCAGGGCTGCAGAGAACCTTCCTAGGTCTTTCACTCACACAAGGACCAAAAACCTCATTTCTGTAAGATGATAGCAGCCACATGCTGAAAATAATGTGACACGTACCAAAGGTCACTTAAAGTTTCGCTATGAATTTTGTTCATGATCCACTAGTTATACATATAGACTGGTTATTTTCACATGTGCAGGGTACAAAAGGGACTGGGTACAATAGTATAGGTAGCTGAAAAGTTAACTCAAAAAAGGTAATGGCAGTAAGAGATGCTTCTCACTGGAAGCAGCATAGAGGTTTGTACAGTGTTAACTGAGAAGACTTAATGTTGTCAAGCACAGCAATACGTATTGTAAATGAAAATTCTAGCTTCAGTGTAGATCCAATTAAATGTGGTAGGGGTTTTTACCCTTTATCCTTTCTTTACTGCTATCATTTTGTAATTGCTGAGTAGTAATAGTGAAGTTGAATATTCTGTTCTGGGGCAGGTATATCTGTCTGGATGCAGAGCCTTCATGTTAGTTAGGGAGCAGTAATGACTGATTAAGTCAACATTTTCACTGCCCTACTTACTGCTCCTTTCCTGTAAATTAGAAGAAATATACCATAATAGAAATGCTGTTAACTAATTCTTCCAGTGTTTTTTTTCTGTCTTGAGTTACATATCTTAATCATCAATTTTGTAAAAAAACTGTTGCCAGTCAAGCAAGGTGGTAATAAGGAAAGGTAGAAATGTCTTCTGTCACTAACTCCCCTGCAGTACCTCCAAATCAACAATAATATAATGAATGAGAGATCAATATGTACAATAAGAATAATGTTGAACAACAAAGGACCAACATAAATACAAGACCAAAACGGGAATCCTTAATCTTTCAACTTTAATACTGTGAATGCAAAATATTATTTAAAAGAAAAATTCAAAAATCTGAAGCACGTGAAACTAGAACGACATTTTCATATAGGGCTGTTAAATGCCAAATGAAAGGTCATTTGCTTTAATATTTCTATTGTTGGTGACCTTCACTGATGGAGTACATTTGCAGAAAAGCAAGCTTACTTTGGCTCTGTTTTTGTGTAATGAGATAGAAAACTTGCCATTTGTAAGGTTTGAAATAGAGTAGACTGTGGCAACAGGAGTCTGCAGTTTTAATTTTTGCAGCTGCAGTTTGTAATTAGTGATGAGAAAGTAGGTGTTTCCAACCTTTTAGGATCTCCTGGCTCCTCTTCATACCTTGGTAATGGAAAAAGTACCAAACTGCTTGAAACTGTGATGCAGTCAGAATTATATTAGTGGTCATTACTGGCAGGCATGTAACTGAGGTGATTTGTGTTGTACAGAACAGAGATAACTACATCCGTTCCTGTAAATTGCTGCCTGATGGATGCACCCTCATAGTTGGCGGGGAAGCCAGCACATTATCCATATGGGACCTAGCAGCTCCAACTCCTCGTATAAAAGCAGAGCTGACATCCTCAGCACCTGCCTGCTATGCTCTGGCTATCAGCCCCGACTCCAAGGTGTGCTTTTCCTGCTGTAGTGATGGGAACATTGCAGTGTGGGATCTGCACAATCAGACATTGGTCAGGTGAGTTGTTGTTTACAGAAAATTTTAGTAGAAGTTACTCTTTGGACAGCTATATAAATATTTCTCTCCCTGAATAGGGTTTATAACAGCAAAGTAAATAGTGTCTCTTATTCAGAGGAGAGGTTTACACCCAAGTCAGGCAGAAATTAGTTTTAGTAGCTTCAGCCTAGTCTTGGAAGATATGCTTTCAGGGCTTGTCCATAACCTGCTGTAATCAATGTAAAAGCTCCTGCAGGTCTTTATTATTTGGGATTGGTCTGCAGCTTTCTACAAGCAATGTTCTTGCTGTTTTGTTACTGGTATGGACTAAACATACCTTTTAGGGAACACTTTGAGGTTTGTTCTTTTCCTTTGTCTTAAGCCTTGTTAAGTAAAAAGGAGTATTTTCAATTCTTATTTAGCGATAGTAAGTAGTAAAATTAATCTTACAAAAGTGGTTGAAAGGGTGGATCCTCTCAGTTCTTTAGGAAAGTAGAGGGGCTTAGTGTTAAGATAAATTTAGTTTAGGCTTACCAAAGCAGTGATGGCTTACAATATTTTGAGAAGAATGAGTCTAATTTTGGAAAGTCTATAATACCTTGAAAGTTCTGAACACAAAAACTAAAGAATATGCTTAGTCTGCTGTGTTTCAGTTAAACTTCTGTATATCCATAATTAGCTGAAAATTACATGCAGAGAGTCATGTTAATGTGCATGCAAATTTTACTTTCTGTTGAACTTTAGGTCAATAAATACAATTTTAGTTATATAAAGTTTTCACTTTATCGTGTGCATGCTTAGTCCCTGTAAAGGCACACTCTGCGACATCTATACCCATCTGTGAATGTCCTGCTTTTTAAATGTTTTCTGTATGTGTTCCCACCACTTGTGTGCTGATCTTGCTGGTTGATAGCACATGGAATTTTGCAACCAGAGCTACTAAACAAAACATGCCGTGTGACCTTTCTGTGGCAGTTCTTGGTGATTCATACCCTTCCTTCCTAAGCTAGTTGTCTTTTCCCCACCTGCCCTCCACCTTTCACAGTGAGGCATAGGACTTTGCTAAAGCTAATTGCTGATGAAAAATGCAGGAGCTTCAGAATGCTTTTGGCAAAGGATTAAGAAAAACTTGAGATGACCTTCTGGTTGCTGAAAGCTGAGAGTTGCTAATGAGAAGGTTATAAAACAAACAGCTCCTTTTAGATTTTTCTAATCTCCTGCCACAGAGAATGCAACTTTGTGACTCAGCAATGGTTGTGTTTAACTATCTGGATCTCTATCTGGATCCCTTTCTGTTAGTATATCTGCTTGTTATTTATCTTCTTGACTTGCAGCCAAAGAAAAATACAGAAGCTGTTTTCTGAAATTGGAGGGTTTATTCTCTGACTGCTTCAATTTTATCTGAGTTATCCTTAGTGGTTTTAACTGTAGTTACTCTGCTTTAATATTCTCACAAGTGGGTTTGGTTTTTTGGGGGGTTTTGTTGTTTTGTTTTCTTTTTTCAAAACCTGATAGGAAATATTTGACTTTATACAGCTAGCCATGATGCAGATCATTTCTCTAGCACCTGGAAAATGTTTTTTTTTAATACTGGTAATTAATGCTCAGTGAGAGGGAGGGGCTGATTCTTGCTCATCATCAGACACAGAACAGATGACACATGTACAGAGTCCAAAACTAACACCACAACAGTGTTTACCTTGAGCTCTGGCAGGAAATCATTAGTCAATCTGGTTTGTTTTATCAGGCAATTCCAGGGCCACACAGATGGAGCCAGCTGTATTGACATTTCTAATGATGGTACCAAGCTCTGGACAGGAGGTTTGGATAACACTGTCAGATCCTGGGACTTGAGAGAAGGAAGACAGCTACAACAGCATGACTTCACATCACAGGTAACTGGATTTTCCTACAACTTGTGGCAATATGTGGGGTGGGAAGGAAACCCTTAGGATCAAAGGTAAGACTGAACCCAGTAGAACTGGCAGATTGTTCCCTCTCTTCCTTTTCGCTGCTCCCAACACAATATTTTGAAGCTTTTTTATGTGCTTAGATTGCAGAAGAAAATTATAGCCTGACACTACTCTTTTCCTATTTTTCTAAGTTGATATGTAAAAACAGGGGTTATTTAGTTAATCAAATTTTGAACTGCAGTTTTGCTATTGAACTATGTGAATTTGCCCTTATCTCTCTCTCTCTCTCTCTCTCCCTTTCCCAAATAATTTTAAATGTAGAAAAAATTATCTATAGGAAAAAAAATTAAAAGGTGTAAATATGGTATAATTTTCAGATATTTTCCCTTGGTTATTGTCCAACTGGTGAATGGCTAGCTGTGGGAATGGAGAGCAGCAATGTTGAAGTGCTACATGTAAATAAACCAGACAAGTATCAACTGCACCTTCATGAGAGCTGTGTGCTGTCACTCAAGTTTGCTTACTGTGGTAAGTTGCCCTGAACATAGAACTGGAGGTCAGGGCTCTTAATTCATGTTTTACTGATTAGTTATTTCATAGTCATTAGTTATTACATCTCAGTTTTTTAAGTAATGCATAAATATCTCTGCTTTATGAATTCAAATGCACTTATCTACAAACAGCCATCTGTTTGTCTAGAGGCTGCTGTGAGTATTGATTCATGTGTAAAAAGCTATTTCTTTTTGAAGTTTAGGGATTTCATAGTATGTAACATCCTGCAAACGTGCTGAGCATCCACATTGATTGTAAGCAAAAGTACTGTGTTGATGCATAGTAAGAGCTTATATAAGGATAATTAGTTAAAAATTTCATTGATGTGAATTGAAAACCCCAAATTTATCAGATGTCTCTTTCATGTTTCTGTAATCCTTCTTGTTTATATTCTAGGTAAATGGTTTGTGAGTACTGGGAAAGATAACCTTCTTAATGCATGGAGAACTCCTTATGGAGCCAGTATCTTCCAGGTGAGGATGACGTTGCTTTTAATGAAAAAAAAAACCAAAAAAACCCAAAACAAACCAAAAAAAAACCAAAAAAAAACCAACAAACAAACAAAAAAACCCCACAAAAACAAAACAAAAAACAAAACAAAAAAACCAAAAAAAACAAAAAAAACCAAAAAAAACCAAAAAAAAAAAAACAAAAAAAACCAACAAAACAAAACAAAAAAAAACAACCCAAACATGCAGAGTTCCAGGAGTGGATTCAGATATCTTCACATATGTCATCTACCTAAAATGAGATGATGAAATGAGGGTAAAAAGACTTCTTTTCAATGATGTAATATATTTCTATTTTTCTTCTAGTCCAAAGAATCTTCATCAGTGCTTAGCTGTGACATCTCTGTGGATGATAAGTACATAGTCACTGGCTCTGGAGACAAAAAGGCTACAGTCTATGAAGTTATCTACTGAAAAATATGATGGGGATATTCTTTTAGAGGTTGAACTGGGCCAAAATTGTTTGTAGAAGTAGAAAGGTTTTGAATTTTTGAAAGGAACAAAAGTGTTGAGGTTCCAGATCTTGCCATGAAACTACTCCAATTTTTCAAAATAGAAGGCAACATCCACCAACTAAGTGTTGGCTACGTGGACCAGACGGAACACAGAAGCAAGATGGACAAATGTAGCCTAGGTTTTTGACATAATTTTTAAAAGCCAAGTCTACTGAAGAATGTTGGAGCCTTTTATTTTTTTTCTTTTTGTGACCTCATGCAAATTTTACTCATTGCCTGAATATGGGGGATAAATACCTTTCTGTTCTTGCAGTTCAAGTTGCATTCTGTCCTGGGTAGAGCAGCAGTGTCTCAGATGAACTTGTTTCCTGATTTTGCATCTTGTGATATGTTTTTGTATTTTTGTTGAAGGTCAAACATTTGTATAAACTGTAAATATATTTAGTTTACTACAGTAAAGGCTTTAGTACCAACAACCAGTCTTCCCCCTTGCCCTCTCCCTGCTTGCCCTGCTTATTTAAAATTAAAAACCTTTTGGGGATATAAGTACCTTTTTAGAAGCAAAAGCAAACACTATGTATAGTTTGAAAATGGTGTCTTATTCTTTATAACTATTCTTAGATTCTTTTATCATACTTCAGAGTAGTTGATTTGACATACTAGGGTATCAAGTCCAGTAGATATTGTCTTGTTCTACGGAAAACTTAAAGTCAGTTTTGTACTAATTATAGTGTAAATATAAAAATTGAACATTTCATGAAACTGTGCAGTTTAAGTTTATTCTGATGTCCCATGTATATGTTCTTTGGCAGATACAGTAATACGTGCCTCATCATAACTCATTTGGTCATTTTTCTAGAAGAGGAGGTGACTTCTCTGTCCTTTATTTCCCCCAGCTGAACAGAATTCATGTGAGACTACATTTCAACTAAGTACATCAGAGCCTTTATTTGTTATATGAGGATGTCTGTGATTAGATAAGTTGCATCCTTCATGTTGTACGGAGAAATGGTAGTTAATGACCATTTCCTTTTTAAAGTCTTGTCTATACTTAGATACTCAGGTAAATTTAACTAAATTACCAAAAGTGTGAGTTTACAGGGGATTGCTTAAAGATGTTAAATTACTTGCAGAGTTGCAAGTGAAGTAAATTATCCTAAACTAAGTTAAACTTGCTTCTTAATTTCTTGTGAGAATATTGACAAAGGAATATTTTGGTTTTTAACTAATCCACTCTACAAATTAGTAAGAATTAATTTTCCTGAGTGTCCCACATTACGCAGGCCTGTAGACTCTACGTATTCATGCTGAGCAGTCTGAGTCTTTTCTGTTGTCACATCACTGTGTGACATCTGTGAAGAGCCATGATAAGCAGCCAGTTACCAAAGCTATGCATCTTCAAGTTTTCTTGGTGTACTCAAGAGCAGTGGATGAGGACAGAAGGTGTTCACTTTATTTAACTGCTATTTTTTCAGTCTAATGTGTTCTACCACTGTGTGCTAGACAACAGACTTTGCTGTTGCACTGGTGAGAGCCATACATTTCCTACATTCTGTAATTTGATTATAATTTCTGTTGATAACGGAGAATACAGATGAACAGAAGGATATCATTGAACAATTAGTTTAGATTACACAAATTGACAGAAGAAGAGCTGCTTTCTCATTTTACTAGCATTTGACGATGGCCTATGTCCTTGCTCTTTCAAAGACATGTAGCTAGGAAGAAACAAACTTGACTGACAGATGTGTTGATTGGAGAAGGAATTTTTCATCTGGGGGCAAATTTTATCTAAGTTTCTAGTCTGAAGAGACACAGGTTTTCTTTTCAATTTACATGACCATTCTACTGAAATCAAATTATAGCATCTAGAACTGTAATAGCCTTAACGTATTAACATTCAATTCAGAATGTAAAATATTACCCATTCAGGATCATCTGTCTCCTAGACTTTTAAAATTAACATTGTATCAATATGTATCCATATATATCTTTGATGATTGCTTCATTGTTAATTTGTAACTGTATGAAAATGACATTTTAGATGCTGGTCATGTTGCTTTCAGACAGTGGGGCAAAAAGCAGAATCATCAGGCTTTCCAAAGAATTAACTATATTTGCTACACTGAAATACTGGGAAATGCTATGCCATTTTTAAAAGGGAAAGTTTTAAAACAAGATTATTTACAAGATTACTTGATTTTTACACTTTTCATATTTAAATTTCTCTGAACATCTGGCTCTGGCAGTGATCATTGACTTTAGCAGCACTGGCAAATTTGCTTTAGTTAAGACCTTTTGGGTTTTTGCCAAACTGCTATCACCTTGGTTTTTACTTTATAGGTATCCTTTTGCTGTTCGTTGAAGTCAATATCAGAGGAACCAAGAATGCAAGTAACCTTACACATCTATATCAATTAAAAAAAACCCCACAAATGTAATTGGTTTGCTATATGTTGTGACATAGGGCTTGCTAATAAGATCACACTTGTCAATCAGGAGGTTGAAAATCATTGTGTCAGGAAAATCATAAAATACCTTGTTTTCTTGGCTTCTAGAATGTACAGTGTGTCAGAGCAGTTATGGAATCAGAAATTTATGTGAATGAATGTAATCATATTTGTACCATGTATTTCTTGATTGTAATTATGAAATTCATTCCTTTTTTCCTCCCATCATATCTTTAAGCCTTGTGTCTGAAAATTAGTGGATACATCTGAAAGCTTCTGGATGGATCATCCATACTTGTGGATGAGTAGTTCTCTCCATTTGTTGTTTCAGATTTCACTTAATGTTTATAAAATTGTGAGTCTTTTCATTTGTCAGACAGTAAACCATATTCTACTTGCAGATGTATTTTTAAATGAAAAATAGATTTGCTGAACTCCTAGCATATCTGTCTACGCAATTACCTAAAAGATGTAAAACTTTTGAAGCTTAAAACTTCTGTAAGTTCTTGTAGCCCTGTGTAAAGTAGTGGGTGGAAATATTGCATATTGAATGAAGAAACAGACTAACCAACATCATCAGTAACAGAAAAGGCACTGGGAAAACCATATGGGAAAGAGAAGTGCACCAGTAACTATTGTATAGGTAATTAATTTTTTTGTGGGGGGTCAACTTAAATACAGTCCTAAAAGATTCTTTTGGTTAGCCCCTTTTTGGGATAGTCTTTGTGTGCTGGGTGGCCTTCAGTATTCAGAGATGTCTGAATGCCACTCTGGCAAATGCTAGTTCTGAATAGAAGCAGGGAGTCCTTAAAAAAGACATTTTGGATGTCAGTGCAAAAAATAAGTGTTGAAGAGGGGATTTGTGGTAATACCAATTCAACTGAACAAAATCCTTTGTCAGCTTTAATATGTATATTTTGTATATGTGCACTTGTTATAACCCTTCATAAATCAATTGTGCAGAAAGTCATGATATCATTCCACACAATGTATTTGTCAGTGTGTCAGACTTTCTTTTTGATTATAATTCCAAGCATTGATATTTCCCCATGTTAGCCCACAAGCCACTGGTATCTGAAAAAGAATTTTCATCTACATTAGTTCTTTGTAACTCACTTGGCATTTCAAAGGCTTTGTTTCCTTTAAAGGAAAGAGAGAGCACTAAATGAACATCATTTTCACAGACTGTTACAACAAGTGTTATTTTTTAATATAAACATTAATGTAGAATCTGTCATCTAGTCTCATACATACTTCTATGTATGAATGATTGACCATAATTTTTGGGTCATATTTTTGCATTGGTGATGAAAGTAGAATTTCAGAAGCTTCTAAGTTACTCAAGTAGCTTTAACTCAGATTGACAAACTGATTTTTGGTTTTGATGTTTAATTCCTGATAGGGTTTTTTGTTTGTTTGTAATTTTGTGGAATGACCGGCCCACTTAGGAGCCCATGGGATTATGTAGTTTAGTTAGAATAGTCTTTCATATTTTTTTATTATATTGGTGCAATTTTGAGTTGATGGGGAAATTCCACCATTCTGTTAATTAAGAAAGGTGGATTTTGAAGTTTTTGGGCTAAGGAGGAGTACAGACTTCTGATTTCGCACTACTGATAAAGTGTTTACCCTTTAAATCACTTCACTGGATAATCTGGACTGACTCCAACTTTGCTGTCTCTTTGAAGGATTTTGGTTTTTTCTCCTACCAGAAACACACAGAAAGAATTTGAGAATGTAGGTCTATGTAAGACTTCAGCCAATTCATTCTGTCCTGCCAGACAGACATGACATACTTCATTACATAATGGGGAAGGTGAAGGAACTCAGAGTTGAACCTGACAAAAACCAGAATGCAGGAGAGTTCATGGCAGGGAAATTCATGGACAGAATCATTCAGTTAGAAAAACCCTCCAAGATCATCTCGTCCAACCTTTGACTGAACATTATGTGTAAACTAAACAATAGCATTATGTGCTGCTTCCAGTCATTTCTTGAACACCTGTGGGATGGGTGACTCTACCACTTCCCTGGGCAGCCTGCTCCAATGCTTGATAACTTTATCCATGAGAAAATTCTTCCCGAGGTCCAACCTGAACCTCCCCTGGCTCAGCTTGAAGCTGTGTCCTCTTGTCCTGTGGCTGAGAAGAGAGGCCAAGTGACACCCAGCTTGCTACAACCTCATTTCAGGGATTTGTAGAGTGATGAAGTCTCCCCTGAGCCTTTTCTCCATCTAAACAATCCCAGTTCCATCACTCCTTAAAAGACTTGTGCTCCGGACTCTTCAGCAGCTTCTTTGCCCTTCTCTGAACACACCTCAATGTCCTTGTCATAAATGGCCTAAAACAGAGCACAGGATTTGAAGTGCAGCCTTTCCAGTGACGGGGACAGGGAAAATCCCAGCCCTAGTCCTGCTAGCCACACTGTTGCTGACACAAAGCAGGACACCATTAGCCACCTTAGACACTTAGTCACACTGCAGGACGAGGGAAAATGAGAACATAGAAACATATACATTTTAGGTGTAATCTAACATGCAATTGCACAATTCACCTAGGATGAGATTTCAGTCAGAGTTCACTGATTTCTGTTTCTCTATAAAGTTGTTCAAATGTTTCTGCATAATTATTCAAGGACAATTGAGTTGTGTGTTTGAACTGGAAGTGGACATTTCTTTGATATCCATAAACATCTAGTCATCTCATCCTAAGAGGAAAGAGAGTTAACTCAAAGCCAGTTCTCAACATTTACTATTAACTTTTATTTCTGTAGCTCAAGATCTGCTTCCAAGCACTTGATAATCCCATTTTCAGCAGCATGCTCTCAAATGTCCCACTGCAGCTTAAGTGCTTAGTGCCGTGTGGTAGATTTTGCTAGGGAAACCAGACATATAAGAACTGTGTGCTTAAAAAAATCTGTCCTATGTCTTACTGACATTCCTGAGAAATTTACCCAGTGTTTCTACTCTGCTATATAGCAGAGCTCAAATATTCACTGAAACATGTTCTAAAATCAGCAAAAAGTGTGTTTTGAACATATTTGAAGCACATGGGTAGGCTTGGGTTTTTTTTTTTGTTTGGTTTATGTTTTTTCACAATTTTCTGTTAATTTCTTTTTTTCTTCTGACATTACTTTAAAAAGTATGAATTGAATACAACAAGGAAACATGAAGGGAAATCAGAAGAATGAATAATAGTCTTCAGAGGGCAGAATGTTGTTGAAGATGCAAAGAACCTACTGCTTCTATGATACATTAATTCTTGAGAGAGCTGGATTTCTATTTCCTTGAGGTTAAACATGCTGCTCAGAAAACTGAATACCAAAAAAATGTCTGTTGTGGGGACAAATGTTGGTTATCATTTTCAAATCTGAGCAGGGTTTTTTGTGGGGTTTGGGGTTTTTCCCCCCATATTTTTAAGGTCTGGGTCTCACAGTTCACTCTGAGAAGCTGAACAGCAGTCCACGTTCTTTCTGGCTCTATGCTCTACTATGCATTAATAAGAATTTAGTTGCCTGTTAATGATAGATACATGAAAATCTGATTGCATATTTTAGTGGGTAGCTGCATAATTATATTGGGCAGTGTCTGCTGAAATGATTTCCCTTACTAAAGCAAGCACTGAGATACAAGATAGCTGCATTATTCTATACTCATACTTCTATTGTTTATGGAATTCTTGGTTTGGCGTAGTTGACTCTTCCTAGAAAAAATTCTGTGGTGGTTTCTGAGGTAAAACATAAAGTTACGAGATTTTTCATGTCCTATAATTTCACATGTAATTTTGCCCATATTTTGTAAGGTTATGTTGATTCATAAAAGAGATGCTGCAAGGAACTCAACATTTCTGTTGTGTACATCTTGGCAAGGATTGCCTTTGCTATGTTCACAGCACAAAGGTATCTCTCAAACCCTGTTTCAAAACCCTGTTTTCTGCCAAATATGAGTTTGAGGTGACGATAACACATAGTCTGGAGACTAAACAATCAAACATACTGTTATCATTATCCCTTTTGTATATGCTGTCATTAACATAGAAAATGGAGATGATAGCCTGTAACTGCAAACAATAAATGCTGTTTTCCCTTTGAGCACTGATTTTAATGGCAATTTAAAGAAGTTAACAAGCAGAATGAAGGGGTCATAAATGAAAGATAACCCACAGCAGTTGGAAACTGAGAAATCCTTGTTACTTTCCTGGTAGTGAGCCTAATTTGTTTAAAATAAAATCCATCTGCTCATTTCACAGCCTTTGTCACATTTCCTTCAGCGATCCACAGTGGATTACACTCTTACCTTAAAACCTCTCTGCAATTATGATAAGTTAATAACTCTTATTTTGTGGTTTGCTGTAGCATAAAGTTTTGCAGACCAAGGAAGATGCCCTTTATTCTTAAAGAATAGTCAGCTATTGGAATTTTTTTTGCAGTTGGACAAAATTTTTTAAAAATTAGATTTCAAATAAATATGCAATCTGATGGCTTTGCAAATTCAAAGTGTTTTCTAATTGTTGATGAACAGCCCAAACAGTGCTGTTAAGTATGCAAATGTCCTTAATGTCAGTCTGGTTTTTGCTTAGCATGCCATGCATGCCACAAAACTTTAGAGTGATTCAACTTTTGTGGCCACATTAAATTTACTTACTGGAATAAGTTTCCTTTTTCATACAGAAATCAGTTTACTACCGTGCTCCTTTGTGTTTCCTCCTGGACATACATTAGATCTCTAGAGATGTTTTAATGAGTTATATATACATAATGCTTCTAATTTTTTCTGTCTTTCTGATTGTTGATTATGTGAGATGTGTATTTCTGACAGCAGTTGAGTGAATATTCACAAATATATGATATAATCAAATTTTTGAATGTGTACTTCAAGAAGTTTATAGACTTGCATAGCTAAATCATTGATTTTCATTTGTCAAATTCAAGCTTTTCAAGTCCTGATACTCTTGTATTTTTACTGGTGAATTTGTTAAAGGAAATACTTCTGGATTTTGAATGGTTCTCATAGCTTTTTTTTATATGTTTATGTAGATACTCTTCTTTGTTGAGTACAAGTTATTGACCTGGTATTCTATTTATAATTCTTCCTGGTTCTTCAGTACTTTATCTAGTTGTAACTTATTAAAAACCACAAATATGAAATGGGGATATTAATGACAAGTGTTTTAAATATGAGAGTTTCAAAATGCATGTTAGAATATTTCAATACTTTGTTCACTGTAATTTTACATTTTTTCATTACTTAAGTAATTAAAAAAATCCCTAGGGTTGAATTATAGTAAAATTTTATACATCTCAGTACTAATTTTGTCTCCCAGTGGACAGCAATAATTTAGATGGGATTGTTTTTACTCTGCCTAATTTATTCTTGGGCAGGGGGGAAGGGGAAAAAATATTAATCTTGCAAATTTTGCTAATTATAATAATTTCATTACTATTGTTAATTGTTTTTGATAACCTCCATGCCTTCAGAAATTTGTTCTTCTATATTTTGAAGAAAACATACAGATATACAGGGTTTTGTAATAGAATGTGTTTACAGTATTTATCCCCTGGGTTAGCTATAACAGTAAGGGGAAATACAGTGACAGATACCACATGCAATAGTTGCTAGTGCAATGTGCCTTTGAATAATTTTCTTTAGTTATGAAATTTTTTTGTAATCTTAGGTGAGGTGAGCAGCTTTAATTCAGTTTCATTTCTATCAAAGTGGATATGATAATAATACATACTTATAGCATTACTAGTCTTACTAATTTTAAATCTGCAAGGTAAATGGTTGCATGGATGGTTTTGAACTGATTTGACAGTTCAGATTAACTTCTTAGGTTTCAAAACCTGCTAGATTAGAGGGAGAAATTACCAGTTATATTTGGGGGTTTTTTTATTGATTTCATTTTGTACTATGTATCAGTGGGACCTTCTTACCACAGTAAGTGTGCTCAATTTTAATGTTCCCATAGTTTGCTCCATCTGTTTCATTTGAATTTAGCTTAAAAATTAATCCCTTTCCTTAGGTGTCTGCCTTGAAACTTAGCAAGTATGAAAATAATCAAAATATTGCTGTTTGATAGAGACACTGTATATTTCTGTTTCTGATGTGGATATCATTTAGCAGGGCATGTCTAGTTAAAAGGCAGTTAAAATAGAAATCACACATGATCTATGTCTAACTGTCATTTGTAGAAAAAGTGCAACAAAGTGATATGTGGTGGTAACAATTCAGAAGGAAAAGATTATGAAATTCAGATAGCAGCTTGAACGATTTACTGTTAGCATGGGGCCCAATAACACTACAAAGCTATAAACTCTGTCTTTCTAGATTGCCCAGTTAGGTGGCAGAGATGCAATTTGTCTTTTCTGAAGCCTCCTGCTGCTAGCTAGCTCCATCTCCTGTCACAGCCTATTAGCTCCCCAAGAAAATTGGTGGGAAATTGCCTGCAGATTGTAGGAAATTGCATCTCCAGACCCAGGAAAAAATGTAGGATAGCACAACACTGATCCTCCCAGAGCAGCTATTAATACAGCAAAAGCTGACCTTTGGCATGGTGTGAAACGACTTTGCTGAATAAAGACTGTATTATGTGTGGTTGAAGGAGGGAAGGAATTATTATCCTAGCTATGCTTGTAGTCAGCCTGTTCCAGGAAGCTTAAGCATGAGCAGCAGGTTTTGCCCCCGAGCTCATTCTGATTAGAAGATGGGAGAAGACATTTTGGAGCGTTATATAAAAATTTCATTGTACAGATGGGCAAAAACCCCATTGTGTATTTAAATTATGTTAGTATATATCAAATTAAAAGGTTTAGTGACAAAGCTGAAAGGTAATTTATGAAGCTAATTGCAAAAAAAGTTAATAGGTACCTCTGCTCAGTCAAGTCTTGATCAGACTAGGAACAACTTTTTGCCTATTTAATTCTATTTGTGTATACGTATGATACATTTGATCTTGGACCAGTTACAATGAAAAGGAACTGATTTGTTCTGTAACTGTGAACTGTAAAACATCATGGGATACACATTACTTATCATAGATTTTAGCATTAAATTCCTTGCTGCTAGGAAGCTCACTTCTGCCATGTTTTAAACCGATTCCCATGTGTTCTTTATGGTGTGATATACAATGAGTTTCATCCTCTTGTCATTTCCACTACAGCTACCTTTCTAATTTTGTACTTTACCTCAGTTTTATAGGGCCTTTCAATAAAAAACTCAACTTTTCTGTGAATTCTGAGAGAGGGGGTATGTAGGGTTAGGTTTTTTGCAACATAAAAATAAATGCCAGTATTTTCTTTGAGCTTGCAATTGTACTTTGATTCAAAGCCTCCTGAGGAAGATGTGGTTGTAAATCAGAATGGTGTATTGATCAGAAGTGAATATGAGGAGGGCAGCAGCAGCAGGGAAAAATTCATTTTGCAATCAAGAGCATTGCTGTTTTCAAACTCAGACGAGATCTCTTGGTAACTGGCAGCTGCCCAGGGATCTAAGTGAAACCAATAGGTTCATTTCCTGTTGTTTTAGTGTCCACTGTTGTAAATGAGCTAGCAGGACTTACGAACACTCACACTGCTGATTAGAGAAAATTAGTGGCCTACCTTATGGAGCTGAGGCAGAGGTAGCAGGGCAAAAAAGGTATTGCACATAGTTCAAAGTGTAGCTGAAGGGATCAAGAGAACTTCATGTTGTGGGGCTCTCTGGACTGCTGTTTTGAATTCTTATGATCATGAATGCACACATATGTCAGTCTGAAATGCTAATTCATTGAGGTATTGATTTTCTAAATTAGTTTTAGCACCTTTTATGGAAGTTATGCAGTTTAGTGCTGTGTGTCTTTTCTTGTAAAACACAAATACAGGAACAGAAGAGCTGTGGTGCTTGAGCCTTTATTCTGTATTTACAATAGCGATTCATCTTCCAAGGTATTACATATTAATTGCATTCTCAAAATAAACCTTGCCATTTAGTACCAAACTGAGTTTTTTGTACAGTTCAATACATATACTGGATGAGCAAAGAACATTTGGAGGACACAGAAAATCTTCCCAGTCTAATCACTGAATTTGCCTTCTCTTGTAACAAACAGACAAACTAAATTGAGTGATACAGTATTCAGAATTTCATTTCTTCTGGCTGACAGCGCCATGTGCACTGTTACCTGCATGTGTACACTGAGGCCAAACTTATTATTCTAAACAGAGCAAGGAGGTAACTAATCATTCTGTATGAAAGGCAGAAGCTTTCTTTCCATAAATTCAAAGCTGCAAGCTCTTGCTTTCCAATGGAAAGAACCAAAATTCAGACTGTGCTGTGAGAAATTTGGAGTACACCAAAAGCTGCTCTGGACAGTTGGTTAGTTTAAAAGTGGACTGGCAGGGGGAAAAAAAACAGCTCCTGACAAACCAGTTCTCAGCCAGCACTTAATGACTGGAAAAGATGTGCAATAAATAGCACCCTTTATCCTGTAACAGCTGATGAGCTCCAGCAAAAGACAACACAATAAACTGTGCTTGCTTTCTTTTCCTCTAGTTAGTTCAAAGAGAGTTTGTTGTCAGTCTAGGTTCTGGTCAGTCCTACTTTGGTCAGAGCATGTTTTTCATAATGCACTATTACAGCCAAGAACACATCAGAAAAACAAAATCCAAGTTCTTTAATCAGTCTGATTTTATTTTTTAATTATGCCTTTCTGGGTAATGCCTCTCACTCTCACACTAGGAAAATGCAGCTTTTTCATAACCATTTCTGTTCAAATTTCCAATATTCCAAGTGCAAAACCATGAAATTGTTCTGATCTACTGCAGTATGCTGGTGAACATTTATTTTTTTTGCTAGTGTCATTTTTTCTAGCCCCAGCAAAAATTTTTACCTATTTTTTTTTCAACAATTCATTGTACCTGGCATCATATTCATGGTTATTCATTGAAACTATTCACAACTTTTTTCCAAGTTCTTCATCAATGGCATTTACTGGGCTTGTCCAAGATGATCCAGGGACAAGTGGAGAAAAAGCCAGGAGTTAAGGGGTTTGTCGGGTGACACCAAGTCTTCAGCTGGTCACAGCCACTTCCACCTGGGGGGTGTCCACTAATTTAATAGTGAACTTCTCATCTCCCTCACCTCCCTACAGCAAGCTGCTGTGCAGTGGATTCGAAGCACCTGAGGGGAAGGAATTGCACACTCTGGCTCTGGTGCCTTTCTCCAGCCAGGGCAAAGTACTTTATCTGGGGCTTGTTTACTGGAAAAGAAGGTAACTGTGGATTGGATTGGAAAAGAACATTGTTTTTCTGCCAGCAGGGAAGACTTCCATTTACAGAAGAAATGGAGATACATTAGAAATAGCACACTTGAGCAGCAATGAAGATGCAACATCAAAAAGGTAAGCCAAGACTTTTACTTGATTGAAGATATTCATGTGGAATATTACATTTGTGTTGAACAAAATACAGCAAAGCTGGAACATGCTATTGGTTGTTCTGAGTTTTTATTAATACCCTCAGGAAAGAAGGCAGTGGAAGAGTAAATAACAAAGCAAATGTTTATCTGTGTGTTTGATATGTTCCTGAGAAATGGTCTTATCCAACCAGGCAATGGCTACCAGCCGGGTTAAAGTATAATGTGCTTTTGGCAGAGATTTCAGCATTCTTGTTTGAGACAGCTTGGTTGCAATTGTTCTAATGAAAACAAGTTTTATGTAAGTACCATCAGGGGTCCTCTCTGTTCCCAGGAAAGCATCTTACTTGTAAGGAATTTCACCATCCTGTTCAGGAGCACAGTATCCAGAAAAGACTGAAAACACCCAGTGCAAGTATGTTGATTATTAACTCTTGATCAGTCAAGCTGGAGACTTTGAAACCTGAATATATACAGCAAGAAACAGATCAGGGATTTGTCCAGATGAAGGCTCTGCCTTTTTTAGCATGACATAACTATAGTATGACATTACAAGCTCCTGTTTTGATGTAATACAGGCCCATGTCACTAAGTGCTGAACATTGTATGGCACTTACCTTCAAGAACTAAAAAAATTATCCTTTGGTAATACTACTGGAAATTCTTTACTCTTTAATTTTTTGAAATCTGGCAAATGATACAGAAAACCACAGGTATTGTTCAAAATCATTTTAGCTTTGCTAGGTCTGCTACCAGTGTCCTCCCCCCTACACTGCTTTTAAAAGTCAAAGACTTATAATAGCAATTTCCCATGCTTTCATCCAAAGCCTGAAAATATGCCTTGAGCAAGACATTCAATCAAAAGGAAAATATTGCTAGCTATTTGACTATTTGTCTGTCCAGCTCCTTGGGAGGTAGTTTGCTGCTATGCCAATGTGAAGAAATTCATATTACAAAAGCAAAATGAAAGAAAACAGAAATTAAACAATAAGAGTAACTTCAGCTCTGAGCAATTGTCTGAGTATTCCACAGCAATCAACTTTTCTCTTCTAGAAGAACAGCTTTAATTTGATCTTACTTTCACTGATTTATTTTCTGCTTCAGTTTTGAGCTTTTAAAATGAAGCATTTCCTTTTTCCAGTGTCTCTAAGAGATTTCAAGGATCTCTCTAACATCTGTAACTCTTCTACTCTTTTTTTTTTTTTTTGTCCTTGGTGTTTATTTGTCTTGGGGTTGCACATAAGCAAAATATCCAGTCCTGAGGAATCTGTGTGGTGAGTGTGTTGGGTCGGGCTGCTGGACTATTCTGTATGAATGGGTAAATTAGGACTAACCTCTTTAGATTAAACTAGTTAAAATTGGTTTTAAATCTCAATCTGCTGGGTGTTGGCAGCTTAGGAGGCCACAGTGGGTAGTATCTGCTTGTACAGGCAGAAGGAGCTTTTTTGTCATTTCTGCTAGCTTTGCAATGAATGTAATTTTGTGCAATCAATATGTGCTTGATTTCCTGCTGTGAGTGGAGGGAGGTCGTCTCATAACTACCAATTCAAGCATCCAGCAGGAAATTTGTTGGGAAAAACCACAACAAAACCACCACAACCAAACCAAACAACTGACTGGAAAAAAGCCTTTCTCTGTAGACCTACTTGCTCCACCAAGGGGAGGATGACAAATTTCACAGCCACCGTAGGTCTCCTCTATTATACATCTATGCCAGTTTGCTAAAATCTAGTTAATTTTCAGCCAGTTCTCTTGTATTTGTCCCATAAAGCTACCTAATTTATTTAGTATAGGCCCCTATCTCCATATATTGTTCTTGCTCCCTAGTGTCTATTAATTACTTCAATAAAACCAAGGAGGAAACATAATCCTTATGCTGATGTTTATCTTAAAGGCTTCTCACCTCCCACCAGCTCCTTTTCAAAGCTGAGTTGCTTAAGGCTTGAAAGTCTTAAGCATGAGTATATATTGCTGAGTATATGTTATGACATCATGAAATGAAAGAGCAATAATAGCGGCTGTCTGAAGTCCAGTTGGATTTTGCTTAAATCTGAGAATAGAGATACCAAATGTTTTCTAGACAACATGTTTCAGTGCCTAGATATTCACATTATGGCTTCTCTGCTTTTTGGGGAGGATTTTTTGCTTGGGTTTTTTTTTGGTTTATTTCAAAATGCTTTTGGAGTAAGAACTGCTGCCTCTTTTCCATTTGCTGTGCAGACCAAAGAGATGTGCTTTGTCCTGTCCAGCAGAAATAGCTTGATGGGAAAAATTATTTGTGGACACTCAAGACTGTTCTTTCTCTTAAGTAGGGGGGGAAAATGGTAATTTTAACTCCTCCATGGTTATGACTCAGTCTTGAGTGGGCTGTAAAATCATGTTGTGGTTTTTTCCGCTTTCATTATATGAAGAAGGAATTTTTATCTTAAAAATGCCATTGAGGTTTCCATCCTTGAGAAATGTTAAAACACTTCTGTTTATAAATCACTCCCTCCCCTACAGCAGCTGAGATGACTCTACCTTAACTTCAAACACAGCACTTGCACAAAGCATTGACTTTATGGAGAAGGACTTATTCTTTTGCAGGTGAACTACAAAAGCACTAGAAAGCTCATATTGTGTTGAAGTTGTCCTAAAAGGTCTTTGTATAACTTGAGCAGTCACAGGAACATTGAAATGAACTTGGAACCCTGGAATGAGCTTGGCTAGTGATAATAATGCAAAGTGTTGATTCAAAAGCATAGCAGTCTTTTCATGGGAATACTTAATGGAGAAGAGCTGGGAGTACTCAGCACTCCTGTTGGTCCTGTCAGATATGCACATGTGTCCAGGGCACAATATGATGGACCAGAGGAGATCCTAAGAGACCTTTTCTGCTCTTTATTCAGCTCTTTGTAGCTTCAGCTATTATAAATTCCATTGTGTAGTTGTCCAATTAGATACCATGTACTCTACAATGGCATTGAGATGTACAGATTATGTTTGCTAGTTGTCGAGTGTAAGTTCCTGTGATGCAGAAACACTGTTTTCCCAGTATAATAAGCACAGAACAAAATATATGTGAGGATAATGATGCTAATGTAAAATTTGCCCTACCCGATGAAACACAATGAATAATGTGGCTTGCAGACACAGGTGAACAAATTGCGCCAGAAGATTCAAGGTTCATTGCAGTGCAAACAGAAATCAGGGGCAACCTGTTCTATGTTCTCAAGACATAGTAAATAATTCTTCTACTAAACTACTGCTTACCTTTTGCTGGGTCAGGTATTTTAATACATTATGGGATTCCCTTTTCGAGAAAAACTCCAAGTCTCATCTTCCTGTCTTTCAAACAGGATTTCATTTGGTTATCCTTGCAAATTTTAATTTAAGTGTGTTTGAAACTTCAGTCTTTGTTTAAGAAAATGGTTATAAATTTCTTGGGTTTAGCAGCTGGAAAATTCATCTCTAAATTCCAGGACAGAAACTTTAAAAGTTTTAGAGATGAGCCTGACCTGGGTATCAGTTGTATATAATTTTGTTGAGCTTTGTGAAGAGCAAGTACATTGTGCTGAATGGAGAACTGGGCTACTTCAGTAGCTGTTGAACACTTTCTCCTAGTTCAGAATTTCTTATGTGCTGTCCATGTACTTTTATTTGTTGTTTTCTGCATTGTTGTTTGCTAACCCTAATATAACAAGTATAGCTTGTCTGTTCTTCCTTTCAGGTCAGTAAGGAGAAAAAGTGGAACATTCATCTATCTTGAGAATGGAGAAAGAGTAATAAATTCAAAGTTATTCTGAACTAGGCATATTTTGCACATCTAGGAGCTCATGAATAACATATATCTTATGAGCAGGTACTAATTTTGTGTGTGTGTGTTCACATGTGTGCAAAATACTCATTTTAGACATTAATGGCCTCATAAACTGACTTAGGTCAGTTTATGGCCTCATAAACTGACTTAGGTCAGACTTAGTACTATCTGTAGATGGTACTTGCTGAGTATATGTTATGGCATCATGAAAAGAAAGAGCAATAATAGTGGCTGCTTGAAGGAAAGGAAGCTACCAAAAGAGGTTTTCCTTGTTTCTCGTTTGTCACGATGATTGCCATTCAATTACACAATTTTGGAGCAGGTACCAGCAGGCTTTCAAAAGAGCCATGGAGCCTATCACAGATTACTGCTGTGCCAAATATGATGTTGCTAGTCGTATACGTGGGACTGGAGGAAGAAAACTACTCAGCAATCTGCCATAACTTAATCCAGATGGTCAAGTTTATGTTTTCTTTAAAATGCAAACTGTCTCCAGTGAATTCATTAGAACCATATTGTAGCTTTCTTTTCTAGTATAATTTTAGCAGCTAGGTTAAAAAGCCTTGGTCTGCCAAACTAATCTCAAGTGCCTGATTATTTTATTTTTGAAGGATTTAAACTATTCAACTTATCTTTTTCTTGCCCCCCGCCCTTTTCTTGTCTAGTTTTTCTTTCCCTTTTCTATTTTTTTTAAGTACACCAGTGTACAACACTGAATTATTTGTTTACGATATCTAGAGATAGCTAATACATTGTGTTTTGTCTGGGATTAATCTAGATGTTTGAATACTATGGAATTGTAGCTGTAATGTTTTCAGCCAATGTTGCTGCCTTCTTCCTACCTATGGCTGGATCAGTTTATTGAATAAGAATCATTGGTCCTAAATAAGATAGGTGTCTTTACCCATGTTTCTAGACTCTTTTTTTCCTATACCTTTTTGTTATTTTGGATTTCCTTCTTAACTTATTTCAAAGATTTGCCAAAAGTACCCAAAATTTGGGACAGAGGTGCTCATTTAATCATTAAATTTAAATTTCATCTCATTTAATCTTGTTTAGTCAAAGTAGGTTAAAGCTGAAGTAATTCTGAGAAACTAAATAAAATGTTTTTATGTGCTTTGATTCTGGTAGAATTAAATCTTTAAAGATACTCTAATAGCTACTACTAGTGGAGGAAAAAAATTCCATCTGAATAAAAGACCCCAAGAAAATACCAAACTACTAGCACCGATGAATAAATATGCCTGGGTTTTTTATCATATATATTAGGCAATCATTAAGGAAGCCTCTTCTGTTTTCTAAGATGTTTCCATCCCTGCAGTGAACTTGAACTTTATTATTCAGAGTCTAGTGTTTGCACATGAGTCAGTGAGATGTAATCAACCATCGTAATGTTTGGGCAGTCTTTGCTGTACCTGGAACAATAGGCTGACTTATTTTGCTGACATGCTGCTTTCAGTATTGAAGTAGTGTCCAGTAGGAATCAGCATTTCAGTAGGCTCCATTCGATGAAACAAGCAAACCAAAAAGGCATCTTGTGCTATAAGACTATAGGATCTGCATAAATCTGAGTAAATTAAACGAACTGGTAGAAAGGTGGAGTGGTAGACCAGGTTTTGGGTTTTTTACTGGAGAAAAAAAGAAATAAATGGAAGGGGTAGCTTTTTTACAACACAAGAGAAACAAGCACTGATGCTTGAAAGGTGTTTTTATTTGTGAAGTAGCAAAACATTCAAGGGAACATGCCAGTGTTGGTCCAAGACAGTATTGCACGACTAAGGGGTTGTGTAATGATATAGATATCCAGCCTGGCAAATTTTGTCTTCTGTGAGAATGCAGCAAGAGTTAGAGGTTGGAATCAAGATGCTTAGAAAATTGTCACCTGTTCCAAAATATTTGCAAATTGATTTCAGGTGTCATGGGATAGAAGGCTCTGAGATGCTGCCAGGAAACCAAGGACCACACGACAGACACCTGGTACAAGTTGCTGGAATCATTACAGTAAGACACATTCCCAGAAGCATGTGGGATTCAAACTTCAGGCTCACAATGGAAAGTGGAGGGGGTTTTGGGTAAGCTTTTGAAAGCACACAGGCATTCAGACTTGTAGAAATGCTGTCATTGACTGCTGTGAATCTGGAATTTTATCACATTTTTCTGTACCATGTTTCTAAAAGCTGGGTCTGCCTGACAAAACAGCTTTATCTATTTTATTTTCAATATTTCTTCAGGGGTCTGTTGAAGACCTAGTGGAAATATTCATAATTGCATTTCAGAGTTGTGTAAAAACACATGAGAAACTTTCTTCTTTTGTTGGATTTCTTTTTGTTTGCTTGTCAGAAAAGGTAATGCTTTGTGATGATGAATTACTTGAGGTGGTTTAAGCCTGTTGGAGCTCTTGTCAGCTCACCCACCTAAACTTTCAGTAGCCCTTTTTGCTGGGGATGCAAGCATTTCCCAAGTCTCCTGGGAAACCTGAATCATAAAACAAGCTTCCCTCTAGGCACTACTTCTAATCTCAACAAATCATGATTTAAGTGCAGTTTTTGGACACAATTTCCAAAAACCAGTATATCTTTTGGTGAAGGATTTTTCTGACAAAACCCAATGAGTCTTCCTCTAGGAAAGCTGCTGCTTTTAGAGGGACTGTCACCAAAAAGAAGCTGAATAAATACTAGGTTTAGTGCATGCCAGGGGATGGCCCTAGGCAGCATGAGTGCTTTTTTGCAGTTAATGATCTTCAGTTTTCTGCAATTCTGTTGTGAAACAGCAGTATAACAAAGACCATGACAGCACAGCTAGTGCTTTTAACTTACAACTGTACACCATACAACTTCATCCTTCTGCTTTTCTTCTCTTCTGCCAAGAAAAAAAACCCGAATAGCCAGAATTAGTGCTCCTTTAATACCAGTTCATTGCTTGCCTAGCAAATTTATTAAAAAAAACAGACAATTCAGTATGTGAAAGAGGGCTGGTAGGGACCCCTGTGTGAGGTTTTTGGAAGGGTAATCTCATTCCAAAAATCTAGGTGGCTGGAATTCCCTCCCCCTCCCCTTTAATACAAATCCTTAAGTATCAAGTCAGGCAGAAAATGAGTCTAGTCCACATTTATTTTACTGAATGGCAGTCAACTCCTGTCTAATCTTTCAACATATATTTGTTCAATGGATCAACAGATTGTGTAAGCAGCGTGACGGATGGGTTTAGAAATGTGTCTGCTTATGTTTGGTTTGTACTGAACCACTGACTATTTTGTGTGTGAATTCATCATAAATTACATCTCCAGGTTACTCAGTAAGAGTGAGGAGGGGAAATCCTTGTTCTCAGTGCTGAAAGGCATCTTATACAGCTGTCAGCTTCCAGAATGGAAGCTGAATCACATCAGTACAACTTTAGCTCTGTTTTGCCAAAGCTGAATGGGTATGGCTGTGCTTTCACAAGATTTTACTAATTGCAACTCTACTGCTATTTGAAGATTACATAAGGCAAAAGGCAAGAACTTTAATTGTGAATTAAATGTGTGATAATTGGGGAACAAGGATGTGATAGGGACTGTGTATGTTATTTTAGGTGCATTTGACAAAACCGAGGCTAAGTAATGCCAGAAATACATAAGCTTTTTGAATAATGAAAATACATAGTAAAATTTCATTGGTACAACAACAGCAGAAATGACCTGGTGGGTTGTATTTAGTAATATGTGAAAGCCAGCTATGAGGGTTCCACATCAACAGGAGTGTGGATTGTGTAAATACTTTGATTAACTCTTCCTAATATGAAAATTGTTTTTAATATACTTGTTATGTGACTACTGCTACAGTGGGAGATGAAGGAACAGGAGGAGGTTCCCAGATCTAGAAACTGCTCTTCTGCAAACAGGAAGAGCTTGCCTTAAAATGCCCAAGGAGTAGGGCACATGGAAATTACCAGAGTCCTGCTGAATCCCTTCCCAGAGGCCAGAAAGCCAAAATACAATATCTTCCACTTTTGGTTATTATGTTGGTTTTGAGCCACTGCCTACCTTGAGAACATAGGCATGTGGCACAAAGCCTCCTTACCCATATGCATCCCTTCACAAGGCTGGGTAAGGGCTTAAAAAGGGAGAAAACATGAATAAAGGGTCACCCCTATTGTTGCCACCCATCCTCATTTCCATCTAAAAGTTACAATTTTTGAAAATAATTTTGAACATGAAAGAGGTTTGCCTTATCCTATATACGTTTCTGGAGGCAATGAGCCCCAGATGTGACTCCCTGCAGCCTGCCCCAAGCTTTGGTTAAACAGATTTGAACTAGAACTGAATGGCTTTGGAAAAGAAAGACTATGGGAAGAGAGCCAGAGAAGAAGAAAGACTAGGCAGAGGACTAGGTTTCTTTATGCAGGCAGTAGGGAGAAACTGAAGCACAGTGATGTTGGCCACTTTGCTCTTTTATATGGTTATGTTCTCATGAAGGCAAGTTTTTGATTCATGTGGGTTTTTTGTGGGATTTGTGTTATCCTGTTCTTTTAGTCTTTTGTGCATTGAAACTTTTTAGTCTCTTGTACATTGAGAATTTTTAGGATTGGTAGAAAATTATTGAATTTTTTGAAAGGCTAGACTTCAATGGAAAGCATGCACTGAATTTTTTTTTAAAGAGAGCACAGGATAAAAGCTATTTTTGACAAGCAAAGTGCACATAATTATGGTTTGTTTTTTGGGGTTTTTTTTGGGGTTTTTTTCTTTTTTTTTTTTTTTTTTTTTTTTTTGTGTGTGTGTGTGTGTCTTGAAGCGTAAATTTGTCATTTCTCTGTGGAATAACGTTTCCAACTTTCAGTTCAGCAGAAAAATAATTTCTTTCTGATGATCTTTAACAATATCTGAAGAACCTGATAAGTAAAAAAAACTGAGAAGGAGGAAAGCAGCCTTGACACTACAAAGAAGAAACTAGGAGTGAAAAACTGAGCATATCTATAGAATAAGATTTAGGGCACAGAAACAAAAATGAAGCTTGTAACTGAGAGAGTAGCAAGAATGCTAACCTGTGAGCTTGAAACTTCTTTTTCTTAACCATCATCCTCTAAGACAAAAAATCTAACATCTATTCAGTATAGTAATCCCTTGGGTATCATTTTAGTAATTTTACTTACTGTATTTCTTTTATATAGGTTATAATACTGACTGAAATTTCCTTACCCTCTTCTGTCTTGCTAAGATGTAGGGGGCTTTAGAAACTGCTTCTAGAATACAGTGTTTTCCAAATATTGGCTCAGGGAATAAGATGGCTGTGAATGCCTGTGTTTGCTGAAATAAATAATTCTACACTGTCCTTGTGAATACTTTTGTTGTTTTTTCCATTCCCTTTAAAAAAATTAAATAAAATTGAGTGGGATGGTTTAAGTACCCCCTTATGTACCATTAAAGGTTTTGGATATCGCATTCTTGCTTTTATCTTTTGTTTATTTTCAGCTCTTCCTCTAAACAATACAGAGTTCCTTTCTTAGCCAAAAACGATGGTATTATTGCCAGTTTCTTCATTTTGAAAAAAATAAATTACGTTATTAAATCAAAACAAAAAACCCTTCACCCAGGAACAAATGTTTAAACTTACCAATGCATAGATAGAAGTATCAATAGGTATCTTTACTATTTTTACAGCTACTGCTTAATACAACACACTGAATATCCTGTCTACAAATACAAGTGTGATTTAGTGAATTATTCCATTTCATCCATGCCTTTGTGTGCATATACACTAAATATCAAGGTTGTGACAGAATTGCTTGGACATTAAAATTCATCATTTTCTCTCAGTGTGCATTATTTGTGAGGCTAGCAAATTGAAAATTGTAGTACAAGAAAAATATTAATCTGTCATTTAAAAAGCAATTCCTTTAGAAGTGTGTATTATTTCTATATCACTATCTAACTAGATAATTTGTTATTTGTTGTTGTAATGATTCAGAATTCAGTTAGAAATCAGTTAGAAATTCAGTTAGAATATCTGCTGCCCCTCTACCAATAAAAAGGGGGTTTCTATTTGTAACTAAGGCTAACTGAAAATCTGATTTCTTTTCAAGAATCATGTTATATTTCCCATAGAAAACCTATTTCTGTTGTTGAAAATGTAATTCCTTCTGTTGTCAAATGCTGCAGTCTTCTGTGTCCTCAGGCTCCTCTTTCTCCTAGTGCTCAAAATTCCTGACCGGGTTTCATTGTGGGGATTCTGGACAAAATACAACCACTCTGAAGTCAAGAGAAAGTGGGTTAAATGGGCAGATTTATCTACAAGAAGAATATGGACATGAAATCTTCAAATTAGAAGCCCCATGTAATATGATTATGAAACATATTTTTAAAACTTTGGTTTTGTCCCTTGAAAGTTTATCTCCATCTTGCCCCTTTCTTCATAATACTTTGAATAATTTTAAATGGGAAACATAAGTCCTTTTTTGAAGCTTGAAGTTGCCATGCAAGTCCTACAACTCAAAAGTAGGTCTCAAAGTGCTTTCCATTCTGTTTGGAGTACTGCAGTCAAGGTATGCAAATTACAATTTATTCTCATTCCATACTTTTGAACCTTATCATATAGCTGAAGTGGCATGAATCCACTCTTCAAAGTGTTGAAAAAGATTTAGAGAGGATAAACAGCAGAAAACTTATGATGTGTCACACCAATCCCTTTGCTAGCATTGGCAAATGTTTAGTTGTCACTGAGATAGAAGATGCAGCGGTGAGGCACACACAGGTGTAAACAGTGTTAGTGTTGCAATCCTCTCTGAGATAGCTTCTGAGTAGTCTTAAAGCATGTCAGACATAAAGAGAATCAGAGATGTTTAAGCATGGTCCTCTATTCATGTTATGCATCTGCTTCCTTCCACAAGTAACCAAGAAATTCAGGTTTGGATATCTAGCTCTGCTTCACAGATTTCTCTTTCTTGAATGATATAGTTGGAATTTTGTTTATTCAAGACAAAGACTTCTCCCACAGATGTTTTAAAAGAAATACTTTTTAAAACCTTTGGCTTTTAAAAACTAGGAGTTTGCTATTTTTGCTACCTGGTTTCTAAACTGGCATAAACTACCTTTGTTTTATTCTATCAAAACAGTGGTTGAATATGTTTTTTTTTTCTTTTTTCTGTCTGCTGCTTAACTTGTTTTTTATCAGTGTTAGAGATTAGTAAAAAAAGCTTCAGTGTTCTTTAGTGAAGGAAGATACGGTACAGCACAGCAGAGTAGAGTGGCTGGCTAAGAGCCAGCTTGTTTTTAATCATCTGCTAAAGACATACATTGCAGTTTTAGATGGTTACTGACATTTTCATATGGAAGCATGTTTTGATTAATGTCTTTCTTTGCTTTTCAAGTATAAATTGGGAAGGTTTCAAGTGGTTTCAGCAGTAGGGTCTGGTTTGAATAGAGTCTGAAAATATGCCACTGGAGCGTGCTAGAACAGAAGAAGCACTCCTAGTGAAAAAACAACTGAGAATACATTTTAGGAGAAGGCCAGCCTGTGGAAATGGAGTCTTGCAAGGTGCCTTGTGCCTTGCCCTTACTCTTTTGTGGCATCAAGAGTTCCAGATCCATAGCATGGCATGGAAACCTGTTGCATCCCGGAGTTTGGGTTTAGATTAGGGTTTTTAATTTATGTTAAAATAAGTCAAGTTCTGTAATCCCGTGTTTCCCCCGCGTTGTTCCCCCCCGCGGTTTCTGCCCCCATGTTGCCTGCTGCCGGCTCTTACCCCTGTGCCGCTCCTGTAACCACCCTGCCGTCCGGCCCCGGGAAACCCCGTGCTGGCCACACGATCCCGCTCAGCCCACTCTGGCTCGGTGCCCGCCCCTGCGGGGTTCTCTGGTTGGTCGCTGTTGCTGGCGTCACCGCCACGGCAGCCGCCCCTATTGGCCGGCCGGCTGTGGATCCTCTCGCCCCGCCCCTCCATAAAGCCCTATCCCGCCGGCAGTCAGACGCCATTTTCTCCCATGCGAGTGCCGGGAGCGGTCGCGCCTTTCCATCGAACCGCGCCACGTGACCAATAAACCGTTCCTGCTAAGCACGGAGTAAATGGACAAATTCCTTCCTCTTTGCCAGGTCCCTAGCGCACGGTAACAGCGGCTGGCCAGCCCACGCGCCCGAGACACGGAGCCGTGTCCGGGAACCCGCGGCAGCAAACCCCGGCAGCACGTGGAAGCTACGCCACAGCCGGGCTCCCAAGAGCCGCGTGCAGCCGGGGAGAGCAAAAACCCACGCTGCAGAAACCCTACTCTTTGGACCTATATCTCCAAGTTGTTTCTGAAGTTTTGCTGGAAGGCAGGGAGAGACCATTCTGGCTCAGGATGTTACTTACCCTTTTGTAAGCTGTCAGGAATGGCTTTCCTGAGCAGCCTCTTGCAGGTTTTTTAACCACAGTCTCTCACTCTTATTTGTCTGCTTAATGACACGTTGCTTACCAACTTCTGTATTGTGCTTGAGATTCACATCTAAAATGCCATGTAAAAGCTAGGTAGTGCTAATCTATATTGGCAGCTTGTTAAAATGTCATGGTGATGCATTTGTAACAACTCTAACATAAGATAAATGTGACAAGTGCTAATTCCAAACACCCACAATCCTGAAACTGAGAACAGCTTAGCTAAAGCACTTTGAATTTCCTAAGGACATCTGAGGTCTGTGGTTACAACACCTCAGTTTGCTTTTACCTGAGCATCTCAGGCTGCTCAGGCCTGAAAAATTAAAATGTTACATTCATGACTCAAGATTAAATGATGAATCCTTGATTTAAAAGAGGTTAGGGCAGAAATGCTATGCATATATCTGAAATCTGTGAACATTTCTTATTTTCCAGACAAGGTGAAGGAAACTGTAGGGTAAGAATAGGTGGATCTCCCCATGGGAAAATAAATAACCTAATAACCAAGCACCAGGACCTATGCATTAGCACAACTTCATTTGTGAGCATCCCTCTTAATGAGATTTTCCTGATGAGTCTGTGTCATGGACACAAAAGATCCTAATCTGAAGAGGAAGCCAATCTGAGGGAGGAAGAGATAACTGTTCTTCAGATGACATGTTATTAGAATTATGTCCTTTTTTGGTTTGAGTGGGAAGTTCTGTACACAATAGTGCTGAAAGGTGGTCCCATCAGTGCCCAGTGAAAGAAATTACAATTGCAGGGACTTGGAAATCTTCATTTAAAAATGAGAGATACAGAAAAAGCAAAATTGCATTATCTTCAAATTACTTTTATCTATGGGCTTTCCATGTGGAGCATGTTAAAATAATGAAAAGCCTGATGTCAAATTAGAAGAAAGTGCAAGATGTCAACTGTGTCCTGAGGAATTACTGAACAAACAAGTACCTTGCTAGTACTAGTGACTCCAAGAAGGTGAAAGGCCCTTGTATGATAGTAAAAGGTGCTTGTCGTGGTGGTAATATTGTGCAGCTGCAGAACAAGCACGGGATGGTGGGGAAAAAAGAGAAAGACAAGAGGTGTGTGAGCAGTCTGCAAACCACGAGGCAGGGTCTCAGCTATACTATGTTGGGTTTGGAGGTTAAAACATGGTTTGTGCATAACTGCTGGAAAAGAGTACAGAGAAAACTCCTTCACACAGCAAAAGAGGGAAGCTTATAATGGGGATGTGCATGTTATACCATGTGGGGTTCATTTGGAATGTGGTGGAACTGTGCAGAAAGAGGGATTCCTTTCCCATTGTAAATCTCATACACTGATATTTTTCATCTCCCAGCAAAAACAATATAAGAAGCTTCACTAAAAGGACAGTGATTATGGTATCTTTTCCATTGTTCTTCCTGGGTTATTCTATTATGAAGTATTTTTCCAGAAACTGCTGTTCTCTGTAGATATTTAGATGCAGAAAAGGTTTCTGGGTTCCAGATCACAAACAATTAAAAGTTGTCTACATAGAGAATAACTACAAAGAAGCAGGGAGAGAGATAATTAATCTTTATCCTATTTGCCAAAATTTCACTTAACCTTGAAATAGATTATTATCTCTCTCTTTTCATTCTATCTATCTTTTTCTCTTTTTTTCCCTCTAGCTCTTAACCCCTGAAAATATCCTAAAAATTGTGGGGTTTTTTAATAGAGAAAAGTATTTTTTCTTTGCTGTTTTTTTTTCCTTTGAAGCATGTAGTGTAGTTATTCTGCATACTTATAGTAATTTTCCCTGACACTCCAGCTACATCTTCATTTTGGTTTTGTTCCTTTGTGTGAGATATGGTTTCCTTATTGAAGTTATAATGAGCTTATCTTCATGAATCACTAGAGATCAGCCAGGCTAAACTCTCTGCATTAAAGTTCACCCAACACTATTCACTGTAACACAATGTTTAAATGAAATATCTCCTTATAATACAAACCAAGCACAATAGTAAGTATGTAAAAAGGACAGATCTACCAGTATAATTTACTTATTTTTGTCATAGAATATCTTAGGTTGGAAAAGACCTTAAAGATCATGTAGTTCCCGCTGTCAGGGGTACAGACACTTCCACCAGACCAGGTTGTTCAAAGCTCCATCCAGCCTGGTCTCAAATATTTCCAGGGCTGAGACATCCACACCTTCTTTGGGCAACCTGTTCCAGTGCCTCACCACCCTTACAGTAAAGAATTTTTTTCCTAATATATGATCTAAACCTACTCACTTTTAGTGTGGAGCCATTCCTCCTTGTCCTGTTCACTATATGCTCTTGCAAAAAGCCCCTGTCCAGCTTCCTTGGCACTGGAAAGCCACAATTAATTCATGCTAAAGTCTTCTTTTCTCCAGGCTGAACCATCTCAATTGTCTCGGCCTTTCCTCATAGGAGAAATGGTCCATCCCTGCTGCATGCCGGATTGGTTCAGTTAGGGTTTTAATAAATGTTGGTTAGTTGGTTCTATGTACCCCCATTTTCTCCTCACAATGGTTCACTCCGAGTCACTTACCACTGGAGCTCTCCCATGTCAGTCTTGTAGCCACCCCCTGTTCATTCCTGAAAGTTCTGTGACAGTCACCCCATCCTTGTATTCCTATTTGTCCCAGAATCCTGTACCCACCCCTGTTATGTTCCTGTAGGCTGCTGTGGTCCACATCACTCCCCTGTTGCCTGTCCCCATTGGGTGAGGGGGGCTCCCGCCCCTGTCTGCCCGCCCCCTATTTACCCCTGTGCCTCCTTTGTCCCGGCACCATTTTGTCCATGCGCATGTCTCATTGGAGACGTCTCATTGGAGACGCCGCTCCAGCCACTGCAGCAGCCACGTGGGAAATAAACATTCTCCAGCCACACAGGACAAGGTGTGCCTTCCTCATCCCTTTGTTTCCTCTCAGCATACGGCTACGAAGAGCGGCAAACCCACGCGGAGGCTCAGCCCTAGAGCTCCGCACACGCAGCAGCCCCAGTCTCCCAGCCAAAAGGCAGTGCCACTAGCCAGGTGCCCCAGCTGCCCAAGGCTGAGGAGAGAAGAATGAAAGCCGCACATCCCTCTGATCATCTTGGTGGCCTTCTCTGGACTCATTCCAATAGATCCATGTCATTCCTTTGCTGGGGATCCCCAAGCTAGATGCAGCACTTCAGGCAGAATCTCACCAGAGTAGAGTAGAGGGGCAGGAAGAATTTATAAATGGCCAAAAGACTATTTTTTCTATCATGTAACTATGCAGCAATTAAAAATGGTGCAAACTTTTAATAATATTCCAAAGTACTTGTTACATTGAAACAAAGCAGAAGTTTAGCCCCTTAAAAATAATAGGGAAAATTATTTGGATTTTAAAAATCTGTATGCAGTATAAGGCAGGAAAAGAGCATTGAAACTCTTTTTCTTACCTTACACTTTGAAATTGTGTAGCTCATGTGTAGCTCCTTCTCATTTCACATGGTTTCTAATTGTGAACTGAAAGGGAGGAAGTGTTTGTCCTTTGATGTGGTATAACAGTGGAAGTCTTCTACTGTCATGTATAGGTCATGTATATCTGGAAAAGCAACTTTCTGGATTAATTTTTACACCTTTCTCTTTCGGAAATACCTTCTTCAGAGTTAAGATTCTGTTTGGAAACTAGATGTCTAAATACTTAAATTAGCTCTTTTAAGAGGGAAGTTATACAGTGAGTTGACATCTTGTTCTTCTGATCTGGGAAATGTCTTACAGAAGTACATGTATTGTCAAGGACAGGAGTGAGAGGTGTGGGAATTTGAAGCAATGGTAATACACTTGCTTTTAAAGGCTAGAGGAGCATGAAGACTCCTCCTAGGAGGCTCTGTCCAGGGTGACCAAGATCTCTCATTAACATTTCCAGTAGAAACTTCTAAATAAATGTATTTGTAGTTCTTTGACCATAGCTGTAGTTTTGAAGTATTTTTCCTTTGTACTAGGCTGTTTTCCTTTCTGCTTTAATGTATACAATGTGATACTTGTTTGTATAATCCCCTGAGGTTTTATTGTGCAATTAAACTGCATGTTGTTGTTAAGCTTAAAGATAAACCTGTCCTATAATGTCTTGCTTCTCTTATTCCATTATTTGCAAATTTGGGAAATGGTCACTGAGCTTAGAAAGCAGTGGGACATGATTGTCCATGGAAACTCTCTCATGTAGCATTAGAGTAATCAAGGAGACAGATGATGGATGACTTTGTACTTTTCAAGTTGTGGGATTTTAAGTTTCATGACTTTGGCTGTGGAATCTGCTGCTGACTGTGAGCAAACAGCTTAATCATTCTGTGTCTCTATAAAATGGTTATAATAATTCCTCATTTCATCAACGTTATGATGAAAAAGAAGCAATGTCTCTAAGTGGTAAGTAGTGTGACTGTAAGGTCAGGCAGTGAAAGCTAATCTCATTGCATCCCTATTTGCTGACAAAAAGTTATTTAACAATAGTCCTTTAATTTCTATGCACAATATGCCTATACATGTGCAGGGAAAGTGATATAGCTGTAAATCCATGGCCAACATGGTTCGTAAGTGAGGGAGAGGGAGGGAAGCTCTGGGGTAGCTCCTCAGGCTGCGTAGAGTGAGGAGTACTGATGAGTCATGTCTAGGCAAGGATGAAATGTGTGCATATACCTCCTCAAACATGGATTTATTTTTATTGTTTGGGACTTTGCAATAATCTTGATCTCTCTCCTTTTGGCACAGCTTGTATCTCTGAGTAATGCCCATCACAGACATATGATCAAAAACACCAAAATTATCTTATGACTGAATCTAGTTAGCCCTGAATCTTCTCATCTTCTCATTCATGTCCACCACTGGGTGTAAAACAGCTTAGTACCACTTGGCAGCTGTCTTGTCCCCTCTTGGATGCACAGTGGACAAACAGCAGTGGAGCAGCATAATGCTTTTCTTTTGCAGAAAATAAACTGGGATCGTAGTATGTAACTGGGTGTCTCTGCCTCACAGCAAGGTGACCCCATGCATGAGGTGACTGCTGCCAAAAACACCCCTTCTCAAGGTTAGTGTACTGATTACATCAGATTTTTGTGAGCAGTTGTGGAAGGGTGCTCTCTTTTTGCCAAGGGGGAATCAGTAGTAAAGCCAGATGAGCTAGATATTTCCTTTTTTGAGAGCTGAGCTATGCAAGTCCTCTACAGGTCCCCCCTGGTCATGATGGTGCTGCTGGCAGACTCAGTGCTGGCTGTCTGACCTGCAACTGGTGCTGCTGCTGGACTTGCTTGAGCCAACTTGCCTGGTCAAAACCTGCATTTGCACTCAGGGTGACAGGTGTTCTGGTTTGAAAGCAAAACTAGGGAGAGACTCCAAGACAGAAATACAATTTAATAGGAAAAGGGAAAAAAAACCCAAAAATACATTCAATACTACAAAAGAAAAACCACTGACAGAGTCACAATACAACCGGACACCCTTTTGGTCAGGGTGTTGGTAGCAGTCCAAATTGGAACAGCTGCAGTCCTCCTGTAGTGGCAGATGTGGTTCTGTTGGAACAGTGATCCTGTAGAAGGGTGTAGTCTTCCTCTGAAGATCCAGTGGCAAAACCCAGCTGTTCCTCTGGGAATCCAGTGGAAAAGCTGCTGTGCTGACCCGAAATCTCAGATGACATCTAGGTAGGAATGCTTGGCTCCTCCCTCTGGGTGGAGCATCTCACAATGGGATGCTGTAACTTTTATCAGTCATGCAGTGACATTCAATAGGCCATTAACAGCAGATGTCTCCCCGGAGGGAGGATTGGTTTGTGGAAGAGATAAGGAAAACTGCCCAATTAACAGAAGATAACTGCCACACCTCTAACAGATGGCAAATAGAATACATCTTGCCTTGCAATCCAGGACAACAGGTCAACAGATCTCAGTTCCCCCTTGCATCAGGTGCCTACTCACATCTTAGCTGCCTTCACCATTCAGACAGCCTTTAGAAGGAAGTAAAGAATATGGCAAGGGTGTGGTGTGACCACTATGTTAAAATTCTAATTTTAAGAATGCCAAATGGACCCATGGGAGAATTCAGAAAGGTGAATTGCAGAGAAAATACTCTTCCATGGTGTTCCTTTTCTTATGACAATGATTTGTCTACTTCAGACATAAGATGGTAAAGCTGGTCCTAAAGTCAAAATTCTAGCATTCTGAAACAAGAAATAGAAATTCCAAACTTTCCTACAGAAAGGAAAAGTAAGTATCTTCGTGCTGGGGATTAGGCTTTTTCTTTTTTTTTTTCCTTTCTCTCAGGGAACTTTTCTTCCCATTTGTTTCCCTGGAGATGATGAACGGACAGTGTTAAGAGACAAAAACATGGTTGGGCATCTTCAAATTCCACTGAGATGGTTCTGGGGGAGGAGAGGGGAAGGAGTATGGTTGCAGCAGTCTCTTAGCTGGGGAGCGAGCTCTCTGGCTGCAGGGTTTCTCTTGGGAAGTGCAGTGATATCATGAAATGTCGGAGTCTAACAGAGACTTGGCTGGGGGTCAGGGGCTGGGCTCAGCCCTTTCTCCTCTCTGCAATCAGAGGGGAAAGCAGCCACGTGTGGTGTGGGGAGCAGGTGCCTGTCCTTCCCTTGATGGAGCTGACCTGTGGTTTGCTCCCAGGGTCTGTCTTTTTCTTCTTTTTCTTTTTTCTGTTTCTACTGGCTGCCGACATTAATTGCTGCTCGATTGGACCTGCCCGCCTTCACCATTGCTGCCAGTTGCCAGTGAGTGACGCCAAGGCCCATTGCTGCCCAATTGGATCTGCTTGCCCCTGCTGTTTCCTGCCACTACTCTGGGGTCTTTTGCTACACTTAGCTCGACTTCCCTCCACATCTGGCCCCCGCTGTTTCCTGCTGTTGCACCAAGGTTTTCGCTACATTTTAGTTCCACCCTCACCCTCTGGGGTCTACCCAGCCGCTGTTCCTGCTGCTGCACCGACATTATTGCTACACTTTGATTTGCTGCCCTTGGACCCGTTTGCCTTTGATGTTCCAGCCCATTGCTCCAAGTTTCCTGCTACAGTCCAGGTCATGACCCGGAGTGGCACTGAGACTGACTACTCCCCGTGAGTTTCACAAGGGAAGCCATCTCCCCTTGCCTCAGCTGCTATTTCCGCATGAGGAAGCCGGGCCGGACCCGCGCCACAGCGCCCCCTGCAGGTGTGGGGGAATCACAGCACCCGCCCAGCCCACCGGGAGCCAGCAGCGCCCCCTGCCCGCTGCGGCCGGAACTGCACCAAAAGTGCTCAAAGAGCGGAAGAAACTTCACTGGGATTTCTTCTCTCGTTTGCTGTGCTAGCATTGTTGTTGTTTGCTTGCCTGGTTACACAGACACACACTAGTAAAGAACTGATATTCCTTTTCCCATCTCTTTGTCTGAAAACCCTGTAATTTTAAAGTTTTAATAATTCAGAGGGAAGAGGGTCATATTTTTATCATTCCAGGAAGAAAGGTTTTAGTCAGTACATTCAGTGAGAATTCAAGGGGGTCTTAAGGCTGGGAGCTCCATTCTCTAGTCCTTTGGGTGGATATTGAGAAGCATTCAGAAATGGCCAGCAGTTTTAATAAGTGGCAAGAAAACTTTTAGGACTTTTGATGGTTTATGGAGCAGAAAATTTATCAGGAAATTTCTGAACTAAACCTACCATACAGTCTTCATTCAGAAATTATCCCAAACAGTGCAGATACTCCTGAAAAATAATATACATGAATGTGATGAATACTAGACCTAAAGATATATAGCATGTTACATTTTTTTAGAGAAGATTTAGGCCTGTCCCTAATATGCAAATACTGAGCAGGATTAGAATTAGAATTAATTGCACCTATAATATGTGCGCCATTGAGGACAGTAATGTCAGAGAATTAAACCTTACTTCTTATTGATGAGCTATTTCTCACCTACTTAGCTAGCTTCTTATCTACTTCTGAGCTTTGTTTGCTATCCTTATTTATGCTTCTTCACTTCAGTTGAAGTACTAGAAAATAACTCATGTGGTGAGGTATAGCCTTTGTGTTTGGTTGTAGCACAGGGTGATCAGCTTTTCCAGGATGCCATGTAGGAAGACCATACGATTACCATGTCAGCAACTAAAGATGGAAAAAAGGCTAAGACTTGTAATGCTTTCTTTGCCTAGTTAGGGTACCCAGCCCCCCAAGCTGGAAGACAGGGATGGGGAGTAAAATGAAGGCCCCACAGTCCAGGAGGAAATGGTCAGCAACCTGCTTGCCCACATACACTCTCAAATCTATGGGGGCAGAATAGATCCACCTGAGGCTACTAAGGGAGCTGGTGAAAGCACTCCCTGAGCCATGTTCATGTGGATCTGTCTACATGGACTTCAGTAAAGTCATTGATACAGTTTCCCACAGCACTGTCCTGGAGAAACTGGCTGCTCATGGCTTAGACCAGTGCACTCTTCACTGATTTAAAAACCCCCTGGCCCAGAGAGGGTTGGTGAATGGTGCCGCATCCTGTTGGTGGCCAGTCACTAGTGGGGTTTCTGAGAGCTTGGTGTTGGGGCCAGTTCTGTTTAAAATCTTTATCAACAACCTGGATGAATGCCCCTGGAGAAACTGGCTGCTCATGGCTTAGACCAGTGCACTCTTCACTGATTTAAAAACCCCCTGGCCCAGAGAGGGTTGGTGAATGGTGCCGCATCCTGTTGGTGGCCAGTCACTAGTGGGGTTTCTGAGAGCTTGGTGTTGGGGCCAGTTCTGTTTAAAATCTTTATCAACAACCTGGATGAATGCCCCTTCAATTAGCTTGGCATTAAGTTGGGTGGGAGTGTTGACCTGCTGTTGTATAGGAAGGCCCTGCAGAGGGATATGGACTGAAACTGAGAACAACTATGAGGTTCAACAAGGCAAGTGTGGGGTCTGCACTTGAGTCACAACAGCTCCAGGCAGCCCTACAGATTTCAGGTAGAGTGGCTGAAAAACTGCCTGCAGGAAAAGGACCTGGGGGTGCTTGTTGACAGAGTTGAACATGATCCAGTGTATGCCCAGGTGGCCAAAAATGTCAGCGGCATCCTGGTTTGTATTAAAAATCATGTGGCTAGCAGGACTAGGGAAGGGATTGTCACTCTGTACCCAGCACTGGTGATGCCACACCTTGAATCCAGTTTAGAGCCTCTCATGACAAGGAAGACAGTTGTTCAGAGCAGAACAACTGAGCTGGTGAAGGGTCTGGAGCACAAGTCCTTTGAGGAGTGGCTGAGGGAGCTGGGATTGTTGAGTCTAGAGAAAAGGAGACTGACATGAGATCATATCACTCTCTAAAACTACCTGAAAGGAGGGTGTAGTGAGGTGAGGGTAGTCTCTACTCTCAAGTAGGAAGCAACTAGATGAGAGATAATGGACACAAGCTGCCACAGGGAAGTTTTAATTTGGCTATCAGAAACCCTTCTCAGAAAGGGTTGTCAAGCAATGGAACAGGCTGCCCAGGTAGGTGGCTGAGTCATCATCCCTGGAGGTATTTAAAAGACTTATAGACATGGTGCTTAGGAACATAGTTTAGTGGTGAACTTGGTAGTGCCGGCATAATAGTTGAACATAACAATGTTAAAGGTTTTTCTTACCTGAATAATTCTATGTTGTATATATGTATCGGTGGATATTTCTGAGCAACACAAGAATGGTCGGGGCTTAGAGTATTGCTGAATCATCTGATGCACCAAGAATGAATTGTAACATTGAAATTTTATTTACATGTTGAAGGCATTCTGAGAAAAGACAATATTTATAAATAGTTTATTATACAACCATGAAAGCTAGAGACAGAAAAAGTAATAAAAATATACATAGTCCACATTCTTACTACTATAGAATTTTCTTTTTCCTTTGGCAGATATGGCTGACTAGCCCCTCTTTTCCCAAAACCTAATAAGCATTGCATTCAGCTAGCATGTGAGGACTAAATCAAGTAATAAAAATATATATTTGAGATGAGTTTTTAGAATTAAACTAAATGTCCCTATCTTACTCACTATACACAAGTACACTAACAATTTATATTGTTTTGCATTGTCTCTGAATTACATGAATTGTGTAGTTCTGTGATATAGTGATTTTTATTGTAAATGGTTATTGAATTTATAATCCAATGGATTCTTATGCAATGGGCTATAGGTATCTGAGATGACGGCTTTCTTTAGTCAGGGCTACTAGTACTTCTTGTTTTACTGAGCTTCATACCAGTTTAATCAGGAGAATGAAGTAGACAGAGGGACAATATTCATTTTGGATTAAAAAACTCACACAAAGCCAAGAGTTAATCTGAGTGATGCTGATGTCATTGTTTTACTGGATGGAAAAGAAGCCTTAAGAATGGTGGACACAAAAAGAACAGTCAGACATCTAATGCATTCATATACATTTGCTGATATTTGTTGTCAAATCCTATAAAGGACATCAGGTGTCATTGTGCTGGAGGCACTAGATCTGCCTGAGCATATTTAAATCCTGATAATCAGATTTTAGATATTTTTTCAGTGACTAAAATGTGAATGATTTTGTACCTGAGGTTGTAATTTTTAATGAATAGGAGGAACAAGAATTTTGTACGTGTTGTTGATGTTGCAAGAATGGTTATTTTTAAAAATTCACAACTCTCTATGTCTTCCATTTACACATACAATTATTTATCTGCCAAAAAATAATACATAGTCAAGTACATAGTGATATAGAAAAAAACCAAAATAGTAACTTCTTACAATAGTAATCCTCCTACAAACAACGCAACTGTAATACCCATTGTGAGTACATGTTTAATATTTCTGGCCTGGCAGATATTTTTGAGTGCTCACCTTTCTAGTCACCACCACTGAACTAACATAATGGATCACCAGAAGATCAAAGATCTCTCACTAAAGGTTAACACCTGAAATCCAGTTTTGACAAGGCATTGTGATGCCTCATTCTGTCCAATCCCTCTTTCCCATCTCTCATCCCAGAAGACCTCTCAGCTGTTCAAGCCATTGTAGTGTACTGGAGCCAAAGAAATTCCTACAGGTTAAAACAGATTATCTGTTAGTCCTGTCTTGTGCTATTCTGTCTTGCATTCCTTCAGTTTTTTGTGCCCTAGGAGGTCTATTAGTATTTCTATTTGCATTCAGATGAAAAGAACTGTTGGTCTGTTTTTTACAGTTTAACTTTCAGTAATGGAGTACACATGCATGAGAACTTAGGACCTATTTAAATTGTAGTGAAAGAAAAAGAATAATATGTATTAATTAAATATTTAGAAATTTCTATTACTAGTTTTCTTTTTTTTTTTTTTTTTTTTTTTGAGGATAAGCAGAAACAGTCCTTTGTGTAGGGCAAAAGCAAATTTAATTTTTTAAGTGGAGCCTTAGAATTTTTTTGAAATAACAGGGTTCTTTTACTTATCTTCCTGGTGAAGTTCATTATCTTTCCTACAAAAGACTGAAAGAGAGCCATTCACATTAGATAAGAAGGCATGATAGCTTAAGTCAAAAACTTTTTCACACTGAGAACTATGAATAATGTGGCAGCATTATCTACAGGTGATTCTGTCATTTCTTATAATCTTCTCCTTCCCACTAACAGCTACAGGAACCAATGCTGGTTTTAGTGCCTTCTGAATCTCGATTTGTCTTCTGATGTGTGATATAACATCTTAGAGGAGGAAAAAAGTCATTGCTTTGGGATTTAATGGCTAGTGGACCTAGGAAAACAAGAGTATTTGCTAGAGCAGACTCTCAAATCCTTCAGCAGAGAACTTTTAATAGACCTTTACTACTCATTCAGCATTGAATAATCTTGTTTTTCTACCCACTTGGATCTTTATCACTGCATGTAGCAGTAGATTTTGTAGAAACGTTATATATGCTGGACAATGCCTTATGATACTACAGTAGCTGTAGAGAAGGAGAAAATGAGGTCTTTAAACTTGAAGTTGAGATATTGCATGCTTTTTCTCTTCTCTATAAACTTGGCTATTTAACAGATGCATGCCCTATCTAGCAAACATGAATCAGATATACTTGGCCTGAGGAATGGTGAAGTTGATCACAAAAAAAATGTGCTTGTATCTACATATCTCATTCTTTGCAGAGGACTTTCTTATGCATAAGAAAGAATCAAACCTTGAGAATGTTGTCCAACTAAGCAGTGAACTGATTGTGGGAACATGCTTAGTACCCCTGTGATTTAAGGCAGATGGAAGACTCATCACTTTAGCATTTTTCAGGATGGCTTGTAAATTTCCTCTGGCAATCACTCAAGTGGATGTGTCTGAAAAAACGGGCATTTATGTCACTTAAGAGATTTTAAGGAAGTCTACCAACATGGTGATAATCAACAGGAGCGTGCTAGTTAGGGTACCCAGATCATTCAGATCTGGGCCATGCAGACTGCCTTGCCCTAGGAAAGTCTGTTCTAAAGAGGCACATCAGAAACTTGTTGATAAAAAGAGCACTGAACTTTCTTATGGTACAAATGGTTGATGGTTATTTAATCTCAGTTATACTGTGCCAGATCAACTAGAAGTGAATTTGGACTGAGACAAAAACTGTGTTTTATGCAAGGGGACTTTTTGCTATTACACATTGCAGGAGTTGCTAAAGAAGGGTGAAGAGGACTCTTTCTCACTTTTGCTGTGATGAACATCCTACATTTTATAGGACCAGATTTGTGTAGTATAGAGGTGAAATATGTTATCACACTTTTTTTGGGTTATTGTTGCCAGAAAGTGAGATGACTCACAAACTGAAACTATTTTTTTTACTAGAAGAGTCAGCTGAATATGTGAAGATGCTTCTTCTTATCCCTTTTCAAAAATGTGATAGATGGACAGCAATGCACTGGCAAGAATCCTTGGTAATTCATATAAAAGAATAAAACCCTCTAGTTTATTCGGTAATGTTAGGACTTGCAATGTTTTATAATAATGCTTTACAATATTTAGAATGGCTGCCTACATACAGTATGTACTGTACAAGTTATTTCCAATATCAAAACTAGAATTCTTGGCAAAATCTGAAATGTAAAAGTTCATATATTTTTAAAGCAAGAAGGAACTGTTAGATAATTTATTTTAATAGGCACCAAATGGTACACTAGTGTTCTCAACTTTTTTCTATAGAGTTTATTTTGTACTTAAATATTCTAGAAGTTTAGAAGGGCAAGAAGATAAATGATCCTGAGTTGATTTTTTTCATAAAAGCAGCAGAGTAATCTTTTGCTTGAAGGGATACTGCTAACATTTAAGCCTGTCTGTAGCTGTGAATGGATGTGAATTTATGTTGACTGTAAATAAATGTTAGCAGAATAATGACCTACTAAGACAGCTTTATATTATTCAGTAAATTATTGTACATGTAAGTGTCTGATAAAGCAGCTACAACAGGTGTGACACCAAACCACATCCTTAAGAAATCTCTAAATATATTAATATTTAAATTACTAAAATCTACTGTTGTTTTTATTGCTTTACTATGGGAACATATTTACGTTGGTTATACTTGTCTAATTGTCATGCAAATTTAGAAAGATAAGTTTCAAATGGAGGCATGTGGCAGAATAGAAGTTAGATATATTGCACAATGGTGTACAGAGATGACAGTGGAAATTTTTGCTTCTCTATAAAAAAACACATTATCTATCCCATGTGATGTGATGATGCTTGCAGCAGAAAGTATCTGCTGCAAGAACTAATCAAAATTTCTGTTTTCCCTAACTTAAACTTAATCTAGTTTCAATGTCATTATTATGTGCTAAGTTATAAGTTAATACCAGCTCTCAATCCCCTACACTCCTTCCTGTTTTAAAATCAAAGCTACTGAAGTGAGATCAAGCTGTGCTTTCTGCAAACATATGTTGCTTTTGTTGGTCCTGCTATATTTAGCAAAACTAAAACCCTCACTTTAATTCTGGCAGTTGGTTGATCCTGATCTTACATTACAGTGTCTGATAATTTCACTAGTGATAGCATGCTTACCATGTAGTGGGTGGATGAGAATCCATCCATGTCTGTTGTTATTTTACTCTTGAGAAGATAAGGTGCCTAATAAATGCCTACAACAAACCTTCATTCTCAGAAGTGTTATATATAGTGCTCTAAATGGACAACCTATGCAATGCAGGGTATGCACTGGAATTTATGAACAGCAATGTAAGTTAGGATATAAGAGACTCTGGTCTTTTTCCAGCTACGTTGATGGTTAGGAAAAATATAGATCTTTTTCCTCCACACCATAAACTGCAAACACAGCTGCATAATATACACAGTCAAATGCCAAGGATCTAATAAGATTTTGCTTTCTAGAAATATAAATAATTTAATCATATTAATGACATTGTTCTACCTGAGGAATTCTATAATTAGTAGATTATTGAAGCAGCACACAAGTTATCTACCATTAGCACCTGGAGGAATTCCTGTTGTCTTAAAAAGTGGAATCAAATTATATGAATATTCCTGTCATGCAATCTGTAAAGATAATAAGCCTCTGGCATTTTGTAAGCTATATAAATCCATGGATTTCACATTAAATATTTAAAGCACAGGAGGTGTTATTTGTTAGAATACTGATAAAAATAATTCAGCCATTACAGCTGCCTTTTCCATTTGGTAAATCCCTCTTTGTTTGATTTGCTTTCAAGCCTTTTTAATTTTTTGGGTGTTTTTTTGTTGTTATTTAGGTTTTTCGATTTTGGGTTTTGTTTGTTTGGTGTTTTTGTGTTGTTGTTGGTTTTTTGTTGTTTTTTTTTTTTTTTCCCATTTTTGGGTTTTTCTGGTTGGTGGTTGTTGTTTGGGGTCTGTTTTTTTTTTTATTGTTACATTTTTCCAGTTCCTCTGGAGGTGTGTTTCAGACTTTGTATGATAAACACACAAAATATTTTTACAGACATTTTGCCCTTTTCATACAGAGAGCATATTCAAACCAGGGGTATAAACAGATATGAAGCAGGAAGATCTTTTTTGAACACCAAAGAAATGTTGCTTGAAATGCATTAAAAAGGGTGCCTTTCTTCTGAATATATTTACAAAGCAGGAACTTATTCTTTGATGTGTGTTCCATTCTAAGAGTTTGTTTGGGATAATACTGAGAATGGAACTCATCAAGTTCAAATATACATTTACATATCATAACGAGGGTGTTGAATAATTCTTGAATAATAGAGGCCATGGGGAAGATGGCTAGCGTCTTAATAGACTGTAGAACTTAACAAAGGATTTTAAAGATGATAAAAATAAGATGACTATTTGTCTGAAAGTGACCTCTTAACAGTTTCAGTCATCTGGCAATTTAAAGTGAAAAACTTTGTTAGTAAAAGTCTGTTTCTAATGGATTGCCATGTCAGTCTGGAGCTGCAGTCAGGATAACTGATGACCTTTGAAGTCCTTAGAATAAATTATGATTTGTGTGCAAGAGATGATATTGCAGTTAAAAAGATTTATGTAATAGTTCTTCAAAGAGCTCAAGGAATTAACACAGGGTCATAAATTAGTAGGATTTACAAGTAAGAAATTACTTTACTGGGAGAGCCTTTTTCATCCCATATGGTTTTGCCTCCAGGCACTTGCTGATGTTTAAATGAAGAGATACCTGATGAACACTCCAGGCAGCTGTGAAATTACAGGGGCACCTGTGTTGTTAACAATCCATCCAGCTTTAATAACAGCCAGGTACTTCCCCTGTAAAGAAGTGAGCTTCTGCTTGTAGGACACGTGTCATAACCTTGTCATGAAGTATTTTTAGACCTCAGGCTAAATGACAAGATAAAAGCTACTTTTACACTTTTTCACTTTATGGGTGGCCTAAGTAAATCCTTTCTAGCTGTTCTAAAGTGTATTAGCCCTCCACAGGACTCATCCCTATCAACATGTAGATATTTCTTCTATCTGCAAAAGAAGTTTTAACAGTGCTGTTCAGGAGATGCTTGACACCTTCAACAAATGCTTGATCATTTTTGGTATTGCCACTACTGATAGTAGATATTTTTCAGTATATAACTAGAAAGATACAGACCTTCAAGGACCGGAAAGAAAGGGACTTCAGTAATGGTATCTGAGCAGTATTGCTTCTTTGGCGAGAAGAATTACAACTATCTCCTCAGCACAGTCTCACAAAAAAAGAAAAAAAAAAATAAAGAAGGGATGTGTCTTTCCCTTCTGCCCCTCACCCCCAACATTTTAGCTGGAAACCTCTCTGCAATCATTTCACAGCTTCTTTCACTGAGGAAACTTAGAGTATGTGCTGATTTTCTAGTGAGCCACATGAAAGCCTAAAGCTTTAAATGTTCTGAAGTCTGTTAAGTATGTTTTGGAGTTTTTTAGCAAACAAGAGAAACAGCTATTATTTGATTTATTTGCCCTATCAATTTTATTTTCTAATGTATTTCAAAACATGAATAGTTTTAGGGTTTTTTCCCTTATCCTACCTATTTAAGAATAATATTTTGCACAACCCTATCTCTTACTCTCTTGCCTAAGAAGCTACTATAGAAACTACTATAATCTCTAAAACAAACTTATTTCACCTTTTCATGCATTTAAAAACTATTTGTAAAGAAAATGGAGTGAAAAACATCACCTTTTGCTTTCATAAGCAGTCATTTACCTCACCTGGGTCAGCAGGATATTTAATGCAAATATGGAAGAGTGGGAAGACCATGACTCCTGATGATTTTGGATGCTGATAACATACAACTTTTTTCTTGCTACAAAGCCTGAAATTTTGCATCTAGAAAAATAAAAACTGAAGGCTGATTTAAAGGAATATATGTATCTCATTAAAACTTATTTCAAACCTGACACAGAGAGGATGAAGTCTGGGGAAATGTCAGGTATTTAATCAGGGCAAATTAGAAAACACTATTTTATCAATGCTTCTCATTGTAATTGAATAAGCTTTGGAGGCAGCAGTGCAATAGGCTCTGATTGTCTGTCTTAGTTCATTCCTCCACCACTTGGGCTTATTTTCTGACTGGTTAGATCAGCCACTCTTGTTCCATCTACAGCTTGCATGCAATTACTGGTTTTCTTCTCCTATAGTTGTCCAAAGATTGTGATAAGGTAGTTCATGCTGTTTTCCTACTTTGATTTCTAAAACTTCTAATTCTCAATTAAGACTTTTCAGACTTTATGGGAGAAAGTGAATTAATTATGATGCTGTGGCTCTTTGTCTGTGTCTGCACAGAAGGATCATTCACACATTGTCTTTTTTCCTAAATTTTGTCTGAGCAAGTATGACAGTCTGATTATTGAAAAAGGGACCAGATTGCCATCTGGCTTTATTGGAATATTTGTTTTTATAGCAACGAGTATTTTGATAAAACTATCCCCAAAAGTAGTTGTATACATGTAACTTTTCTGTGCTCCAATCTCTAGTCATCTAGGGATCCCATTTCCTGTCAGTAGTGGATGATCTCACTTACCCTGTCAAAGACACAAGAACACAGCACCATATGTATGTGATATGTGTAATGAGCTATGTTTTTGAGCTGATTCAGGGCTGTGAGAGCAAGTAAACTGTGATGCCATTTTCAGAAATTAGCTCGTACCCCATCACTTAGCTGTGATGCAATAGTTTGCAATTTATTTGAGTCTGGACTGCTGGCTTTGGCCTGAGCTCGGTGCTGGCTGGAATCTGTTAGAAATTGTTGGGTTAGAGAGAGGGCTAATGCTTTTCAGCAGCACAGTCACATGTGTGGCCATCCCATGTAGTTAGTTGCTGGGCATTAAAGTGGTGTCTGTATTTTCTCCTCAGCTGTTGAACGGTTGAAGCCTACTGTTGATCCAAGTCCCTGGCATCTGTTCCTGACCTTTGACTTGTATCTTGGCTCTGGCTCACAACCCTTGGATCATATCCTGGCTCTGGGTCCTGCCTCTTGGCAGCTTGTTTCGTTCCTGTCTTTGGCTTCAGCCTTGGCTTGTATTCTGGCCCTGGCTCCAGACCCTGGGCTGTTAGGTGAGTTCCAGAATTTCAGTGTTTATCCCAGTGTTCCAGGTTTCAGTCTGAATTGGCTGTGCCCTTGTCTCCTGCAGTGAATCATCTGCAAACATTTAATAACACTGGAATTGTGTACAAGGGAAGAAAATGTAATTGTTGAGGAAACTTGTCTCTGGATGTCCACACTACATCATTTGTCCCCAGTGTTCACCAGAACGAGGTCTTGCAAGGAAAGAGATACTCCTCTTAGTTAAGTTGAAAATAGACAAATATTTTCCCCTTGTTTTTGAAGCTTGTCAACACGCCCAATCTATATACTGCTTTACATATATAGGAAAGGTTTCTGTATATAAAGAAGGTGAAAATGAATACTTTTGGTGCCCTGGAGTATATACTTGGACTGTAAGCATTTTCTACAAAACAAAGATATTGTAAAAAGAAACAAACAACCAAAAAAACCCCAAAAAATAATTTAAAAACCACCAAAAAAACAGAGAGGAAAAATGAGTGCTAATAAATTCTAAAATTTGTTCTCAAATTGTCCAGGTTCCTTAGCTTTTTGGTCCAGAAGATAGTAAGAGAAACAGTGAAGGGAAAAACGTATTTGATAGAGAGGATAACTTCTATATCTCAACAATTTTTTTTTTTTGTTTGTGTGATGTGATATTTGCCCTTAGAAGACTAGATCATGTGGACCTGGTTCTTAATCTGACCTGAGTCCAAAGGAAAGATAAGCTATGATAGAATTCTGGTATTCAGGGAATAGACTTGCACTCTAATGAGTTGCTAGGCAGGAACCAAGGGCATGCAATAGAAAAAAACAAATGCCTAAGGAAAACTGACAATACTGACAAAAATCTACCTATTGGAGTTTTTTCAATGCCTGTCTGCAGAGTAAGGTCTGATTTTGATTTCTATTTGTAAATCAGTGTGACTTCACACTCTGAGATCACCTAAAACAGGAATAGCCTCATCAGTCAAACTGTTAGTTTCCAGATCACTCCAGATCTCATTTTCATGCGTACAATATGCAGCATAACTGATAATTATGTTGGAGTTTTTTCTCAAAAGACCAAAACAAACAATCAAAATTAAAACACCACAACCCCAACCAAAATGCATAGGCTTTTGACAAGATTGTGGATGGAACAGTAGAGAGAAGATGAGGAAAGAAAGAATTTGGTGAGTGGGAGATATGAGAGAGGCTATAACTTCCTGAGACTGTGCTAAGCTTGGCAAATCTTTCAGGAAGGCAGCAGATCAAGGGCATGGGAGATGGAATATAGCACAGGAATGATCTGGAGGGTTTGAAGAACAGGAGACACTAGGCTTGCATGTAAACATTAGAAAGAAGACAGTTTTCTTACAGGAAGAAATTAGTGCATGGATTTAATTATAGATCAGAAAGGCATTGAGAGTTCGAGTTGTGTTAGATAGAAAAAATATTGGAAAAGGTGGCTGATTTTTAGGATAGATATTACTTCTTCCCATGCCAAAATTAATTCCATTAAGCTCAAAGCCCTCTAGAATATGGAAACTTTATTTTCTTTTCCTTGTCTCTAACTGAGGCCAAGCTGGAGCCTGTTTTTTAACAAGAGTTACTATTAAACACTTAAATCTAGATTGATTGTGTTTGTTTTCTCTGTCATTCCTATCATACTTATTGACCACATCAACAGGCAAGTTGCTTTCAAGTCTGATTCTTATCACAACACTCTCTCCTCATATAAGCATTTTCCAACCTAATTTTTACTGTACATATTCTTTTTGCTCATTTCCATGATCTTGTCTCTGTAGATTTCTCTGCATTTCTCCAACCTCTTAGTAACAGGATTTGTTGTCTTATAATGAATGTCTTGTCAGTTTAACTCTTTACTAGATTTTTTAGAGTGGTATCAGTGTATCAGTCTACTAAGAACTCTGATAGATGCCTGAATATATGTTATGGCAAAAGTAGGCAAGGGCAAGTGCAGTGTTGTATGTCTTTTTGGATAGAGGTACTCAAGTATCTGTCTCTGAGTGGAAATCTCAGACTTGCAACTCAGGGAGTTGGAACTCAGATGATGAGCTGTGTGCAGTTCTTACTTGTCTAATAAAGTACAGTCCCACTTAATTCAAAGTCACATTCCAGATTGCACAACAACTGTGCCCATATGTAACCTCTTAGAAATGTCCAACACAGCAAGACATCTTGCACTCATTGTGTGGCAGTAATGTATTGTCTTCATAGCTGCAGACTCAGCCTGTCTAAGCTTCAGCCACTCTCTCGGTCGTTGTAGCCAACTCTCTTTTAGAGGAAGACACAGAGGAAAAAATAACAGTCATGGTGGGCCTTATTTCAGCCTTGTCACTCTTGTTGGGAATTATGTAGTTGTCTAGACATAAGGCCGTGACTGGAAGTCGAGCTGTACCAACCAATTAGGACTACAAACAGCAGCCTTCTGGCTGGTTTTATGCTGAGTTGCTTTGCTTTTTGTTTGGGAATGTTGCTTATGTTGATGCTTTAGGATATAGCAGTGGAAGAATTAAAATACTTAATCCCTTTGAATCACTGGTTGCATTTGGAGAAACCAATTCAGTGGCTTTTCAACTCGATCTAACTTTTAGTTTCTTTCAGGCCACGAGATTCAAGCCCTTTGCCACCTTTGTTAGGTCTGTTAGTTTCTTGGGGTGCTTATAAGTCTTAGTCAAATCACATCTATACCCTTGTTTCTCCTTTCCTCTCTCCATCCTGTCCCATGGGTGCAATGTATTTCATCAAGTCTCTATCTATCAGTCTTTGCTCTTTAGTCATTGTTACCTACTGTTTTCCCTCTTGCTTTTACACACCTGGTCATTTTCTCACCAAAATCAAGGCACTTCTCTGTAAATTAAAGAGCCATGGGACATTGTGTTCTTGTAATTAGGGCAACGCTTCAAGGGCCAGTGTCACAGAATGATCTCTGAAGTTCCTAAAGCTCAAACCCCCTACTCAAAGCAATGGAGTCCTTTTTCCAGCTGGAATTAATCCTCCAGATCAGTCTGTTGTCTGTGTGTGACAGGTACCAGGTTTGCCCACCCATGAGCCACTAAATTTACCATTTATCTTCAACAGGTCCAGTACTGTAAAACCTTATTTGGCATAGTAGCATTATTATACCAAATTTTGCTGACTGTTATCAATCCTACTTATCCTTAAAAATCACCTTGGCCAAATTGTTATGCTTAACAGTATTTGTTAGCTTAGCAGAATTTTTTATGTTCCTGTTATGTCTTTCTGTTTTTTATTATTATGTTTTCTGTTTTTTCTGTTTTTGTTTACTTGTTTTAGCAAGGAACCTCAAAAAGCTAATTGTTTTATAAGAAAAGCTATGCATTTAAAAATAGCTATTGTTTCAGTATTGCTACAAATTACATTATCACACCAAAATTTGCAGTCCACACAGCAGTAAAGTGCATGCTTGAGAAGAGCCAGGGTGAACCATTAGAGTGTTATTTTTTTCATAAAATAGTTTTTCCTGAGAGTGTAAAAACCTCTGAGTTTTTGGTTTTAAACAATTTACTGGAAGAAATGCAACCGACATATCATCTACTTTTGTATATATTAGCACCAGCTGCCTTTGTAATTTGAACTGCCTGGATTAATCAAGCAGCTACCTGATTAAAAATTGGACTACAAATGAGCGAGTAAATACTTAGCTGTTCTGAACAAGTCAGAGTTTGGGGGGTTTGTGTCAGCACTCTTGCTGGTTTTTTGGCAGCTATATTAACGAGCAGCTTTTCTTTCATTGTTCAAATAAAAGCAAAACAGCCTTTGAATTTTGTACTCAGAAATTCCACTCATCTGCCTAATGTTCTTTTTTTAATTAGAAGGATACACATATGACTTAATTAATCAAGCCTGTCTTAGGGAATTATGCATTTATTAATGGTTTCTGCACTCAAACACATTATTAAGGGATTTGTGCTAAGTACCTGACATAAAACAGCCTAATTTTGCTTGCTTTGCCTAATGTATTGAGAAACGGCTTGTTGATCAGATTTCAAAACATTCATGCTAACAACTAATGTCCTATTTAGGATGTTTAAAAATGCAGCAGTTTGGCAACTGAGCACTCTGCTGGGTTGTATTTAAAATGAAGTCAGTGCCAGACAAGAAATTAAAAGGATGGAACTTCTTTGACCATAGTGAAGATAGAAGAAATTAAAATAAGAATGATTGCTCTGCTTTAGGCTCTTTTTATTCTTTTTTTTTTCCTTTTTTTTAAGTAGAAATTAAGTGGAATAAACATATTTTATCTATTCATCAAGAAATGGAATCTGTGATTGCTTGTTTTTGTTTTTCAGCCTGCACCTTTGAGTTCAAGAAACACTTCTTCAGTCCTGCTTCACGACATGCCACATTAGCTGGAGTACGAGAACACTTCTCCTGCAAGTGCTTAATTTCAGTAATATTCCTGTGTCTGATCATATGGAGGGACTGACTATCCTAATTTTTGTGTATATGTACTATTGCAGTGCCTGATCTACAGAGAAATAACAGATGCTTGTCCTTCACAAAAGACAAGCCATTTGGAAGCCATTAAGATTTGTTTATGAGAGTGATGCAGATGAATACACTCTTTCACACTAACCGATATGAAGGTAAACAGAAAACCTTTTCAGAGAGAAGAACAACTTATTCTGATGTGGTTAGAAATAAGATATCACTGTATAAGGAAAATTTTGATCTTTAAAGACCCTCAGCAAGGTAAGCTGACTTCTATCCATTTGAGTCTGGGTCTGAGTATGTTCAGTTTTTTGAGGCACTATATTTTTCTCTCTTTAATGTCCTGTCTGAGACAAAGACATTATGTTATCTCATTTTGATTCTGCTAATCCAGGCCAGATTTGTTTTAACTGGTCCTTCTCCCAGCTGCAGTTTTCTAGACACTGAAACATTTTTTACATTGAAACAACAATTCTTTACTCCTCTGTCTAAAATAATCGGTGAGTGCCCTTCATTGTAACTTTAGGCCTGTTTGTCTCTTTTTTGAGTGATTTGTTACTGAAAAGTTCACTTGGAACTCCTAGGCAGTGACTGCTAACATTTGCCCACTGGTATTTTGGGTGAATAGAAGCTAATCCTGACTCAATCTTCTTTGTTAGTTCAGTTAAGTCTACAGGAATGAGGCACAAAGAGTTTGAAAGGAGTTTAAGTCCCACATGTGTACTTTAGGGCTCATAAAGTGTGCATGGACAGTTTTTCCAAATTTAAATGAAAGCTTGAAAAAGACATAGTTAATTTTGAAGAACCAGAAAAGTGCCTTTGTGGTGTATGGAAAGGAGAACAGGAGAGAGAAAGAAAGAAAAAATTGAATTATTTTCTAAAGGTTAAACCAGGCATTTTGAATTAATGTTGAAGTCTCATTTCCTCCTCTCTGACGGTTTGCCTGTCACTGAAGAGGATTAAAGCTATATGGGATCTGAACTCATGTAAATGTTAATGTGTTGACCTTATCCTGCTTACTTCATTCTTCTGCTTCCCATGGTAGTAAGACAAACACTTACAGACTAACTTTTTCAAAATGGACTCTTCTTCCATGTTATCCAGATTCTCCAAAGGAAAAACCAGCATGAATCGTGGCAAGGTGTAGAGATGTTTGATGAGATGTGCTTGATTTATTTCCAATCTTTGAAAATGCTGTTTATTTGTCATTATCCCTTTTTATTCCTTTTAACTAGTCTATAACATTTTCATTTTTAAATTAGCGAAATTTCTTATACAAAGTTAGTTAGGTGCGGCGTGGGTTTTCGCTCTCCCCGGCTGCACGCGGCTCTTGGGAGCCCGGCTGTGGCGTAGCTTCCACGTGCTGCCGGGGTTTGCTGCCGCGGGTTCCCGGACACGGCTCCGTGTCTCGGTGCGTGGGCTGGCCAACTGCTGTTACCGTGCGCTAGGGACCCGGCAAAGAGGAAGGAATTTGTCCATTTACTCCGTGCTTGGCAGGAACGGTTTATTGGTCATGCGGCGCGGTTCGATGGAAAGACGCGACCGCTCCCGGCACTCGCATGGGAGAAAATGGCGTTTGACTGCCGGCGGGATAGGGCTTTATGGAGGGGCGGGGCGAGAGGATCCACGGCCTGCCGGCCAATAGGGGCGGCTGCCGTGGCGGTGACGCCAGCAACAGCGACCAACCAGAGAACCCCGCAGGGGCGGGCACCGAGCCAGAGTGGGCTGAGCGGGATCGTGTGGCCAGCACGGGGTTTCCCGGGGCCGGACGGCAGGGTGGTTACAGGAGCGGCACAGGGGTAAGGTCCGGCAACAGGCAACATGGGGCCAGAAACCGCGGGCGGGAACAACACGGGGGAAACGCGGGATTACAGAACTTGACTTATTTTAACATAAATTAAAAACCCTAATCTAAACCCAAACTCCGGGATGCAACAGTTAGGAACTTTGTAGAGAATTATGTTGAGAACCTCATACTCAAGGTATGCTAGTCTAGAACAAAGTGCTGCTTTGACAGTTTCCTTGTCAAAGGAATGCAGTTTTCTGACAATACTGGTATTATGCATCTGTAATTTGCATTCTGAGCAATGATTTGTGACTACTTTAACAGTAAAGGCATAGAAATGGTGGACTTCACTTTTTATGTTAAAAATGATAGTTTTAATCTGGAGGCAATTTGAAAGCTGACTGTCAGAGGCTGCAAAATGTTTCATAAACAGTAGATATGTAATTTAAACTTTCATATCTACAAAAATTATGCTAAGATTAACTAAAATAAGGGACCATAATCCCTTTAGTTTCAATCATCAGAAATTATTTTGAGGATGTCTACTTAGAAGACTAGAAAAATTGTGAGCTATGATACGCAGTGGTTGTTTATAAATTAAAGCTGCTTTTTCTATTATGAAAATGCATTATACTACTGGAAGTTTCAGGAACAAATAGGGGGTGACTACAAGACTGACATGGGAAAGCTCCAATGGCAGACAGCCTGGAGCAGACCATTGTGAGGGGAAAATGGGGGTACACAGAACCGGCTAACTAACATTATTAAAACCCCTAACTGAACCAACCCGGGATGCAACATATCCCTGGTTTTTAAGACATAAAAAATATAGAGGTGGTCGCCTCTTGTCTCAGTGTATTCTTCTGCTGCTGTGACGGCTGCCCTCATAGATGGAGAGAGCTTGCTGCGATGATGCTGGGGCTGGTTCTTCCCTGGGTGTTTGGGGATAGGGGAACTGGGAAAACAACTTTATTACAAACAAATGGACTGGGAACATAAATGGGCTGAGGCAGCTGGAAGGATTTTTTCTCAGGCTTTGGGGAAAAATTTTTTTCGTCCTTGCAGCGCTTGCGGTTGGATGTGACCCCCTGGTTAGTGGGATCATCTGTTGCACTCACCAGCACCCTGTTGTTTTGACTCACCACCTGCACTATAAATCATGGCTTCCCTTGAGGTGCCGTGACCTGCCTCATTTTTATCCTCATGAGAGGCAGATTTGCGCTCTCCTTTTAGTTTTTTTGGAAAGTGGAGTCCCCCTCGCCCTCCCCCCCCTCCCCCGCTGCTTCTGGTGGTGCCCTCCTCAAAAATGGACATTGGATTAGAAAATGTCCCTTCCGATCACAGTGGAAGCACCAGCGCTTTGATGGAGACTGCCTTGGAACAGCATTTTTTGAAGGCACAGCAGCCAAGGCGACCACATTGTCTCTGGGCTTTTCTGGGATCTCTTTTCTCTTGAGCTGTGTTTTTACATTTATGGATGCTATTTCTGGGACAAACTTGTCCTGGATCTCTGATCCCTCCACATGCCTCTCCACTGTCGCCCTGACCCAATCTGTGAAATCTGCAAAAGGCTCAGAAACCTGTTCCTGCTCCCCCCTCCCCCCCTTTCCTTCCCCCCCCCGGATCTCTGGGGACCATGGGAATGTGGAGGCGGGGGTTCCCGCTCCCCCCTCCCCCCTCTTTCCCCCACCCCGGATCTCCGGGGACCATGGGAATGCGGGGGCGGGGGTTCCCGCGCCCCTCTCTTCCCCCACCACCCTGATCTCAGGGGACCATGGGAACATGGAGACAGGGTGCAGGGGACAGGATGGGGGCTGTCCCCTTCCTGAGGCAGCAGGGCGGAGACAACAGAGCCCTCGCCAGTGGGAGAGGGTGGGGCCGATGACACGGCTGGGAGAACATGTAAAGGACTGGAGGGAACGCCCACAAGAGGAGGAACACGGGGAGGGGGAGCATCCCAATCCCTGGAGGGAGTGGTGCCCACACCCACAGGGAAGCAGGAGTGGTTTGGGTCAAAGGCGGGGACAAAGGGAACAAAGGGGAGAAAGGGATTATGGGAAGAAGAAGAGCCCTCAGGCGCCTGGCCTCCATTTTGTGAAGACAAAGGTGCCTGCCATGTGGTCAGCGGGGCTTCCTCAAGGGAACAAAGAAACGGGTTCAGGGGGACAAAACTGCACGGGGTAGTGCCAAAACTGGGATTTTCAATTGGGAAAAAGAGATTGGAATGAGGATTTGGGGTCAGGTCCCTAGCGACGTGGTCAGTGCCACTAAGGCGGGGATGCTAGGGGGGCTCAGGGGAGCCAGGAACACGGTCCCCGTTTTGGGGGGCTGTCCTGTGCCTCTGAGTGGCAGAGTACTCCCCCCTGCCCACCCGGTTTAGGGAAAGAAGGGGAAGGAAAGGAGGGTAGGAACATGGGTTCGGGGTTAACTGGGGTTTTGTTTGGCGGCTCCCCCCCCCCCCCCCCCCCCGCATCCCATGCACTTTCTGTTCTAACAACTTCCTGGATTAGCAAATACTGCCTAATAAAGCTATCTTTGATGGAGCAATCCCTGCATTCGATTCCCTTCATTAATTTCGCACCCACACTCTTCTAAAATTCCTTTTTCCTAACATCTTCTGCAGAGACACTGGGGAAAGCATGGAACAACCACTGAACATTTTTAACAGAACTTCTGGGGACACCACCGTCCTTCACCTTCAGGATTTCCTTAACTTGGATATAAAATTCCCTCTGGTGGGAGGTTAGCACAGCCCCCATGCTACCTGCCCACGTGATCCCACCCTCAGCTGCAGGAAAAGTGGAAAAAAAAAAGAAAAAAAAGCGAAGTCCATCAGCGGCTGCCCCTCGCGCCGTGCACAGCGCGTCCCCTACCCTTGGGATCATGGCTAACCCACCCCAGTGAAGGCAGTTTTCAACCAGGTCCGTCCCTGCCACTGAATACTCACCAAACCGGCGTCCTCAGAAACAAAAACTGCAGCCGAGGTCCTCACTCTTGGAAGCGGCTTCCCTTCGTTGCTCTCAACCATGGGAAGTTATGCTTCCCTCCCTTGCAGGGACAGCAGGACAGAATTCTGCGTGCTCTCCTTCGAGGGTGTTGGGCTTTTCACTGACTTACTTTTGTGGAGCCATGCTCCAGTTTTCAGTCTGGCATTAGGCGCTCTCCCACGTGGAGACGGCGTCTTGGCTCACAGCTCGGTGGCGGTGCGGCTCCCCACACAGCTGTGGAGCACCTGACGGTGAACTCCACCTGCGTTGGCTACGTTGCTGGTCGCCCCACAGCAGGCGCCAATTGTGGCTTTTGTTCTTTTCGCCCCGGCCTCAGGCAGCTGGGATGCCCGGCTAGGCTCTGCCTTTCCATGAGCCTGGAGCTGCTGTGTGCCTGGGCGCTCTAGTGCTGAGCACACCGGCGCGGGTAATGCAGCTTTCGCAGCCGTACACTGAGAGGAAGCAAAGGGACGAGAGAAGGCATACCTTGCCTGCGTGGCTGGAGAATGTTTATTTCCTGTCTGGCCGCTGCAATGGCTGGAGCAGCTGCCTCCAGGGGCGTGTGGGGACAAAGGGTGATTGAACAAAGGAAGCATTGGGTTAAATAGGGGGCGGGCAGACAGGGGCAGAAGCCCCTTTTGCCCAATGGGGACAGACAGCAGGGGAGTAACGTGGATCACGGCAACCTACGGGAACATAACAGAGGTGGGTACAGTGGGGATGGGGAGACTGACACAGAACTTTCAGGAAGAATTCGGGAGTCGCTACAAGATGGACATGGGAAAGCTCCTATGGTAGACAACTTGGAGCACACCATTGTGAGGGGAAAATGGGGTACAGAGAACTGACTAGCTAACATTTATTAAAACCCCTAACTGAACCAACTCCGCATACAACAGTAATAATACATGCAAATAATTACTGTGGCTTGTCGTGGTTTGACATGGAAGTGAATTTTTTCCAGGAAGTCGGGTCAAACCAATCAGTGGTCTGGTTTGGATATTGGCACCTGGAGTGACCACTGAAAGTATGGACACGCCTCTGAGAACACAGGGGGTTAAAAGCAAGAACTCCCAAGAGAACTCTCTCTTTTGGTTCCGGTCATCAGAGAATGCAGACTCTCCCCTGCCCAGCTACGGGCTGGGTGGGGGAGGGGAAGCCACACGGCCTTGTCCAGGTAGGCCGAGGGGGCTGAGGGTCTGGAACTGAGCCAGCTCCTGGACGGAAGGGTGGAGAGGAGCGGAGATGCCTTTGTTCCCCCCCTCCCCCAGAGGGAAAGAGACAGAGAGCCTGGCGGCACCTGGAAATTTGCCGGCAGAGGAGAAAGAGAAGGGGGGGGATGGTGCCCAGCGTGGGAGGCGGCGGAACACCGGACCGAGATATCAGCCGTCCAAGGAGTCTGAACGTTTAACCCTTTCCAGGAAATGAGGGCTTTGTAAAATATTACTCCTCCTTGATTTGTAGTGGAAGAGAGATGGTCCGGGACCTGAGATGTTAGAAGAAGAAATATTTAGGTGGGAGGAGATGATGAAGTAGCTTTTGGCTGGACTTTTCTTGTTAGCCATGGACTGAACTAAAATCTCCTGCAATAGAGACTGCATTTTAGGGGGATGCAGTGGTGACCCAGGGAGACCTGTTTCAGCTTCGAACAGCACAAGAATGGCGAGAAACGAAGAAAGCTGAAGAGGGAATGGTGATACCCTCTGTCTTTGGGAAGAAGATGAGTCCTGTTTTTGGACCCCTCGGCCCCAGGGGAAAATGGGGGGGACTGTAGTCCCAGGATGAGAAACTGAACTGTTGTATTTTTGGGTCCGTGGCAAAGCATCCTTAAAGGAGCCCTATGAGCAGTCTGTCCATGCACGGTGGTGAGAGCACTGTGCCATGGAATGGAGAGTGTCACACTGGCAGATTTTTTTTTCCGGGCGGTTGCCATGTGTGACAGGGAAACACAGGGGGGCAGCTGTGTTTCCTGGGGGGTCTGTGGTGCAAGAGAGACTTCTCTCTCCCTTGATAGTTTAAGTATAGATTACCTGAAGGGTGGTAATTTGATCAAGAATCCCGGGTGATGTTTCATGGCTGGGTGTTTTTGGAATTGGGAGGAGGAGGGGTGGTTTAAAAGGTCTTCATCTTGGATTTAGTTTATGTGTTTTCTGTATTAGTAGTAGTTTAATAAAGTTTTTTTCCTTTGTTATTAAGCTTGGGCCTGCTCTGCTCTGTTCCTGATAACATCTCACAGCATTTATTTAGAAAAGGTTCATTTTCATGGGGATGCTGGCATTGCACCAGTGTCCAACCATGACATGGCTGGATCTTGATCTTGATATCAACCTAATATTAAGTTCTTTCTTTTTCAAATCCTCCTAAATGTTTAATCTTAATACTTGCAGTGACATAGACATGTATTTTTTAAAAACTCTAATTATGAGTAGTAGTAAATATATACTCACTCTCAGTACTGTAGAGATTCTATTTTTTCTCAAATGCAAATTATTGTCTAAGATCATGAGAGATACAACATTTCTTCAACTGAAATATCATTATATTGTCCATTAACAGACAATCCCTAAAGTCTTTAACAAAAGCTTTTTCTGTATGAGGAATAATAGACAGGTTCTGTATGATAATGAAAAGTGAACCCTATTTAATAAGGTTCCCTTTTACTCAACTGAATTGGTGTTTAGCACACCAAAAAAAAAAAAAAAAACCACAAAAAAAAAAAAAAAAAAAACAACAAAAAAAAAAAAAAAAAAAACAAAAAAAAACCAAAACAAACCCAAAAAAAAAACCCAAAAAAAACCCAAACTACATTCCTACATCTCTACTACAAAGGACACTCTTTCAATATTGTACCAGCTACAGGCAAAAAATAAAAGATGCTACAATTATATTTTCTTACTGGGGGTGACCTCTAGTGTGAAACAATGGCATTTAGCATTCTTTTGGGTTTGAAATGACAGCTTTTTGCCAATTACACTGTATTTCACAAGTTTTCAGGTCAGTGTATAGTATCAAGGTACTTCGTCATTAAAAACATAACCTCTGGCCCCTACCATGGAGTAATTCTGTCTTCTCGGTCTAGTGTTTCCTTGAAAACTGTTTGTTTGCTGATATTATTTTTAAAAAGTCCAATAACTTTTTTTGCCCAAACACTGTAATTCAGATTCTATCCTATTATTTATGGCACCAGTGAAGCTGTTAGTTACACCTATAATTAGCTCTTCATGCATTTATTTCCTCTCTACCATTCAACTGCATTAATACATCTATGCAAGATAGAACCCATGAAAAGAAGTTTTTTAAAATAACTCATAGAGAAATGGTATTAATGAAAGTCAAATTTACCAAATGAAAATGTGAAAACCCAGAGTACTTCTTTCTAGAACACTTAATTATGCAGGAATATTGTGGCATTTTCCATTCCAATTTGTCTATAGATATCTTCCATCTCTTAGAGCTGTATACTCTCTGTGTACTCATCTTTGTAGAAAGCATTTATTTACAGGCTTTTATTTGTTTGTTTAAGTTACAGGCTGTATCTATTCACAGTAAAGCTGACTTTATAAGTAATTGCATTATCCTTTGGACTGTGTTCAATAGAGGCATGAGTTTATGTGCGTTACAGTATGACCTGCCTTACTCTTACTCATCCCATTTGTTGTAAAATCATTGCTGAATATCAATTTTCTTCTTTGCTGAGAGACACGTGGAATTACTGTAATTCCAAATGGTGCCATCAATATCCATGGGAGATGTAAATTACTGAGATTATCAGTACATTAGCATGGTGGATGTTAGTATAAAGACTACTAATAATAGCCACATAAAAAATAATTTACTACACATTTTTATTATCTAATTGTAAATTTAACCCATGTGGGCTTGTAAGAAAAGGAATATTATTGAATGAAAAAAAAAAAAAAGAGATATTATTTTGAAGTAAATGTAGGTCAATGTTAAATGAAGTATTTTAAACTTCTGAAATTGATTTAGAAAACTGTTTATTCTCCTTGAAATCCTAGTATTTGGTTATTTTGTAGCCATGATGTTCTTGGGATTTGTCCAGTTCAATCTTGCAAGCTAAACAGATCCTAGGCAAAGTATAAGCTAAGGAGTCTCTTGAGACTAAGTGTGTGGACATGTAACACACTAATCTTTTATACTGGCATACATGACAAAACAAATTATACTCTGTAAGAGGTGGACTGGCATTTGGTCAAGTTGGTGTGACAGCCAGTAGAGACTATTGCTTTAAATTACTGTAGAAGTTTGCAATGGAATGCAACTGTTGCAAGTTGTGTGCTCATTACCTTAAAAGGATAAAGAAAAAATAATCAGATTACTCATGTTTCCTTTTTGAAGGGTGTTTTGAGATCTGATGGCATGTCAAAAAATGTCCAATGTTTCAATGCTCTTACAATACCTCCGTATTTCAAAAGTTTTCAAAACAAAAGCAGGTAGTTTGAGCTACTGTACAATTTCCCTGAAAGTTGATTTTGACATATCTATTTTAATTATTTCCATCCAGACTGATTCTATATCTCCTAATTTCTGAGGTCACTCAAGCATTTGAGCAAATATTACTTCATATTAATGATGAAGGACTAAATAATTGGAACATTATCACAAGGTGGATTACACAGTTTCTAAAAGGAGTTAAGTCTATGACCCTGCAATGTTCCATTCTGCTCCTAGTCCACTGATTTATTAAATAGGGCTGATTTTTCTGTGAAGTATATCTTAAAATATCCTATAATTAAGATAATGGTATGTATTTTATAAAGAAATTTTAAGACACTTAATTTTACTTAGAGCATATTTACAACATTAAGAAACACACAAGTTTTTATTCTTACAGTCTTACAGCAAAAGCAATGTAAGTCATTACACACTGGATAAAGAAAGCACTCTGGCCTGTCAGATTCCATGTTGCATTTAAACCTCTTAAACTGCTTCATTCACATTTCTAGAGATGTTTTATTAATTACAAAACCCACTCAGATTTGCAAGATATTGTGGGGATGGTCTTAACAAATCCTCTGCTAGGTCTCAGGGATCCACTGAGGCTTTTGAAAACAAGAGTTGCCACTGGCAATTTAGGTCAGATATAATGCGCTTAAATAAACATCTCATTTCAGATGTCTCATTTTCCATGATATTCTGGAGTTCAACCTCTCTTATTTAAGCTCTTCTTAACAGTCTACTAGATTAATTTGCAACTGTTGCTTAAGAGTAAATTTTATGCCTATTATTTCAAGAATGTGCAAGTTAGTGAAACATGCCTGATTTCTAGAAAATTATACTGCTGTGTATGGCACTGCAAGTAGATTGAGTTTTAATAATGGATAGGATATTATTACTGTATTAGTAAACACAATGCTTTCTAGCACAGTTGTTATCGTTGTACAAGTCTGTATTGTGTTTTTCATTCTGACAGCCACACCTTCTACAGCACATCACTGTGCACTTTTTCACCTGGCTTTTCTTCTTGCCATTTTGTATTGCTGCTTTCCCAGAGTCTATGTAAGTGCTGACACAATTACCTTGACATCTTGAGAAATAATTATATTGTTTTATTTTTCATGGCTCATATTGGCCATAATAAATAAGTCAGCTCACATAACTTTTGTATTACCTTTTTGTGCTTATTTAACTGGTCTTAATCTGCAGAGTTTTACTGCTTGTTTTGGCATCTTGTGATACCCTATTTTCCCATAACCACTCAACCTATGTAGCCTTAGTAATTCTTATTTAAATTTCAATGTACAAGGTTCAGGACACAATTTTTAATATGCCACCAACAAATTAGTAGATTTGTTTGTATGTATAGCTCTTGTATAGCCTGGTCTGCTTTTGATCTTTGATTAAGTCTATGCTACTTTGCTGACTAATCAACTAGTTATATATAGCTGGTTTTCTATTTAAAATAAAATGAAGTGATGAAGACAGTTGACATTAACTATAATTGTGCAAGTCTTTACGTGTATATAGGCATACGAGGTTAAACTAATACAAAAACGCCATTGCCTGTGGCGTTCACTCTTTCCCCCGGGTCCGGGGCAGCTCCAGCGCCCTCCGGCACCGCCCCCACCCGGACTTCCGGGTCTGCCACTTCTTTCCCGCGTGCCACTGCAGCTGGCATGCCAGTTGGGGTCTGCCGGGTTCGGTCACCTGCGCACTGGTCCGAGGCAAAAAGGCAAGGAACGTCCAAATCACCCACAAGGAAGGCAGGAAGGCTTTATTGTCACAGAGAGCTGTGGTGGGGGGATAGTGACCCACGCTTCCCACTCCATGTGGGGGAAACAGTGCTGGAACCCGGGAGGGAGCGGGATGATATAGGGGATGCGATAGGGAGGGAGGTGTCCCCCCCCAGTCTGTGCGGGTGACGCGATGATGACGTGAGACAGCGACCAATCAGGGAACCGCAGGGGCGGGCACCGAGCCTCCGGCTGAGTGGGATTGTGAGGGTGGGGCGGCAGACACGGGGGTTCCCGGGCCGGACGGGGGAGTGGTCACAGGAGCGGCGGGGCGGGGGGGATCCAATGGCAGGCAGCAGGGGGCCAGAAACCGCAGGGCGGGGAACGACACCGGGGTACACAAGACTTGGCTAGCTAACACAAACAAGAGCCCCTAAAACCCAATCCCAGGATGCAACAATTGCCCATAAGAAGTGTCAAGAGTCCTGCAGAAGTAGCTTTGGGCTAGCATGTTAGGGCAGTTTGCACAGAAAGAACAGCCTTGGTTTTCAGATGGTATTTAAACAAAAACCCAAGAAAGTATGTTGAAAGTGAGGCTTTTCATCTGACTATATTGGTCTATGCTGGAATGAGCCATTAATGTTTGTTTACTGAAATCCACTTCTACATTTGTTAGTGATTTTTTCTTAAAAAGTGAACCTATACTTATTTAAAGGTTACTTATATGCTATTCTGAGCCTCTTTTCTGCTTGATTCACCCGAAAATGCTCCTGCAGCTCAAGAACAGTCTTTGATTCTGATTGGTCAATGTCTTGCCCCAGTAATTTCAGTAATTCAGCATTTTCCTGAATTTGCACATAGGAGAATAGTCCTAGTAGTTCGTATAAATCAGGGTTAGATTTCAAGACAGTCAATATTTTAGCTAATGGGCTGAAGTTTTTCTGAAAATAGAGTAAGTGTGAAGATAGCAAGTATAAAGTCAAGAAATGGGTATGAACTGAGGAAAAAATGGATGGTATTTTTTCGTCTGCAAGTTATTTTGTGAATCCAGGCTTTTTTTTTTTGCCAGCACAGAAGCCATTCCCCCATGCTCACACATTCACATCTTCTCATTCACATACTTTCCCATAATCAGTTCTATTCGTATTGATTTTGATACAGTGATACATATTTCACCTTGGAATTCAATGCTGCTAGTAATTAAAATTTCAGTGATTTAATATCCTTAATATTCTTACAAATGGGGAATATAATGCATATGGAACATAAATAATTAGCATAAAGTGACACTGGAATGTCATAGGATTATTCTTCTGCTTGCAAAGTCTTTCTGAAGTTGAAGATGAAGATGTAATAGGAGGCATTAATATGATTTTCTGCATAACATAGGTATGTACTCTCCAAGTCAATGCAGTCCCCACAGAAGTAATATACTATTTTAATTCTACATGTCTTTATCAGTTTTATATCATCAACTAGCAAATGACTTCCAGCTATGTGGACAACAATGTATTTCCTTATTCCTCTATCATGTTTTTTATATAGGATCTTTTATTTCCTACATAGGAATTATGCTGAGTTAGGCTGAATTATGCCTGAACCTTATCTCATGTCTAAATATTCTTTTCTATGTGAAATATTATGAAGAGGAGGTATCTTTGTTTCATTTAAACAGTAATTTTTTCATTCTTTCTGATAAAAAAAAATTATATATATCCAAACTGTAATGATTTAATGGTTGGGGGATGTGTTTGGTTTTTTTGTGATTTGTTTTTGTTTTGCCTTTTTTTTTTGTTTCATTTTGTAGTATAACCAGGTTGCTTGCTTTGCTAACAGTAGCAACAGCTGGAGAGTGGAAGTTTACTTTAGAATACTGTTTTTTTACCCACTTACAAGCTGTTTATGTGACAGTTATAACCTAAGAGGTATCTAACTGACTTTTTTTTAAACACTCATGTTTTCTCACTGGAATAACCAACATATTTAGAAGCTGATAGTGATCTTTTGGTAATAAATTTTTTCTCTACAATTATGTGTCATTGTAAAGAGCTGTTAACTCATTTATAAGCAATTAATTATTAATTCATTTCCCTAATGTACCAACATTACTTGCTGTATTTCTGTCTTGCTTACAAACAAAATTCCATGTCACATTAGTGTTTGAAAGACTTATCCTTCACTTTTATAGTGCAGCAACTTCCAATAACTCTTCCTAGCCTGGAAATCCATAGAGGGGGCTACAAACACAAATACCATGTACAATTTCAAAGCTGTAGCTTCAGACTCATATTTTGGCCATTGCTGGTGAAGATACACCTAAGGAAAGAAGTTTGCACAGAGGTGATGCAATAATCTGTTGTTCAAAGGATGGGCTGCCTGGAGACTGCTTGGTTTACTGTGTAGAGCACAAAATACCATCTCCATTGGTACCTGGCTTGAAAGGCCATGATTTCGCTTCAAGGTTTTGTATGATTCTGTCCACCCATTGACTTCGTACTTTTACCTGCTTTTTCTGTTCTCTCTTTGTTTGACCCAAGGAAAAGACTTGCAAGCTTGTCTCAATATTCTCCTCTCTCTCTGCTCTCATAACTTCTTCCATATGGCCCTGTTTGTCTTCATCCCACTTCCTGAAGCAGTCTGACAACCCTTCACACTCTTTCTGAATGACTCGTGAAGACACACAACTTGAGAAAAGAAAATTATAAATGTTGGCCTGCTCATCCAGTGAGTAGAAGCATGTCTATATAAATAAGAGAATTATGAGTCACGGGGCTAACAAAATGCGGTTTTAGCTTTTACCCTTTCTTTTCAGTGATTTCATCAATTCACTTTCCTCCCTCCCACTTCCTTATGTATGTACTGTCTAATTAGTCTAACATTTTTGAAGCAGGGTCATTTGTTTTATATGTTCATGGAATGCTCTACACATCACATTTATACACTTGTGAAGTTTTTTTTCCATGTCATGTGATGACAATACATATTTTAAAGGCAAGTATGTTTACTTGAAATCCTTCTGTATTATCAGAAATTCTTTTGTTTTCAGTGATGTGAATTAGATGATAAAAGGGAATGATTAGTTAACTTAGTCTTCTCAGAAGAAGAAAGTTTTGATATATCTACATTCCAATGTCAAAAATGTGTGTTACATAAAAGCTCTGTATTTTCCACTCCTCTTAATTCACATTGACATGTGGTTTTGCATTTGAATATATTACTTAACTTGTGAGACTGAAAAAAAAAATCATACTAATAGTTCTGAAATGTGTTGGATGGCTTCAGCTGTTACTGACTGAAATGTGTGGAAAGTCACCCACTGATTTCTGTGGGTGTTCAGTCAAGTTCTGTGTGTTCTTCTATCTTCATGCTTCAGCTTTTAGCAGTTTGGCAAAATTTCAGAATTATAAACCTTTTCTCAAGTCTAATGTGGTTTTTACAGACTTGAATTTTGAGTATCCCTGCTTGGCTGGGATGAGAAACTTTAATCTTATGTTTGCAAGGGAATAACTAAATAGACAGAAGTTGCTGTCTCTTGTCTTCAGCTTTATTGTAGTGAACATAATTTTGGATACCTCCATGCTTCCTGTGCAGCTGAATCTTCAGTAACAACTCATGAGTTTGTCTTAAATGTCGGAGAGCACACCAGTGAAAGTTTTATGTGGATGTCAGATCAGTAGTTTGGGCTGAAAATCCAACTTTGAGCTGCCATCAGGCTAGCTAGAGTAATAGTTTGAGCTGCTGAAAGAAACCTCTTCAATTGGCTTTATCAGTTTAAATACTAATGAATCCAGTGTTCAGTAGGAATCTGTATACAAGGCCTGCCACTGCTGCTGAACTAAGTGGCAGAGTACCCACATATAGATAGAAGCCCTAGATGTGCTAATCTGTGTTCAGTAGAAGAAAAGTATCAATGTTGATAAATGTATATAAGAGGGGAGGAGCAATTTAAATCTAGGATAAAAGTAGGAAGAACAGCAGAAAATAATGCCTGAGTAATTAAAATAAGAGTGAAAGGGTACAAAAGCAGTAAAGAAGTGGTATAAGACAATATCAGCTAAGTCTTTATTATTTTCAAGTATTTTAAAATCTCTTGAGTGTCAAGATATAGCGTAAAGTGGCAAATACAAAAAAAAAAGGCCACCAAATCCTAGCAAAAGGCTTAGATCATGGCAGACACTTTGGGTATTTGGGTCTTGGAAACAAATATCACCTTGTTTCCTTTCCCAAATGCTAACAGAAAGCTTTCTCAGAGTGCAGTAGTTTTTCTCAGTAGTTTTATTTTCAATAGCCTGTTGTCAGTGACTGACAAGGTCTCCACCTCCAGATTTCTTCTGTTACCATGCTTAAAAATGTGTAACTTGCATCCTAGCACTTGTAATGAAAATTCAACAGAACTCAGGAAAGCTGAATATCCACCAGTGGGTTTTCTGTAGAATATAGTAGCTATCACTGCATTTGGCAGCTAAATAAATACAAATATTTATATACTTACCATACATTTAAAATATTTTTATTTTTACCATAGTGGACAGATCCTATTGCACTTGCATGAAGGAATATTATTATTCCAAAGGGGTCTGTTACACAAGTATGTGGCTTTGTCAACAAGTGCGATACCATGGGCATTAAAGATATCTCTTACTCAAAAATTTGGAGTAAAAACACAAATTACCTTTTTTGCATGTCTGCATCTTCTTTTCATCCACTAATTTGGTAGCTGTTATTACCTCCCACTTCACATATGGGTAAAGATGGGAGTGAGAGTGCGTCAAAGTAGGCACCAAATGACTTTCCCAATTCACATGCTTGGTAGAACCGAATATTCAAGATTCCTTTCTCTTCTTTTGGTAGCAAAAAACAAAGCATGTATTTGAGGTATAATTCTATCATTAATTTAATATTTAAAAAATCCCAAGTATAGGTCTAAAACAGATAATGATCCTTTGCCACCTGTACACTTGTACAAAGACCAGATCTGTGTGCCCAGGAGTATCATTATCATATTTACTGCATGTGTCCATAGACATTTTATCATCTCTTCCTGATCTTTTGTGTCTGTGGCTTGTTCAGTGGTCACAGTGTCTTTCTTACAGGACAAAGATCTGATCAAACCTTCAATGAATTCAGAAGAGGTTTTGCCTTTGATTAAAGTGAAAGGAGTGCTTTCCTAAATGAACATAAAAGCTGAACTAATCTCTCCCCTCCCCTCCCTCTCCCAGGTAATTCTGGGAGGTCAGAATTACCTCCTAGGTAATTCTGGTCCTACTCTAGTAGGACAACTTGCACTATTTCATATTTCACAGTTGCAGTCCTGTGAATAAGCCAATGAGTTCAGTCTCTGGGGCATTCAGTCTAATACCTCTCAAGATAACTAAATTCACTTTATGAATGAATTTATAGCTGGAATTTAAATATCTTCAGTCCATCACCAATTGTTTTGTTCAGCAGATTTCAGAAGGGAATCTGTCCTTACTGCAGAACATAAGTGGACATATTAAAAATAACAAAAAACAAAAACCAAGTTGAAACAATTTTTCTTCCCTCCTACTGGTTTCTCTAAAGTCACTAGACAGAGTGTTTGAAAGACATGGTAAGTGTTGGTGAATGCACTGAGACATCATCTAGGTTGTGCTTGAGTACTAAAGTCTAACCTTGGCAAGGAAAAGAAGCAAAACATGACAGCAGGGTTAAAACGCAAGACCAAATAGCACAACTTTTGATGTTTAATGTTTTTATGATTCTCCAGTGTCTGATCAACAAAAATAGCCTTCAGAATTCAAAGGGCAAAACTCAGCATCTTTATGTCAGTTTGGTTGTCTGCTTTCCCCAGGTCTGACACAGTGGATTTTTACCAGACCGATCCTGCAGTGCTCTCAGCACTTATCACACACATGGAGATTAATCTTCATTTTACTCTTGTACTTCTTCTGTACCAGACTGCCATCTGGAAGTTTGAACCAAAGGCTCTGAAAGAACCTTTTTGAGAAACTGAATCTCACAAGAAATGGCACTTCCTGATCTTTTCTAAAGAAAACAATAAGAAGCAGGTCATATCTCTAAACATATACAACCTGTCTTTTCAAATCTTTACCACACTTGCCTTTTCTAGGATTAGTATCTCTTAATATAGCTATGAAAAATAAAAGAAAGGAAAACAGAAAAGAAACATACAAATGATACTGAGTGATTTATGATACCAAAGATGAGATGACTGCAATAGATTAATAGGCGACATGATGGCAGGTGAAATTTTATGTCAATAGAGACAAAATGATGTGCAATTGGAAGAATAATTTCTTACTCTAGTGAATTTTCTTTACATGAAAATTACTGAGGAAAATAAAAATCAAGCATTGTTGTGGATTTTGGGTGCCAGTATTGAGTAGTCAAAAGTAAAGACAGATATTATATATTTAGTTCTTATTTACTTGCATAATATAAAGGAAATTTACATTATAACTGCCCCATATTCTAGGCAGTAGGAGAAATTTTTAGCTGTGGGGGTGAAGGAAAGAGAAGCTGATCAGGTGACTATACATGCATGTACAAAATTACTTTTACTACAATAATATGAGATGCTTTACATCTGAGAAAGAAACAGGTAGTAGACCATTTTGGTGCCTCCCATAGCAAAAGTGAGCTTCTATCAAAAGTGTTTTTTAATATATATAAGGAAATAAAGATATTATTTGTCCAACTCTGGATGAGGTCTGATTAAAGGCACAACTATCTTATATGCAACAAACTGTTAAAAGTAAGTACTTTCTCAGCCAGTTTTTGGCTTGGTAAAGTGAGGAATGGGTCAGGGTTATGAATGCCAAAGCCTATCAGTTGTAGAAGGGAACATTTTCTTCCAGATAACAAAAGCTGTGGCTTCCTTTGGCTATGTTCCTTTATTGACATAATAGAAGGATGGATGTCTAAAAAAGCATAGAAAAGGGTCTATTGAGGGTAAAGAAATTACAAATTGTTTCTTTGAATCAAGTTTCCTTAATATTCTTTCTTTCACATGGTTCTGGTCCAATACCTCCTTGTCTTGTTAAATATAAGTTTTTCAAATATTTTTCAACTATGTGTGACTCCATTGGGTTTTTTCATATGTAATCATCCAAAGGCAGTAGTTCAGTAGTCATGGCTACTAGCAATTTCTCCTGTGGTTCTCCACCAGCCATATTGTGTTTGTCCTGTTTTCATTTAGCCTGGACTCAATACTGGCCACCTGCCCTTCTGTTTCAAATTGTATGTTCTTCCCATTTGATTGCTCATTTATTCAGAGACCAAGAGTTTTCTTTGCAGATTTGAAATACATTTGTCAAGGTTTCTGAGCCCGTGAGACTGAGAAATTCATTGTGTGCTTGAATCAGGAAGAGCATGACCAGGATGAAAGCCTTCCAGTCAGTGTATTTCATTTCAGTGGGGATATTTGTGGCAAAGTAAGTTACTTCACAATGGTTTAAGATGTCTGTTGTAAAACAGTCATGTTTTAAGTGTGATTTAAACATTGATTACTTGGAATCAGTAAGTCCAGTAATTAGAATTCTCTATTAATATTTTTCATTTTTGGAAATTATTTGTGACTTTATTTACCCTTTTTTTGGATAGTTTTCTTGATTAAAAATCATTAAGCCTCAAATATTAGTGTGAGAAATCTACTGCTAAATAAAAAACAATAGATAATAATGATGGATTTTTTGGTATCTAATAACCATTGAAAGAAAACTGATTGTTCACAAGTCAGCAGCAGTTCTGTCAGATATTTATTATTACACTAAGCATGGGTGAGGCATTTGCCAATGAAATGCAGCTAATTCTATACCACGGTGTGGATTTCATCACAGCTTTTGTAATGAGTGTTGATGTACTCCCAGTGCTGCCATTTCGGTTGTACTTTTGATAGCTGGTGATGGAGCAGAATCCTGTTAGTTAACAGAGTGAACAGACATGCCACACAATTTTAGAAGTGAGAAGTCATTTAAAGGTGTTTGCTTTTCAACACCACAAAAGGCAGCTAATCTTCAGAATTTTTCAGGAAACACTTAATACTCATGTTTAAGCACAGACAGCATACTGCAAATTTTTAGGGAATGCGTAAGTGTACTATAGCCTTTAATAGCTTCATATTCTGGGAGCTTTACATTTCTTTCAGCGAGTAAAGCTATTTTAAGCAACATAATAAAAATACTAACCTTAGAAATCTCAGTTCCCAATGAAATCCATGTTAAATTTATTTATGGAGTGCATGGAAACCATATGTTCTGCTTTTTCTCATAAAAATGGCAAGAAAGGAATGCAACTTTTTTTTATTTTATATGTTAAAAATTCATGGCTCAGCTGGCTTTTCATATTGTCTCCCAACAAGCCTTCAAAAATCCATTTTTGTCTCTGCACCTCAAAAACCAATTGGCTGATAGACAGAGACACTTGTGAAAGCTGCAGATAAATTAATAGAAGAGAATGTGCCTGAGGACCATGCCTGGCTGCTCTTGAAATCCTTCTGAAGCCTGAATTATTTGGATTAAGATAGGCCAACACTCAGGCCTCTACGAGTCAATTCTTTGTAACAGTTGCCAATATTTTTATACCTGAGAGAGCAGCTTCATTCTTTATTATTGCTCAGGAATCAATACTCCCATTGCCCTCACAAAATGCTATACAAGCATTATTGGCATTTCACTTGGCAGTGAAGGGTATCAACATCTATCTTACCAACTGCACACTTCACTAACCTTGTTCCACTTCTCCAGCACAGATTTGTATTCAGTCTGCACTGTCCTCTGCTGCTCAATTTAAGTGGGAATCCTTAGTGAAGCCGACACCTTCTGAGATGAGGAAATAGAAAGACATCATTTAGACACAGAGAAGAAACTTGCTTTTTGTGTAAGGTAAGGAGTACATGGAAGCTCTGACCATGACTAAAATATGATTTGAAAAAAAAAACCAAAAAAACCTCAACCCCAAAATCATTACTACTGGAAGACTTTCTAAACCTAGTCAAATCTAGATCCAGACAGCAGTTTCTGACCCAAAAACCTGCTATGGGGTGTAGGATAGTTTTTCAATGATTATGTAATCTTTTTGAAATAACAGCTCTTAATTCACGAATAGTCCTATCTGTTGGAGATAAGTGATATATTTCCAAACAAATGAACAAGAGTATAAACTACAACAAAGGAAAGGCTCTTTGAAACAGCAGCCACATTTTCCACTAATTGTGTACAGCTGCAGCAGTTTGATATGCCAGTTCAGTCTCAAAGATTTGCATTCAACATGTAAATTCAGCTTTAAACATGCAATTTCTAGACATAATCTAAAATGGGAATTGTTCAAAGCATCCTGTCTCTTGCAGAGCTTTGTGTCACTACAGATTACCATAGAAGGCAGTTTGTTCAAATAACACCAGAATAATGTCAGTGAGAGCACTTTTAATAAAATAATAACCCCTTCAGTGTATCTGCTTCAAAAGAACAACAACATGCTCTTATTCTGCTTTTTTTCTCACTCTTTGGTGTTGAATCTATGTATGCTTTCCTCTCTTTTATGATTATGGTTCAGCTTATCCTCAGGCAAGGAACTACTTCAAAAAAATACAACAGATAATTTTTTGTGCAGAAGGATTATTTGGACAGTACAGGTTTGTAGGTGGGTGGATGTGGGATTATGACATATTGAGGTTATATATTCATGTTAACAGTCAGGAATTTTCAGAATGCATTTGATTTGGTAAGAGGCACAGCTATGAATTTCTCACCAGGACAGAAATATTTGACTTCGTTTGTGTTGTTTGCTATAGCTTCCTGATATTGGCAACTACCAAGATAAAATAGCTTTCCAGTTCTTTTTGTTTCCATCTAGTGCCATCTGATTATATATTTATCTTTAAAATATACCAAATGAGTACTTTTGTTCTATAGATTACTTGAATCTAAACTTGCTTATTTACTGAGTTTTCTTTTGATTTTGCTTTAGCCTACACTCAGATACTGGAACAGCTCCCCAGGGACTGGTCACAGCACCAGCTTGACAGAGTTCAAGAATCATTTAGATAATGCTCTCAGGCACATGGTGGTACTCTTGGGGATGGTGCTGTGCAGGACCAGGTATAGGACTTGGTAATCCTTGTAGGTCCCTTCTACCTCATATTCTGTGATTCTGCAATCTTTTGTGGCAAGCTTAACTACAGGAAGCACTACAGTGTTCCAATAATCAATTTCTCATTGTTTATATACAAACACTGAATAAACTGAGGTCTATGCTGCACCACTCTTAAAAAGTGAGCCAGGGATAGGTATTATCTCTGAAAGGAATAATTTAGGAGCATGCAGAAAGGGGATGAATAATAGTCAGTAGGGAAGTCTCTCTTTGATCACAACAGCGTTCATTTAAACAGCTAAAAAGTGCTACCACTGTCCAAGTAAACAGCAGGAGGATAGGAAAGGGAGAGGAACTGTAAACATCTGTCAGTATAACTCAAACACAAAAATAACAAACAATGGACAAGTGAAATATTGGAATAAAATATCTTGTATACATCTGGTAAACAACTGATCTTTCATCAGTTTGAATTGCATTATTATTTAAATTATTATTGTTATTTAAAAACCAATGTTTGATATGAAAATAGTATTTTTCACACTTTAGTCAAATAAATATTAGAGGCAACAGCATGGTAATGGAACTTGATTTTTTTCTATTTTTCTTATTTATTGTATTTATTGTATGTATGAGTATTTATTGTAGCAGTATTTTGCATGTTGTAGAGGTGAATTCTAGCATTACTTTCAAACTGTTCATATAATCAATAGAGCTAATAAATGTGTTTCATTAGTTGGTTGGTTGGTTTGGGTTTTTTTTTGTTTGGGGATTTTTTTTTCGTAGGGTTTTTCTTTTTCTTTTTCTTTTTCTTTTTCTTTTTCTTTTTCTTTTTCTTTTTCTTTTTCTTTTTCTTTTTCTTTTTCTTTTTCTTTTTCTTTTTCTTTTTCTTTTTCTTTTTCTTTTTCTTTTTCTTTTTCTTTTTTTCTTTTTCTTTTTCTTTTTCTTTTTCTTTTTCTTTTTCTTTTTCTCTTTCTTTCTCTTTTTTTTTCTTTTTTTCTTTTTTTCTTTTTTTCTTTTTTTCTTTTTCTTCTTATTTTTCTTTTTTTGTTGTTGTTGTTGTTTGGTTAGTTAGTTTTGGTTTTGGTTTTAGTTTTGGTTTTTTATTTGGTTTGGTTTGGTTTGGTTTCTTTGGTTTTTTTTTTTAGTTTTCAATTTACAGAAACCTGCTATAGCCTTTAATCTCACTCTGCAGTCTTATTTATCTCTCCTTCTGTGTAGCTCAGATACCTGTAATGTTCTTTCAAATAAATTGTGAATGTCAACAGACAAACTATTCATCACCTCAGAGGAAGCCATGGGTGCCCCACACATTGTGGTGTTAGTTTCTAGGACTCGAGGTACTGTTGTACTTTCAACCTACTTGCACAGTGACTGTAAAATGGCAGTCTTGATATAAAACCATAAATAACTCTCACATCTATTTCTCTGCAGCATGAAGAACCATGACATTGCTCATCAGGCCTCATGGCGTGAGACTTTTGATACCAGCATTAGTCTTGCTTTTAGTCAGAATCCTGTTTTACATAGTTATGACAACTTTTGTCTCTGAACTACTTTCTGACAAAGTACGTTGCTTTAATTCTGCAAAATTCAAGCCTGAGATTTGCAAAGCATAAAGCAACAAACACACCAGTAACAGCAGTGTGAAAAGAACACCACCACTACAAATCTAAACCAAAGCAGATGGATGTTTCTGTAGATATTTAAGATCACACATTCATAAATGTGGAAAAGCAATGAGATGTTCCTGTATAGCTTGTTTGAAGTTGTTATGGGTATGGAACAATGATGAAAACTGGGATATTTATTGAGATGTAAGATTTTAAAATTCACAGCTTGGGACTCTAAGTAATATATTTTTGAAATAGACCATTTTCATGCAAAATGTAAAGCTTGACAAGAATACTATGTTTTTGTCATCCTTCATGGGGTCACTGTGAACAAATAGAGGATTTTCTTTTTACATTATACAGGTTCAAATTTGGTACATTTTGTTGTTAATACTCTCATTTCTTGGAAGAGAAAAAAGAATTTCTTAATGCCATAGTCATTTTATTGAATAAACTTCACCAATTGTTTACAGCTGCAGTCTATTCTTCTCTCAAACTGTAGTTCCCATTCTATTTGATTTTAGAAATTTATTGGTGAAAGCAAATAAAATTTTGTCTCTCAAAGAATGTGGTTTTTTTAAAGTATTCAAAAAAGAAAACTGGTCCAAAAACCATAATGTCATGGTTTGACACTGGCCAAATGCCAGCCCCACCACCCACCCCTACTACCAAAAACCAGGCTGTGTAAAACCAACACATAAGATGTAGTTAGAAAATATTTACCAAGTCACTGGAAAAAATTCACCTAAAAACAAAAATAAGAATAAAAATAAGTGATTAAAAATTGTCTTTTGAAACAATGTCTGGGTTTTGAATAAATCATGCATTACTTTGGTATAGTTAGTCACTAATAATATACCTCTGTGTCACCCTGTTCTTTTGAGAGTTTTAAACTTCTTCTAAAAGTTTTCTGTATCTTCTGATGTTTACATATTTCTACTGTAGTTCTCACACATGTTCATGTAAATAATGATTGTTTTACATTCTTCTTTGTAGGTAGAGAGAATTGATACTGCTAGTTTAACCAGTGTAGTTAGAGAAGTAATATTTTTATCCTCCAATTCACTGTCACTCTTATAATTCTATATATAGCAGAGTCAGAAAATAAAACTCTCTCTTTTAGTTCTTGTCTTCCCTCTTTTACATCTAGCGTCTATGTGTGAGTTATTGCATGTCGTAGTAAAACATCTCTGCTTTGGTTTCTTAAAGAAAGAGAAAAACATTTTTCTCTGTAATCAATTTGTCTTTATCTATTGGTTTCTTAGGAAATGACTATTTTATGTTGTATGGAAAGATGGAGTGCAAAGGGGGAAGAAGACCTGACCATCTTTTGAACAATGTTTTTGTTGGCAGAGCATTTTTACTGGAAGTGCTGTGTTCAGAAGGGATTCCTTTTCTATGTAGGTGGTATTTTAAGTTGCATGGGGCTGTTTAAGCTGATCTTGATGGCATGACAGCTGAAGAGGAAGGGGAGAGGAAAGATATGACTTTTAATGTTGTTTGCAGCTAGTTCAGTGCTCATCTTGAAATGTTTTTGTGTTCAAGTCATTCAACAGGCATGATGAGGATGATAATCTAACTTTGCTTTTAGATTCCTTTTAGTTTTATTGCAGAATAATTTAATCAAAATACATTTTTATCGTCATTTTACTGTCTCTGCCTGCTTTCTTACTGCTTTAATTTCCTGAAAGGGAGATGTATGACATCCTGTGGGCATCCATGGTAGCTTTCAATTGTCAGTTCATGTTCTTTGAAATCATTTTCATTTCACAAAAAGACATTCTTGTGAGGAAATACAAGTGATTATCTGACTGAGAGCTGGGGGGAAGAATCCTTTCTCTTAACAATCTTTGATTTTGTGCTGATACAGCTAGAGGGACTCAAACTGAAAAATTATGAGTTTAGTGTATGGTTTCATTAGCAAGGAAAGTTGGTCCTGGGTGAAGGTGGAGATACTGTAGCTGGGGAGGTCTTACTCATTCTGTCTGTCACGTATGACTTATCAAGGTACCTCCAAGAATTTCTCCCCAGCATTTTGTGTCCTGTTTGTTCAGACTCTTGAGGTCTTTCAAGTATTGTCCTAATCTACCAATGTCTCACTTCACTATAACTTGCTGGGCTTTGGGCAGGGATTTATCAGTTCTTAGACATATGTCAGATGTGGCAAATGCCTGTGATGCAGGTATCAAATGCAGAGTACATCAGCAAAGAATACATTGGGTCTCCATGCTTTAGATTTAGCAATGATGGGGGTCTGCCTCATGGTGCTTTCAAGTATGGTATCCACATTTCTTTATGGTCCAATCTCTCTTAGATATTCTATACATTTCAGTCATAAAATATTTTTTTTCCTACCAAATTTTTCATGTGTGTGTTGCTCTTTCTGCCAAATTTGTCCTGAGAATGGTGTTGTCACTTTCATTTTTGGATGAGCTAAGATGCCTCTAAACACACAGGAGTGACAAGGATCATAGATTTACATAGGCTGAAGTTCATAAATCGTAGTAGCCAAAACCTAGTTATACTTGGGTGAGGTTTTTTCCAAAACTGATGGGAAAGCCAATACCCTGTAGCTCTGGTGTTGTGGGACCAGCTTCCTGATCAGTGTTTACTTAGTGTTGTGTCATCAGATTCTTTGCAGTTGGGTGCGGTTTCACACACTTTTCAGTCACTAGGGCAACTCAGGTGCATGGGAAATAAAAACATGCCTAACTCCCATCAGACAAGTCTGGGTATATTAATGAGAGCTGGAATCAGTATATTTCTGGATAGGCTTTACTTCAATAGAAATTAATAGATTTATTTATTAATAAAGTTTCTGTTGGAGAATTTTTAGTTAGACATGCTTAGACAGCAATGCAAATTTATGTGCGGCATTTTTTGCTTTTCTTTCCATTGCTGATTTTAATGGTGCAGAAATGAATAAAAGTTGGTGTACAAAAGATAAATGCCTGGGTGTTTGACACACATCTGTTCAAGAAAGGTTTCTGAGTCATGTCTGCCTAATAGTTTCTTAAACACATGAATAAGACTGTAGAGGAGCTAATCAAACTCTTCCTGTCAGCTGGTAATAACTTTAGGATGGTAATAGGTAGGTAATAACTTTAGGTAACTACTTTAGGTTTTTCAAGATATCTTTTTTTGTTTTCAAAAATTCCTGGAGATGAGTGTGTCAAGAAGACACTATGTCTCAGAACTTCCCACATGAAGGGGATCTGATTCTGGTTTTGGTTTTGTACCACTATATGAACATAAGCAGTTATCACAAATAAACAGTGTTGCTCAAAGCACAGAAACGTAGCTCATGTCTGTAGTCTTAAGAACTTTTCTTTATGTTTTAAAACTAAATTGATTTCATGCTTGGGTGGAATATGTAGGTCCTGTCAGAGATGCTGAATATCTGAAGATCCTTCCTGTGACATTTATTGAAAGATCTGTATTCAGCATTTTTTAGTAAGTCAGATAATTAATGCTAAACACTCTGTAACACTGATTTTGAAAACAAAAAGATAAATACTTGGGGTATACTTTGTTCTTTTACAAGATTAGAAGTGGAAAAGTAGAAAGGGCTTTTCTAGTGATCTGCAGTGCTATCTGACACCAGATTAGTTCTAGCAGTCAGACTGAGAGCACAATTTACATAATATGTGTTTGTGTTTGATTGAAGGCTAGGTTACTGGATTGCTTCCAGCCTGCTGAGATTACATCTCCCCAGTTAATTTCCCCCAAAGAACAGCAGGCACAGTGCTGTTCGTCACATGGGTGAACAACAGACATCAAATACAGTAATAATCACTGACCTTTTTAAAATATTTAACTATTGAAAGTATTAACATATAAGGGACATAGTCAGCTATTGTAAGTATCATTAAATGTTCATGTGAGCTCACAGGGAGCATTGTAATGATTTAGTCATTACTTTTCTTTCAACAATGAGATGTTGCCACAGACCAGGATGAGTCCTCCTGTTCTTCGTGCTTAGTAGTTGAAGCATTGTTCCACTGGTGACAGTGCCATCACAGCAGCATTGCTCATGTCCAGAGATACTCATTACCTTGGTAACACTGGTCTTTTAAGAATTCAGTTATATATTAAAAAAATGGACATAAATTGCAATGAGACTGTAGATATATATGATAATCTTTACATTTCTGGATTTGGGTTTATATTTGTTTGGGATTTTTAAAAAATGAAATTAGGTAAAGTATATCAATTTAAAAACCTATATGTATTAAAAGAGGCTTGAGGAAAACCCATTTTTGAGTACCTAAAAAAAAAATCACTTCTGTCACGTGGAAAATAGTAAGTTTGAATCAAATTCAAAATGGGTTTGATTTTTAAGGAGAAGAGGAGGAAAAAGAATGCACATTGTTTATAAATATATCCTAATCAAGGCCATTTCTAGTGCATAAGGAAACAGACTAAGTCTAAGGCTTAGAGCATTAACAAAGAAGTAATACGGGGCCTGCTGCTTTTAATAGTTTCTGTTTCTGCATGAAGAAATAGATGTTTGTGTAGAAACTGAAAAAAAGGTGGAAAGCTGAAAGATGAAAAAAAGATGGAAACAAGGCTCCAGTTTTTATTGACCATGCTGGTTTGTTAAGTCACTTTTGCAATCGTTAATATTATTTAAGTGGACTGTTCGTCTTGAGTTTTTGGGGGTTTTGCTGGTATATTCAATGCTTCTAAAAATTTTGTCATTCAGATTTGCAGTTCAAATGTGTGTTTGGCTTAGTCAAATAGTAGTGATTTTTGAAAACATATCAATAATAAACAAACTTCTGCTGCTAAAGATGATCAGATGAGATATTACTAGTGATACAGCTCATGGAAAATTCTGAAGTCCTGCAACATTTCCTTCAATATGTTACAAATATTTTTATAATTTTTCATAAATTACAAATATTCTCATAATTTGAAATAGTTCCTTTATTTCTGAACCTCTTTTGTTGTCACAAAAAATGAGTAAGTGTCCTTTGCGTAGTGGTTCATGTAGTGGCTGTGTTATTGATTTTTGCTATTTTTTCCACCCCTTGACACAGATACTACTAGTTTGCATGAGTGGTATAGGTGTTGGTGTAGCTCACTGAGAACCTAAATTGAAGTTTAATGTAGCTGCTGGGTTTTTCTCCATTGTCACCATTTGGTTTGATTCAATAATTCTGAGCTAGGTTGCAATTTCATGCCAGGATATCATAGATTTGAAGATAAGGGGGGCAAAAATTAAGGCTAGAAGGATTAGGTCAATTGCCTTTCACCACTTCTGGGTGTGATTTGTGTAGCTTTAGGATTAGATAAAGAAAATGAGAGACATTGTCTTGAATTGTGACTCATTTTGGCTTTCTTGAAAGTTCTGCCTAGAATGGTTTGTTGCTTCTGGATGAGTTGGAAGGTTTTATTCTATTTTTTTTCCTCTATTCTATATTTTGTTATGCAAGATGTGGTGGGAAGGAAAAACTAAGTTTGTTTGTCCCTATGGAGATCACTCTCATTTTGATTCAGGTACCACTTTTGTTTCCTAATTTTCTTCCCGTTGTTTTGTTTGTATTTTCTTCAGCCCTGTTTTTGCATAACACTGTTTTTTCTTCTGCTGTGGCCACTTGCACATTGAAGGCAGTCCTTGAGTGCTGGTGGTTTAACATCAACTGTGTTTATTTCCCTCTTTCCATGTGGTGGCAGAACAGAGCAACCATTTTTTGGAGGCAAAGGAAGTGTGTGTGGTGGCAAAGGTGTTTTCTTCATTTTGAATTCATGCACTATTATATAACAGAATGTGAAACCTCCCCTTCATTCTCTGTATCTCTCTTGTTTTTCCCCTTCTCAGTTTCCTGTGGTTAATTTCCCCATGATTGTGGCAATTTATTTCCTTGAACCTTTTATTTGCTAGTGCTTTCAGGGAATCATTCTTAGGTCCAAAATCTCAGTGTATCTGATATTTCTCTTTAAGAAGTCGTGGATGTAAAACCGAAATCTACATGATGCAACTGTTGAAGTTTCCAAGGGATTTAAGTTTTTTGATTCAGTGGAAGCAGGTCATCCTACCTGCATTCCCCTGTGTGATCCATGAGCAGAAGTCAATAGGGTCTTGCTCAAGAACTTTGGTCAGTGGTACAAAGAGCTTTTTGAATGAGCTTTTGTGTTTGGTTGTTTCTTTGTGCCTAAGTCTCTGCACTGTCAATGTCATGACCATATTATTGAGATGAGTAATTTCTGTGTTGGGGAAATTAATTTTAATAGAAAATATGCTGTTTCTAAGTGTGCTGAGTGCTTCATGGAAGTTGCAAAAGAGAGGTGATGTCATTAGTGAGGTTATAACCACAATGGATGTGACACATTAAGTGAGGATTATGATGATTATTTAGTACGATGAGTATTTATGATGATTTATTTAGTAGGAACAAGAATATGTGCTTAATTTTCTAAAGCAGAGTCCTTATTTGTAAGGAATGTAACAGTAGGAATTCAGTGAGGAAAAGATGTAGAAACCTGATAAAGATGAGCTCTGAAAAGCAGGTCAGCAACTCTGTGACAGATTTTTAAAATTATGTTTATATAATTTCTACACTATTTTCTGTCCTCTTTTCAAAACTGGGTGCCAAAATAGAAGTATAAGAGAATTTCTGAAAATTTGAGGCATGTAAGTGATTAAAGATTGCCCACTGATACAGGTAATTAGAGAAGCTAGGTTTATTGCATGGGTGATTCAGAGAATTGTGTAGCTGAAAGAGGGGAATTCAGAGTAGAATGCTAATGGCAAAAATTTGGTAAACTTTTTATTCTGACTGAATAGGAAGCATGATCTACCCATCCCTTCCACTCCACCTGGATAAATGATAAAAAGCTTCAGAAGGCATGTGCATGCATGTGTGTGGCCCTAGGTCCAGGGCACTATAAAAAGAAGAAATGTTTAATGAAGTTTCTGCTAGCCTATATTAATTGTTCCCAGAATAACTCCTTGTTTCATGCTCCTGTCATGCACTTTTCCAGGTAAACTGTAGACACAGGTACTGAGTTTATTGTCTTTCCTCTCATTCCAGAGCTTTTCTGTAAAGGAAGTGTACAATTATTGTGGACTCGGGATTACACTGTTATGTGAACAGATGACCATAAGGCATTGCCCAAGTCAGACTGATACAAAATTTATAAGATTTTGCTGAAATGATCTGTGATAAATATATAATGTTAGAGCTACCAAACAGTTAGCCAGAAAAGCCAGTGCTTACTTCAAAATTGGCTCCAAATCTGGCTCTACTTCTCTGTTCCCTTCATAAAGGCCTAATAATTTTGTTTTCTGCTGACACTATTCATCATCATATCTGAGTAGTATAGATCTTTTAGGGTCTGCCAGTCACCCTTATGTGGCATATACTGTCATCACAAAGTGTTAGAAAGTTTTACCTGAAAATAAGGCTATTAGCTGTTGCGTTTAAATTCTGTCAAAGTCTATTTCTAATATTCTAATGGACAGTCTTTCATATAATGTATGATAAATACCATGAAGTACCAGCAAGCTGAGTTTATATCCAGGAAAAATAAAGTGTTAATGGAAAAGAAATGCTGCAAATTCTTTTCTTCACTGGATGATTTTTTTTTTAATGATTCTTTAAAGGCCTTCAGAAAGGGCATATGTACTGTCAAATGGAAGCTGCAGTGCTTGTATGTCTCATAAAGGTGGAAATCTTCCCATTTTTACACCACAGCCTATGAGTTGAAAAGAAGAAGATATATCACTGCACAATTTATTTTCCCTAATTCACACATGTATTTTTTGTTTCTATTGAGTATGCTATGCTTCAGATCAGAAATTTGGTAGGGAATTACCTCATTCAAGTATATGAACAATAGGAGAATATTTGGCAGATTTCTGTACTAGAAATCGTACCCCTCATACCAAATGTAAAATGAACCTACTTAGTTTTTGATGTATGATAGTTTTCACATTGATAACATGTGACTATTTTTTCTAACTTATAGTGTGAATGACAGAATTCCATGATTTTTTTCTACCATGATGTGTTTCCCTAAAAGCGTAGGAAACAGGATCGATCACAAGAACAAGACTAGAGTCTTGATTGATTATAGTTAGTCAAATAATTGATCAGAATTTTAACTTCATGTTTAATGAGCAGCCCTGTGAAACTTTTACTACAAAAATTTCGAACTTATTAAAGCAGTTGATATTTGTAGTATTTTAATTTTTTGTTTTGTTCTTTTCACCATATTGTAGAAACTGACTTTCTCAGGCTTTTTATTCTCCATAGGGTGACTTCCTTAATCTCTTTTTTTCTCTTCTCCTGCCTTGTTTGTCTGTATTCTATGTGATGGGCTAAAAGATCAGAACCTTATTTTTATGAATGTGCTTGCATTTATTGATTGAGATTTTCAAAGTTATTAAGGATAAATGGGTGCATGATTTCCAGTGGAATTATTAAGAACTTGTGACTAAATCCCTAGCTTGTGATTTCTTTTCATAAAATATTATTTTTGTATATTTAATGCCAGATATATAAACACTTAACAATTTATAATGGAGGTGTTATATTTGGGATGCCATTGACTCTCAAAAGATCTAGATTTTTAATCATGTGATCTTAAGCTCCCCTACTCATAGTCTGAAGGCCACCCATGCCTTTTACAAGCACAGAAGAGGCTCATGTGTGTGTCTCAAACACTGATAGCTGGATAGTCATGGAGCCAACCAAGGACTATTGGTAAGAACATGCCATCAGAAAGATCATTTTACAGGAAAAGAGGGCCATACAACAGGTAGTGCAACACTTTTCTGGGACAAACCTCCTTGTTCCAGTTCTGGAGACACAACATAGCACAGCGAACGTGCAGAAATGAGGCTGCCCCCCAGTAGTGGGGGTATCAAGATCATTAAGGTCTCCTGAAACCCTTGGACCTATTTCCAGAAAGGTGTAAAAGAATGAATTGTACATGATAACTAATTTGCTTGTTAGGATACGTGAGAAACTCAGCTCTAGGGTGGGGAAACTTATATATAAAAAGATGCTTCTCTGAGGACCCTGAACACTACATCAACTGGATCAATGCTGGAGCCAGGACTGGTGATCTTTCTTCCTGTCACTCTCCCTCTTTTTAATCTCTCTCTCTCTCTTTCTCTCTCTGCTCTTTTACCCCACACCTTATACAAAACTCCATCATGTTTTTCTACTGTAAGAGAAGAGACTAATGTACTAATTTCCATGCTGTGTGTATAATTTACTAATAAAAACATTATAAGCATTTGCAGACTATCTGACTTGTGTTGCTCCTTTTTGATCATAAGCAATTACAAATCTGTATCCCTTCCCTTCCCTTCCCTTCCCTTCCCTTCCCTTCCCTTCCCTTCCCTTCCCTTCCCTTCCCTTCCCTTCCCTTCCCTTCCCTTCCCTTCCCTTCCCTTCCCTTCCCTTCCCTTCCCTTCCCTTCCCTTCCCTTCCCTTCCCTTCCCTTCCCTTCCCTTCCCTTCCCTTCCCTTCCCTTCCCTTCCCTTCCCTTCCCTTCCCTTCCCTTCCCTTCCCTTCCCTTCCCTTCCCTTCCCTTCCCTTCCCTCCCCTCCCCTCCCCTCCCCTCCCCTCCCCCTCCCCTCCCCTCCCTCCTTTTCCTTTTCCTTTTCCTTTTCCTTTTCCTTTTCCTTTTCCTTTTCCTTTTCCTTTTCCTTTTCCTTTTCCTTTTCCTTTTCCTTTTCCTTTTCCTTTTCCTTTTCCTTCCCAGAACTTCCCTACTTCCCTTCCCAGAACTTCCCTTCCTTTCCCGGAACTTCCCTTCCCAGAACTTCCCTACTTCCCCTCCCGGAACTTCCCTTCCCGGAACTTCCCTTCCCCTTTCAGGTTGGGATTCCACAGTCCATACTTAAATGGAATTAAACCATAAGTGAAAACTTTCAGTTCACTCATGAGTGGAAATCTTTTTTAAATAACAATAGAAACTGTCCACACAACCTAATAAATAAACACTTATGAAGGAACTAATTCTGAAGAAATTTTGTTATGCAGTTAATGAAAATCCAGGTCAAAGTAATACTGTCAAAGCCATAGAGAGAGTCTATATTGGATCTCAATTTCATTTAAAACCTTTTGATTATAACACTTTTGTTAAAAAACCAAGCACACATCTTGTTCCAGAGCAAAGATTCACACCACTTTTTCTTCAGAGGAGGATGAAAGCATCTGAAACATACAGTTTACATCTCTAGCTTGGGATTCAGCTGTGGGTTAACCATTCTCTGCACTTATTTTGTGTGATAGGAAAAGCCACTAGAGAGCTCCAATAGAAAGCCAAAGCTGTTGATTTTTAGGCAGTGAGTGCTGTCAGGAAACTAAGAGAAAACTGTGAAGCTTTGAGAGTATGGGTAACAAAAATGTACAATAAGACCTCATTTCTGAGCTCAGATCACTGGGTCAGTTGCTGTGTTATTGAACATCTCCATCTGAAGTGATAGGTCATCAGCTTGATTCATCACCTCTGATTTTGTTAAGCTTGCAGAAAATGCTGCTACACTGACTCTTGGCTGGAAAGTGCATATTGCCACATGAGGTTATGGGCATCATAAAGAGCAGGTGAATTGTATTGCCCAGATTTAAAACCAGAGTGATTAGAGTAAGTTCCTTATTCTGCTAATGGAAATGTGTAAGCTCATATTTTTTTTTCTAATATTGCAGCATAGCAAAGAGAAATACAGAGAAAAATAATTACATTCAACCTAGATAGAAACTGTAAGAGAAAATGCATAAATTCTCTGGGAATCTTGGGGAGATATAGGTTGGGAAAGTAAAATTCTGCTTTCTGTCATACCTTTTATTTCATGGTTATTATGTTGAAGAACTTTACTGGGCAAGTAGCTAAGCACTGGCAGAGACTGCCCAGAGAGGTTGTCAGATCTCCTTCAGTGGAGATATTCAAGAACCATCTGGACAAAATCCTCTGCCATGTGTTCTAGGATGATCCTGCTTGAGGAGGGAGGTTGGACCAGATGATCCACTGTGGTCCATTCCAGGTTGTCTGATTCTCTGATTCTCTGATTCTGTGATTATGACATGCCTAACATAAATAATTTCTTCATTGCTTTGGGGTTATCTAAACCTAATCCCAAATAATCTAATATTTACTCTAATACAAAAACAATCTTCTATTTTAGAGTTAGGTGAAGACCTGCACTTAACTAAGTCACAGGTTTTTATTACTCTCTGAGTCAAGGCTGAAAGTATTTAACAGCTGTGATCATCAGCCTCCAAGGCCATTAAAAGAACACCAGCATCAATATAAGAAGAAACTAAACCAGGGACCTTCTTCTTTAATTTGGAAACATTCAGTTTTTCTGAATCAAATCACCAAGTTCCTCTGTGACTGTCCCAGAATCTTCCCAGAAGGCGACTTCAGCTGCACACATGTGCATACACCAGGGAAAGGCAGAGAGGCAGAGGGGACCCTGAGGTGGAAACCTAATAAGTGAAAAGGTCTTACATGATCTAAGATACCAGGCACATTTGCAAAGCCTGGTGAGCTGACTTTATTATTGGCTGCCTCAGGTTATCTGAGTAGACAGTGACAGACCATTTTGTAGGGCCTGAAGGGAGCCAGATCAGTCTGCTTAGAAAAACAAATAAATCCAGGACCAAGACTGAGTTTAAAAAAGATTTACAATGCTCACTGGTGCATGTGGCCCTCTCAGAGAGGATTTTGGCTGCTGGCCCTGTAAAGCTACTTTTTTTCACCATTGCTGCAATCTGAAAAGTGAGTGAATTATTTTCTTCTGATTGCAGGAAGTTTGGTTTGGTTGTTTTTGTTGGTGTTTTTTTTTTTTTTTTTTAACTAACATCTGCACAGTGAACAGAAAACAAGCAGCATAAAGAAGTAGCATAAAAAGAAGAGAAAGGAAGGATCTTTTACAAAAAGATCACATAAAAGAAAGCATAAATCTTTTGATGTCTGACCTTTTTGTTATAGATTTCCAGGGATAGATTGAATTAACAAAACTCATCAAATTGTTGAAAGAGTTATGTCTTCCATTCTCTGTAAAAACAAAAGGCAACTGCTCTTCTAAGTAAGATAGAAAACACACATAACTGTTATTTTTTTTAAACACAGACACTTGAAATCTGCATAATGCATTAGAAATTAAAATGCATTTTTTCTTTATTAACAGAGCTTTTAATTAACCTTATGCAACAATGTTCAGATACAAGTTAGAATTATTAAGAAATGTCAAATGAATGGTCTAATTTTGATAGTTCTTTAACCAATGTGAGAAGCAGGAAAATATACCAAACCAAACCCAGGTATTAGTGATAGAACATGTAGGATGATGTGGTGGTCTACACAGAATTTAATTTTCTCTTTTGGTGTTGATTTATTTTGGCTCTTATTTACGTGATTCATAAGCTTCAGAGAAACACAGTTTACACCCAACTCCCACGTAGTCCAAATCAGTAGTCAATAGAGACTTAGTAGCTGTCATCCCTCACTAGAATGAACAAAAATAGAGGAAAAAGGTGGGGAAAAATTCTAAGAGAATAACAAAAAGGTTGGCATTGCATACTAGAAGCAATATTCATGCTCCCCCTCCCAACAATTTATGGAATGCTTGTGGATATCAGTGATATTTTATTCCCTTTTATATAAAGCCATCAGAATGGAAATTTGATTTAGAGTGTAGACTGTACATTTAACAACATACAATTCACTGAAAGACAATTTGTGTATCTTTAGCTTGTTTGAATAAAAATTTGAGTCAACATGTTGGATCCACATGTATTTCTTCAAAATATAACTTTTGATCCCCATATCAGATGTGCTTTTATAGTCCACAAATGGACAGCTATTACTGTATTCCTGAAAAGATAAGAGTATTGATTAAGTAATTTATACAATATAGAAATAAAATTTATG